>NC_140019.1:27776175-28376175 GCF_964263955.1 Coregonus lavaretus
GCTTTATTGGCATTGGAAACGTATGTTAACATTGCCAAAGCAAGTGAAGTAGATAGTAAACAAAAGTGAAATAAACAATAAATATTAACAGTAAATATTACACTCAGAAGTTCCAAAAGAATAAAGACCATTTCAAATGTCATATTATGTATAAATACAGTGTTGTAATAATGTGCAAAATAGTTAAGTCTCTCTCTGTCTGTCTGTCTCTCTCGCCTCCCTCATCTCTCTCTCTCTCTCTCTCTCTCTCTTCTCTCTCTCTCTCTCTCTCTCTCTCTCTCTCTCTCTCTCTCTCTCTCTCTCTCTCTCTCTCTCTCTGTCTGTCTGTCTGTCTGTCTGTCTCTCGCTCTCTCTCTGTACTGTCTCTCTCTCTCTCTCTGTCTCTATCTCTCTCTCTCGCCTCCCTCCCTCTCTCTGTTTGTCTGTCTGCCTGCCTGCCTGCCTGTCTGTCTGTCTGTCTGTCTGTCTGTCTGTCTGTCTGTCTGTCTGTCCTGTCTGTCTGTCTGTCTGTCTGTCTGTCTGTCTGTCTGCCTGCCTGTCTGTCTGTCTGTCTGTCTCTCTCTATCTCTCTCTCGCCTCCCTTCCTCCCTCTCTCTCTCTCTCTCTCTCTCTCTCTCTCTCGTCTCTCTCTTCGCTCACCTCCTCTCTCTCTCCCTCTCTCTCTCCCTCTCTCTCTCTCTCTCTCTTCCTCTCCTCTCTCTCTTCTCTCTCTCTCTCTCTCGCCTCCTTCCTCCCTCTCTCTCTCTCGCCTCCCTTCCTCCCTCTCTCTCTCTCTCTCTCTCTCTCTCTCTCTCTCTCTCTCTCTCTATCTCTCTCTCTCTCTTTCGCTCGCCTCCCTCTCTCTCTCACTTCCCTCTCCCTCTCTCTCTCTCTCTTTCTCTCTCTCTCTTTCTCTCTCTCTCTCTCTCGCCTCCCTTCCTCCCTCTCTCTCTCTCTCTCTCTCTCTCTCTCTCTCTCTCTCTCTCGCTCGCCTCCCTCTCTCTCTCACTTCCCTCCCCCCCTCTCTCTCTCTCTCTGTCTGTCTACCTGTCTGTCTGTCTGTCTCTCTCGCCTCCCTCTGTCTCTCTCTCTTTTATGTCTGTCTGTTTGTCTCTCGCTCTCGCCACTCTGTCTCTCTGTCTGTCTTGTCTGTCTGTCTGTCTGTCTGTCTGTCTGTCTGTCTCTCTCTCGCTCTCTCTCGCTCTCTCTGTCTGTCTTTCTCTCTGTCTGTCTCTCTCTCTCGCTCTGTCTGTCTGTCTGTCTGTCTGTCTGTCTGTCTGTCTGTCTGTCTGTCTGTCTGTCTGTCTGTCTGTCTGTCTGTCTGTCTTTATTAATGAGTGGTCATTAGAGATGCACCTTTTTCTAATGATATACAGAGACATTAAAGCTTGAATCCTTAATGGTGAGACAGCCACGTCCGTTTGCGATATTACAACAACAAATAAATTACTGCAAACATTGAACACAGTTTTTCCCCTCTGACATCATTACAGTTAGAAGTAGATACTTTACTTTTATCTCTTTATAAGATGGCCTCTCTATGTCCCTCTTAGAGAATTCCCTTGTTCTACTGTCAGTCTCTACTGAGAGTCTATGTCCCTGTGGAGGAGAGGAGAGGAGGAGGAGCTTTGTGTCTGTGTGTGTGTATGTGCGCGTGCCCATTGTCTGGGGGGTGTGAGGGGAGCAGGAGCCTGCAGGTAGCAGTCTGGTCCTCTTGTAGCTTTTAGCACCTTCTTCAGAACAGACTGTACTATAGAGCAGAATAGAACATTAAAAACACATCAACATTAACATACTGTAAAGTGCTTTCCTACCTGATTCCACTTTCTCACTCCTCTGCTCCTTCCCACCCGCCCCCTCTCTCTCTGGACGGTAAACTGGCCCCTGCATCCCCCGCCACAGTTGAGCAGATTGTGTCTGTATTCCACGCTGCTTCCAAACAAAAGGCATGGGACCATTTCTCCAAAGCTCAACGCAAGAACCTGGACGTGTGGCGCAAGCAAGCAGAGGTTGGTCATTTACTTTTGCTACAATTATTCACATATTTTATTCATTTGGTGAAGTATAGTCTAAATGTAATTTAGTTGTTTATGTGAGCATCCTTATCTCCCTCCCTTCAACTACTTGTTTGTGGAGTTTATGGTGTTGTCTTTAGGGTATTAAACGAAACACTAGCTTCAGAATCAGGCTTAACACTAGCCTTAGCTTGTACTAGCCTAGGGAGTAAGGTAAACGCTAGAGCTAGCCTAACAAACACTAGCCTAAGAGCTAGTTTAATAATCCTGTATGCTTAGAAAGTAATAAGTCACAAATGTCAAAATGTAAACATTAGTGGCATCAACATTTAAACCTATTAGTTTAAGCCATCATACAGTGCATTCAGAAAGTATTCAGACCCCTTGACTTTTATTTGTAATATATTTGCAAAAATATCATAAAACCTGTTTTCGCTTTGTCATTATGGGGTATTGTGTGTAGATTGATGTGGGGAAAAAATAATTTAATCAATTTTAGAATAAGGCTGTAACGTTACAAAATTTGAAAAAAGTCAAGGTGTCTGAATACTTTCCGAATGCACTGTATATTTGGTAGCAAAGAAATGTATGGTAGCTAACTAGCTGTAACTAGTGAATTAGCTAGCCAAAGTTATTTACAGTTAGTTAGCAACCGCTCCTATACACTCTTTTGCTAGCTACCGTCAATAACATGTCCCAACTAATGACGAGGTGTCTCCAGTTGTGTTAACAAATGACACAATCCACTTTCAAGCATATTATTTTACTGTCAATGTAATAAACCCTAGCCTAAGCGCTAGGCTGAATGCTAGGCTAAACTCAGGCTCTCTACTTAGCTCAGTCCCAGAGTAGGCACTCCGGTCAGGTCCAGGTCCCAGCCACTCACCCATCTTTCCTCTGAAGGGAGTCCAGTCCGGTGAGTGCTCAGTATCACTGCCAGAAACAGGTAACTGTAGACTCACCCTTTATCTCAACTAGAGTACCGTGGTCCAGTATCTACTGTATGTATACAACACATCAACACATCAACACACCAACACACCAACACATCAACACATAAACACATCAACACACCAACACATCAACACACTGAACTTTGTCAAATAGTGAGCAAATGACCAATATTCTGTTCAGTGCAAAATTGAGGTCATCCATTTTGAGATAGTCCCAGTCGGTATTAGCTAGAACGTCGCAGCCCCGCCCGCCTGTGGGAAAAACAACCTGCGGTTACCTAGGTTACCCCATTGGCTCACAGCAAAAACAACATTTACAAAAACGTCAATTACAAAACTACATTTAAGAAAAGTACATGTCTAAAGATTACTTTTCAACATTGCCTGCTCCCAAGCGTTCTCACTACTTAGAAAACCGTAATATTGTAGGGCTTCCCTCATGCCCCTTTTCACGATGCTGCTAGCAGCCACGTGAGCTAGCTACTGACCGGAACAAGTAATTAAGCTAGCCAAAACCAACAACACAAACAGACTACACAGCTACAAGTAGTGAGTGGAGTTACAAACGGACTGTACAAAACAAGCTCTATTTCCCGATGTGGGAACATTGCGAACCGTAGGTCAGGATTTTTTTCTGGTTGCATGTACTGTACATTAAACAACACAGCAACTTTTTGCCATGTTTTGTTATTTCTGTATAACAAAAAATTGACAACGAAGTTGGCTCTTTTACACTGGGTGTCAATAGGATTTTGGGGGGGTTTTCCCCAATTTGTGGGTGTGGTCGTGGGGAATTCCTTATTATTACATGAATATCGACTCGGAGTGTACAAGGGTATTAATTCATTAAATTAAAGGTTATTAACTGATGAAACCTGCCAAGATTTGTTCTCTGTATTTTGTTTGTTACTTCCCATCCAACAACCGCTGCATTAATTACCACAAACACATTTTCCTCTTTAATGGAGGGTGCTCAAGTGTGGCGCTGCTGTCATTTGAGGGCCAAATGGGTAAGTTTGATCTGGGTAGAAATCTCTGAGGGTGTTAGTGTGTAAACAGCAGATTTGTTGTGTAATTAACAGCTAATCTCTGTCTCATAGCATCACTGAAAAGGTCACCATGGATCACAGGCTGGAGATGGTTAAGCTTTCCTTTGGAGATCCTAGTGCAGGAGATAGATTACAAACTAGTGGAACACATTCATTATAAACTCTTCATGCAGTTTGCCTGTGAAAGTGTGTACAGTGCCTTCAGAAAGTATTCATACCCCTTGACTTATTCCACATTTTGTTGTGTTACAGCCTGAATTCAAAATGGATTAAATATTTGTATTTTCTCACCCATCTACACACAATACCCCATAATGACAAAGTGCACACATGTTTTTAGACATTTTTGCAAATGTATTACAAATGAAATACAGAAATATTGAATTTACATAAGTATTCACACCCCTGAGTCAGTACATGTTAGAATCACCTTTGGCAGTGATTACAGATGTTAGTCTTTCTGGGTAAGTCTCTAAGAACTTTGCACACCTGGATTGTACAATATTAGCATATTATTCTTTTTTAAATTCTTCAAGCTCTGTCAAGTTGGTTGTTGATCATTGCTAGACAGCCATTTTCAAGTCATTTACATTACATTTTACATTTTAGTCATTTAGCAGACGCTCTTATCCAGAGCGACTTACAGAAGCAATTAGGGTTAAGTGCCTTGCTCAAGGGCACATCGACAGATTTTTCACCTAGTTGGCTCGGGGATTAGAACCAGCGACCTTTCGGTTCCTGGCACAACGCTCTTACCCACTAAGCTACCTGCCGCCCCAGGTCTTGTCATAGATTTTCAAGCTGATTTAAGTCCAAACTGTAGGGCACTCAGGAACATTCAATGTCGTCTTGGTAAGCAGTGCATATTTGGCCTTGTGTTTTAGGTTATTGTCCTGCTGAAAGGTGAATTTGTTTCCCAATGTCTGTTGGAAAGCAGACTGAACCAGGTTTTCCTCTAGGATTTTGCCTGTGCTTAGCTCTATTCCATTGCTTTTAATTTAAAAACACTCCCTAGTCCTTTCCGATGACAAGCATACAAATAACATGATGCAGCCACCGCCATGTTTGAAAATATGAAGAGTGGTACTCAGTGATGCGTTGTGTTGGATTTGTCCCAAACCTAATGCTTTATATTCAGGACATAAAGTACATTTCTTAGCCACATTTTTGGCAGTTTTACTTTGGTGCCTTATTGCAAACAGGATGCATGTTTTGGAATATTTTTATTCTGTACAGGCTTCCTTCTTTTCACTCTGTCATTTAGGTTAGTATTGTGGAGTAACTACAATGTTGTTGATCCAGCCTCCGGTTTCTCCTATCACATCCATGAAACTCTGTAACTGTTTTAAAGTCACCATTGGCCTCATGGTGTTAGGAAGGACGCCTGTATCTTTGTAGTGACTGGGTGTATTGATAAACCATCCAAAGTTTAATTAATAACTTCTCGATGCTCAAAGGGATATTCAATGTCTGCCAATAGGTGCCCTTCTTTGTAAGGCATTGGAAAACCTCCCAGGTCTTTGTTGTTGAATATGTGTTTTAAATTCACTGCTCAGCTGAGGGACTTTACAGATAATTGTATGTGTGGGGTACAGATATTAGGTAGTCATTCAAAAATCATGCTAAACACTATTATTGCACACAGTCCATGCAACTTATGTTACTTGTTAAGCACATTTTTACTTCTGGACTTATTTAGGCTTGCCAAAAAAAGGGAGTTGAAAATTGAAATGACTCAAGACATTTCAGCTTTTCATTTTTTAAATTAATTTCTTAAAAATGTCTACAAACATACAGTGGGGAAAAAAAGTATTTAGTCAGCCACCAATTGTGCAAGTTCTCCCACTTAAAAATATGAGAGAGGCCTGTAATTTTCATCATAGGTACACATCAACTATGACAGACAAATTGAGGAAAAAAAATCCAGAAAATCACATTGTAGGATTTTTTATGAATTTATTTGCAAATGATGGTGGAAAATAAGTATTTGGTCACCTACAAACAAGCAAGATTTCTGGCTCTCACAGACCTGTAACCTCTTCTTTAAGAGGCTCCTCTGTCCTCCACTCGTTACCTGTATTAATGGCACCTGTTTGAACTTGTTATCAGTATAAAAGACACCTGTCCACAACCTCAAACAGTCACACTCCAAACTCCACTATGGCCAAGACCAAAGAGCTGTCAAAGGACACCAGAAACAAAATTGTAGACCTGCAGCAGGCTGGGAAGACTGAATCTGCAATAGGTAAGCAGCTTGGTTTGAAGAAATCAACTGTGGGAGCAATTATTAGGAAATGGAAGACATACAAGACCACTGATAATCTCCCTCGATCTGGGGCTCCACGCAAGATCTCACCCTGTGGGGTCAAAATGATCACAAGAACGGTGAGCAAAAATCCCAGAACCACACGGGGGGACCTAGTGAATGACCTGCAGAGAGCTGGGACCAAAGTAACAAAGCCTACCATCAGTAACACACTACGCCGCCAGGGACTCAAATCCTGCAGTGCAAGACGTGTCCCCCTGCTTAAGCCAGTACATGTCCAGGCCCGTCTGATGTTTGCTAGAGTGCATTTGGATGATCCAGAAGAGGATTGGGAGAATGTCATATGGTCAGATGAAACCAAAATATAACTTTTTGGTAAAAACTCAACTCGTTGTGTTTGGAGGACAAAGAATGCTGAGTTGCATCCAAAGAACACCATACCTACTGTGAAGCATGGGGGTGGAAACATCATGCTTTGGGGCTGTTTTTCTGCAAAGGGACCAGGACGACTGATCCGTGTAAAGGAAAGAATGAATGGGGCCATGTATCGTGATATTTTGAGTGAAAACCTCCTTCCATCAGCAAGGGCATTGAAGATGAAACGTGGCTGGGTCTTTCAGCATGACAATGATCCCAAACACACCGCCCGGGCAACGAAGGAGTGGCTTCGTAATAAGCATTTCAAGGTCCTGGAGTGGCCTAGCCAGTCTCCAGATCTCAACCCCATAGAAAATCTTTGGAGGGAGTTGAAAGTCTGTGTTGCCCAGCGACAGCCCCAAAACATCACTGCTCTAGAGGAGATCTGCATGGAGGAATGGGCCAAAATACCAGAAACAGTGTGCGAAAACCTTGTGAAGACTTACAGAAAACGTTTGACCTGTGTCATTGCCAACAAAGGGTATATTACAAAGTATTGAGAAACTTTTGTTATTGACCAAATACTTATTTTCCACCATAATTTGCAAATAAATTCATTAAAAATCCTACAATGTGATTTTCTGGATTTTTTTTCCTCATTTTGTCTGTCATAGTTGACGTGTACCTAGTCATAGTTGACGTGTACCTATGATGAAAATTACAGGCCTCTCTCATCTTTTTAAGTGGGAGAACTTGCACAATTGGTGGCTGACTAAATATTTTTTTTCCCCACTGTAATTCCACTTCAAATAGCTGTTTTCAAATGTTGAGGTTACATTGCAAGTTCACATGTGAAAAACAATCACATGTAAAAATCCACATGTGAAAATCAAATTAGCAGTTTCACATGTAAGAAAACTCCACATTTACTCCAATGTTTGTAAACAAAGTAATTGTAAACAGACACTGTATAGCCTAAAACCATCGTTAAAACTATATATTTTGATATCATAGATGGTCAGTCCTTGCATCCATAGTATTGTCTGTGGATTTGAGTGTTGTTACATTTCTCCAGCCCCATACCTCAGCTTTTTACCGAAACGGGGGCGGAGGACACTTAATGTTTCAATTAAAGGTTGCCACTTTAAACACCTTTAATAGTGTAATAGTGTTATTATATGGTGCAAACCTCTAGTGAGTGAGTTACTTTTATGCCATTAATATCAAGCAAAACTTTTGAAGTCAAGAAGAACATTCTTATTATTGCAAACAAAACTAATGATATTGAAAGCTAAACATAAACCCAAACGTATCGATAGCAAAACAAAATATTGCATGGAAATAATGTTTAAATGTGAGAGCAAATGAATTGTTTTCAGTGATTTAAAAAAAAATGATAATGCAATTAAATAAAACACCTCCCTCTTTCCCCTATCTTTTGTTATGTTACCCTGGCCTTTGCTTTCTCTGCCTTTATTCCAGAAACATAGCACCCTGCATCCCACAGCTGGTTTGTCTCTGAAGCTAAGCAGGGTTGGCCCTGGTTAGTCCCTGGATGGGAGACCAGATGTAGCTGCAAGTGGTGGAAAAACATGTGAAACTTCACACGTGTCTGATTTGTGAAAAATTGACATTTAAAGAAGTCACGTGATTTTTTTCCTGACTTTTTTTTCTAAGGGAGGTGTGTGTATAGACCTCTGATATCACTCCTTAGTGTTCTCTGTGGTAAAATGTCATGGACAGGTGGTGAGCAGTTACGAATAGCGACGCAGTCACAACACAACTGCCAATGGAAGAGAGTTGTAATTGATGTAAACAAGTTTTGAATACTGTAACAAACTGAACGGCACATACTGTTCTTGACTGTGACTTTAAATTCACAGTTAGGATAATGTACACACACACACACCAATCTTCTATTGTTTTACTGGACATCATCTCTGTGGTCACCAGGGCCAATATTCTAGTGTTCTGCAGGACGTAATCTCTGTGGTCACCAGGGCCAATCTTCTAATGTTCAATTGGACATCATTTGAAAAAGGGGACAGAGTGGTGTGGTGGTCTAAGGCACTGCATCGCAGTGCTAGAAGTCTCACTACAGACCCGGGTTCGCTCACGGGCTGTATCACAATCAGCCGTGAGCGGGAGTCCCATAGGGAAGGTGCGTCGTCTGGTTTAGGGGAGGGTTTGGCCGGGGTAGGCTGTCATTGTAAATAAGAAGTTGTTCTTAACTGACTTGCCTAGTTAAATAAAGGTAAACAAAAAATACATAATCTCTGTGGTGACCAGGGTGACTCTCAGACCTTAATCTATTCATTAGAGGAATATTAGAGCTATCTTATTGACAGGGAGTTTATTTATAGTGGCTGTGAAGGTCAATGTCTTTCGATGCTGCAGTGTGTGTGTGCGTGCATGCCGTGCGTGTAGAACATAACAGTAGACCTGAGAGACTGCAGGAGCTTCACTGTCTGTCTGTCTATCACAATCACAACACACACACATAGGCTGCTAGAAGCACAGTGGTCACATTCAGTATAATGGTTTTGGGCCCCGCAGCAGTTATGCTCATGTCTCAGACCTCTCTAGGGAACATCTTCTAGATGTGACAGAATTTGCTAGGAAATGGCAATAATGTAACAGCTCCACCTTGACTGTCCCAAAGTGCTGATCTGTAACTGGGCCAAAGACACACAGATAGCAGCACAGTGACCACAGTAGATCAGTTCAGGTCAGTATAGGACAATACTGTAGAGACAGACTGCTGCTCTCTATCTGCTGTCTCATCAGTGTAGAGACAGACTGCTGCTCTCTATCTACAGCAGGAACATCCAGTCATAATCCTGTTTTGTTGTTTCTCTCCAGGAGATCAGAAACATGCAGAATGAAGAGCTGATGGGGATCAGACGAGAGGAGGAGATGGAGATGTCTGACGATGACATGGAGGATAAACACGATCCTGACGACTCAGGTACACACACACATAGCACACACACACACACACACACACACGTGCACACACACACTGTTTGAATGGATCCGTAACATTAGGCAGGATGGAGCCGGCCCGCTCATTAGGCAGGATGGAGCCGGCCCGCTCATTAGGCAGGATGGAGCCTGCCCGCTCATTAGGCAGGATGGAGCCTGCCCGCTCATTAGGCAGGATGGAGCCGGACCGATCATTAGGCAGGATTAGGCAGCCGCCTATGGCAGCAGATTGACGAGGGAGGCATTTTCTGAGCTAAACTGACCAAAACACACCTCCAACAACAACACATAAAACCTCACATAATTCTGCCCAAAAACAATGACAATTCCTCTCAACCCGTGACATATGGGCTTTTTAGCTGAGCGCTGATATCGCCCTGTGATAAACAATACCCACTTTGTCAAAGGCAGGGGAGCAAAATATTTAGCTTGTCCATTCCCAGCACGCCTCTCCAGGGTGCTGTTGGAGAGACGCATCTCTGTAGCGCTCCACCAACATTCCGTCAAAAAATAAATCTTACATAAATCATGTAGCAGATATAGCATATGGTAGAAATAGTTTTTTCTGTAGCCTACAGGGTGGAGATAAAATGTATGACAATGTATTGAGATGGACAGTTTTTACATCATACAGGTTTCAAATAACCTAACCTAAATGGCACCCAATCAAATAAAACATTAGCTGTCATGTAAAAAAAAATATGTATATATATATATATCCTAAAAACAGTCAAAGTAAAATGGACAATATGAAATGGACAATCATGCTACGCACAACTGCTGTCCAGGAGATTCACCCTGTGGGGTAAATTGTACTTCTGCAAAAAATACTTCTGTGTAAACACATTGCAAATAGGCTCGCGATAACTCCTGATAAAGTTGGGTAGCTGATATTCAGAACTTAAATAGCCAAATTGATTAGTCACAGGAATTGGGACTAATAAAACCAATGCAATGGCCTGTTTTACAAACGGTGGTCGTACCACATGGATGGGAATTCATAAAATTCCATTGTGGCCGACATGGTAGTCTACACCCCAGTAAGCACAAACCCACGTCTTTTTGACATATTTTTTTTGTGGTCTTTTTTTGTGTTTTACAAGCGGTAGGCTTACCACATAGATGGGCATTCAAAAAATTCAATTTCAGGCCACACTGTACTGTCACGATCGAGGTAAGGAGTAGACCAAGGCGCAGCGTGATGAACAAACATGACTTTAATTAGTTAAAGCACGAAACAAAACAAGAAACGACTCGTGACGTCCACGGTATCAATGACCGAACACGGAACAAAAACCCACAACCACAAAGGGAAAACATACAGTTTAAATATGGCTCCCAATCAGAGACAACCAGCCAACAGCTGACACTCGTTGCCTCTGATTGGGAGTCACTCAGGCAAACATAGAATACAACAAACTAGAATGAACACCAACATAGAAATACACACATAGAAATGAACACACCCTGGCTCAACATAATGAGTCCCAGAGCCAGGGTGTGACAGTACCCCCCCCTAAAGGCGCGGACTGCGACCGCGCCTCAACTAAACAAACCAGGGGAGGTCTGGGCGGGCATACCTCCTCGGCGGCGGTTCTGGCTCCGGCCTTGACCACCACCCTCCAATACACCCCTCATAGTGCCCCTGGTCCAGTCTGGCCCCGCCGGCTGGAGCAGGACTGGACTTAACAGGAGCGATCCTTACCAGGCTGTCGACTCGCACCCCTGGCTTGGTGCGTGGAGGAGGAACGAGCCTTACCAGGCTGACGACTCGCACCCCTGGCTTGGTGCGTGGAGGAGGGACGGGCCTTACCAGGCTGACGACGCGCACCCCTGGCTTTGTGCGTGGAGGAGGAACGGGCCTTACCAGGCTGACGACTCGCACCCCTGGCTTGGTGCGTGGAAGAGGGACGGGCCTTACCAGGCTGACGACTCGCACCCCTGGCTTGGTGCGTGGAGGAGGAACGGGCCTTACCAGGCTGACTTCTCGCACCCCTGGCTTAGTGCGAGTGGCAGGAACAGGCCGGACCGGGCTGGCGACGCGCACCGTAGGTTTGGTGCGAGTGGCAGGAACAGGCCGGGTCGGGCTGGCGACGCACACCGTAGACTTGGTGCGGGTGGCAGGAACAGGCCGGGTCGGGCTGGCGACGCGCACCGTAGACTTGGTGCGGGTGGCAGGAACAGGCCGGACCGGGCTGGCGACGCGCACCGTAGGTTTGGTGCGAGTGGCAGGAACAGGCCGGGTCGGGCTGGCGACGCGCACCGTAGACTTGGTGCGGGTGGCAGGAACAGGCCGGACCGGGCTGGCGACGCGCACCGTAGGTTTAGTGCGTGGAGCAGGGACAGGCCGGGCTGGGCTGTCGACGCACACCGTAAGCTTGGTGCGTGGAGCAGGGACAGGCCGGGCTGGGCTGTCGACGCACACCGTAGGCTTGGTGCGTGGAGCAGGGACAGGCCGGGCTGGGCTGTCGACGCACACCGTAGGCTTGGTGCGTGGAGCAGGGACAGGCCGGGCTGGGCTGGCGACGCACACCGTAGGCTTGGTGCGTGGAGCAGGGACAGGCCGGACTGGGCTGGCGACGCACACCGTAGGCTTGGTGCGTGGAGCAGGGACAGGCCGAACCGGGCTGTGGAGACGGATAGGAGGCCTGGAGTGAAGAGCGGCCACCACCCGTCCTGGCTGAATGCCTACCCTCACACACTCTGTGTGAGGCATCCGCACAGGACGTACAGGGCGGTGAACCCCTGGCCTGGTGGCCTTCTGGATCCGCCCCCTTTTCTCCTCCGTCAGCCCCGTCGTCCATGCCGTGTGCCCCCCCCTAAAAATTTTCTGGGGTTGCCTCACGACCGTCCGACGACGACCCTGATCACGCCGTTGCTCCTCTCTCCGTCGCCTCTCCACTGTCTCACTCCATGGCCGGCGATCCATCCCGGCCAGGATTTCCCCCCAAGTCCAGGACCCTTTACCGTCCAATATCTCCTCCCATGTCCAGGCTGCCTGCTCCTGGACACGCTGCTCCTCTTTCGCCAGGGCCTTTCCCGGTGCTTCCTCCCATGTCCACCCCAAGGGCTGCCCCTGGACACGCTGCTTGGTCGTTGCATGGTGGGTTTTTCTGTCACGATCGAGGTAAGGAGTAGACCAAGGCGCAGCGTGATGAACAAACATGACTTTAATTAGTTAAAGCACGAAACAAAACAAGAAACGACTCGTGACGTCCACGGTATCAATGACCGAACACGGAACAAAAACCCACAACCACAAAGGGAAAACATACAGTTTAAATATGGCTCCCAATCAGAGACAACCAGCCAACAGCTGACACTCGTTGCCTCTGATTGGGAGTCACTCAGGCAAACATAGAATACAACAAACTAGAATGAACACCAACATAGAAATACACACATAGAAATGAACACACCCTGGCTCAACATAATGAGTCCCAGAGCCAGGGTGTGACATGTACGCTACACCTCAGTAAGCACGGACCGACGTCAACGCCTTTTTGACGTCTTTTTTTGTTGCCTTGATTTCCACATCCACGGACATTGGTTTTTGGTCCTGACCAAATCTGAACCAATCATAGACGTCTATGTTTGGTTCAGATTCGGTCCGGTCTGGATCTGCCAAACATAGACATTTATAAACTATGTATTTTCAACTTTCTTTCAGAACCATAAATTAACCTTATTTCATTGTCCGGAAAATAAATATTTTCAACGTCTGGAAAATACGTATTTTCAATGTCCAGAAAATATGTATTTTCACCTTTCATTCAGAACCTAAATTGAACCTAACTTCAACGTCTTTTAAATGTCATTTTGCTTACTGGGACTATTCTAGTTTTGTGGGGGGCGCCATTTTTTTTGTCTCGCCTAGGGTGGAAGAAAGGCAAGGACCGGCCCTGATTAGAGAGGAGTCGTCAGCTCATTCACTCTCTAAATTACCAAATTAAGTATAGTTTTCTCCAGACTGTCTGAGTGTGTGTGTTTATGAGAAATAGATATTGCACACAATTGGTAGACACTCTAACACTGTAGTTGGTAGACACTTTAACACTGTAGTTGATAGACACTTTAACACTGTAGTTGGTAGACACGCTAACACTGTAGTTGGTAGACACTTTAACACTGTAGTTGGTAGACACTTTAACACTGTAGTTGGTAGACACTTTAACACTGTAGTTGGTAGACACTTTAACACTGTAGTTGGTAGACATTCTAACTCTAGTTGGTGGAGACGTTAACACTGTAGTCCCGTGTAGCTCAGTTGGTGGAGCATGTCGTTTGCAACGCCAGGGATGTGGATTCAATTCCCACGGGGGGCCAGTATGAAAATGTGTACACTCACTAACTGTAAGTCGCTCTGGATAAGAGTGTCTACTAAAATGTAAAACAAATGTACAATGTAGACACTTTAACACTGTAGTTGGTAGACATTTTAACTCTAGTTGGTAGACACTGCAGGCTATAGCTCTCCTGACTGGAGATGTCAATCAATAATGTACATGTATCTATGATGTCAATCAACCAGTAACCCCTCCTCTATAGCACCTGGCTATGATGGTTTACAGTGAGAGGATTGATTCTAATAAAGCTGTGAATTGGGAGCTTTAACAGTGTGCGGGTCTTCTTGTACTATACTAGGATTTATACTAAACCTTAACGGTGAAATAACAGGTAATTTATCACTATAGAGCAGAGATGTCAAACTCATTCCACAGAGGGCCGATTGTCTGTGGGTATTTGGTTTTTCCTTTCAGTTAAGACCTAGACAACCAGGTGAGGGGAGTTCCTTACTAATTAGTGACTGTAATTCATCAATCAAGTACAAGGGAGGAGCAAAAACCAACAGACACTCAGCCCTCCGTGGAATGAGTTTGACATTACATTTACATTTTAGTCATTTAGCAGACGCTCTTATCCAGAGCGACTTACAGTTAGTTGACATCAGTGCTATAGAGGAATAGGAGTATCTGGGAAGTGATACCTGTCCTCTCTGAAATGATAATCATTCCACTCCAGCACCTCAGAATTACACATGAATGAGACTGACACTGCAGGCAGCTGACACTGTGAATGGACTGGTGTGGTGGAGATTATTCCCTGGCCTGCCTCTCTAAATGGGGATGCTCATAGTTACAGCTGGAACAAAGTGTGTGTGTGTGTGTGTGTGTGTGTGTGTGTGTGTGTGCTCATTTAGGGCTGTTCTGGGCACCACTGAAGTGCAATTAGGGTCGTCTTTACACAGAACATCCTGTTTATGTCTGCTGAGCAACAGAGCTACTGATGTAAAACACATTGAAACAGACCATCATATACACCTGGACATTCAGATGACCCTCTGCTTCTCTCTAAAGCAGTTAGAGAGAGAAGGGAATGGAAGCAACGAGAGCGGGGCTAACTGCTACAATCAAGTCTCTTCTTCAAGTGCTTTTGAATTGTTGTGATCTCTGCCGGTTATGACCGCCTCCCTAATTTCTATGCAGATATATGCAAATGTTTTCATCAGCCTACCAGGTTTTGATTTCCACCTCTTTTCCTGTGCGACCTTGCTTATTAGAAAACACTAACAATCATTGTCAGAGGCTGTCACAATGTTGGAAGGGAACGCTGTGGAGAAGGGCACAGGATGTGGTGGGGGGACAGGTGTTGATGTGACACCCCATCATATTTACAGTAACAGTCTCCGTTCACACCTGCTAGGGCTCCCTGTAACCCAGGAGCACTGGGGGAGGGGCTTGTTTACACCTCCTCCAATCCTGTATAAGAAGCCTTGTCTCTGTGCTGTCAATCATGCAGACAGGTTGTCTGTTTAATCTATCGGCAGGCTGGAAGAAGAACACCTGTATTCTATTTTGAAGCCTTCAGCCCACCCATTTTGTGTCGTTAAAGCTAATCGATGCTAATAGAAAGTATCCTAAGCCCATTGATACAGTGCAGAGTGGGAATGGGTTGGTTCTTCTCCATTGATACAGTGCAGAGTGGGAATGGGTTGGTGCTTCTCCATTGATACAGTGCAGAGTGGGAATGGGTTGGTGCTTCTCCATTGATGCAGTGCAGAGTGGGAATGGGTTGGTGCTTCTCCATTGATACAGTGCAGAGTGGGAATGGGTTGGTACTTCTCCATTGATACAGTGCAGAGTGGGAATGGGTTGGTGCTTCTCCATTGATACAGTGCAGAGTGGGAATGGGTTGGTACTTCTCCATTGATACAGTGCAGAGTGGGAATGGGTTGGTGCTTCTCCATTGATACAGTGCAGAGTGGGAATGGGTTGGTGCTTCTCCATTGATGCAGTGCAGAGTGGGAATGGGTTGGTGCTTCTCCATTGATACAGTGCAGAGTGGGAATGGGTTGGTACTTCTCCATTGATACAGTGCAGAGTGGGAATGGGTTGGTGCTTCTCCATTGATACAGTGCAGAGTGGGAATGGGTTAGTGCTTCTCCATTGATACAGTGCAGAGTGGGAATGGGTTGGTGCTTCTCCATTGATACAGTGCAGAGTGGGAATGGGTTGGTGCTTCTCTCCTGTCAGCAGCCCTGTGCTGAGGTGCTGGCTCACACACACACACACACACACACACACACACACACACACACACACACACACACAGCAGGTCGATGAATCAGAGGTCTCTCTCTCGGCTCAAACAGACATATAATGCCAGATTCAAAGCAGGCAGCTGGAGTCCCTTTGTGAGTTACACACACACACACACACACACACACACACACACACCCTATGCTGGGCCTCCGTCACACACTCACTCTCAGGTCTTATCTTCGCAGCTCAGCCACTCAAACACACCCTCTCATTACATCACACACATCCCCCTCCGACAGCTGTAGAGAACAGACTCTCCTATCAAAGGAACAGGGGATGAGTAGTTCTCATCACACTGTCTCTCCTGTCTGTTCAATAGGACAGGTTAGGATTTCATGAGTAATTCTCATCACATTCTCTCCTGTCTGTTCAATAGGACAGGTTAGGATATCATGAGTAGTTCTCATCACATTCTCTCCTGTCTGTTCAATAGGGCAGGTTAGGATTTCATGAGTAATTCTCATCACATTCTCTCCTGTCTGTTCAATAGGGCAGGTTAGGATTTCATGAGTAGTTCTCATCACATTCTCTCCTGTCTGTTCAATAGGGCAGGTTAGGATTTCATGAGTAATTCTCATCACATTCTCTCCTGTCTGTTCAATAGGGCAGGTTAGGATTTCAAAGCCTCCAGTATAGTTGTAGTATGTCCTCAGATCATCAGTACAGACATTTGAAGGCTGTCTGTACAGGACAATTGTTATGATAGTTGTGATGTTCTGTCTCTCCTGTGTGTGTGTGTGTGTGTGTGTGTGTGTGTGTGTGTGTGTGTGTGTGTGTGTGTGTGTGTGTGTGCTGTGTGTGTGTGTGTGTGTGTGTGTGTGTGTGTGTGTGTGTGTGTGTGTGTGTGTGTGTGTGTGTGTAGGCCCTGTGGCCCAGGTGGAGGCCCTAAAGGAAGAGAATGACTCTCTGCGCTGTCAGCTGGATGCCTACAGGAACGAGGTGGAGCTGCTGAAGCAGGAGCAGGGCAAGAACCAAGAACACACACCTCCACAACACAGTGAAGAGGACACCATCAGGCAGCAACAACTAACCTTTCTACAACAGGCACTACAGGGAATGCAGAAGGTACTACTTCTACCACACATACACAGTGGAGTTAACTTCTTGCAGCAGGTCCTACTTTGGATTTATTTTAAGCAATTTCACAGGAATCTTTAACTTCCTGGTTCCATACAGATATTAAACCCCTGCAGATTCTGGCTTGTGAGACTCATAATCCATTGGTTTGGCTTCTTGGGGTGACTAGTCGTTTTGTGGAAAAGTGACTTTTAATAGAGGTGGATAGAGAACTGCCCTCCCAATCACACACACACACATACGCACGCACGCACACACACACACACACACAACACTGAGAAAGAGGGAGAGCGAGGGACAGGGCGAGAGAGAGGGACAGGGAGATAGAGAGGGATAGGGAGAGAGAGATGCAAGGTGAAAACGAGAGCAGCAGAGGGGTGCACTCTGAGAGTACGATGGATAGAGAGATAGAAAGAACAATAGAAAGACTTGACAGGAAGAGAGTCATTCTAGAATCTGATCAGTCTGCTGACCTAGACACTGTACATAAACTAATACCAGCTGGAGGGTTTTTCTAATAAAATCCCCGCAGAGAAAACAAACCATCATACTGTTGGTAAGATAAACAACCCTCAGGCAGGAAATATGTTTCTTCCATCACCTGCTGGGTCGTCAAATATCCTCAAGTAGTCAACGGTAGTAGTCATGCTCATATGAATAGACAGATGGTAATTACTTTTCCAACACACAAGTTTGAACATTTCCATGAAAATATAAAATGAATGGATTAAAAGACACAAATCAGATGCTTTTTATTGCTCTGTGCTAAATTGCGTTATCATGCGGGCTCTGGCGTATTACCATGTTAAATGTTGTCAGCAGGTGACTTGAGTCTGCCCAGGTTCTGCGAATTTCTTCCACTTGTGAGTCATGTAATAATACGTGCGTATTTCAGCCTAAACCCAACTGAGACTGTGATGGTTTTTTTATAAGATGAAATGGATAAGGAGAAAGGACTTTTCAGCTTCTACATGGTTCTGACCTGGAGAAGCAGAGACACTACATAGAGAAGCTATGAGCTAAAAGTTCCTTACTCGATGGTAAATCCTGAAACATAAGGGTTAGCATCGCTGGCTAACTTGGTTTCCTCTATGGAGCTGATGGATAAAGGGTTAATAACTAGCATGCGTCATATGCCTGTAGTAAGCGAGCATCTGTGGCTAACTGTGCCTTCTCTGTCTTAAGGGTTAGGTAGCATTTGTGGCTATCTGTGTCTTCTCTCTAAATATTAGTTAGCATCAGGGGCGGCCTGTTCAATAGGGCGATATGGGCGACGCACTGCCAAACGGGAAAAGGAAGGGATTTTTTTTCTAATCAATTATATCACGGCAACAGTAGTTATCAGTGTTGTAATCTATACGTCTGATCTGCCACAGTGCCACACTGCCACTAAATGTCGAATCAGGCTAAAGTCGTGCTTCAAATGGCTCCCCCCCCTTTTGGGGCGATTTCAGTCAGGTTGAAAATCGCCCAGAAGTCTGTCATAGACTCCCATGTAAAATCAATTTTTTTCAAATTTCAGAGCCTTCAATACAATCTCTATGGGTGTCTGAGGGCTTGCACTTACGCGCTTTCGTCATACGTAACGTAACGTAACCATGAACGTAACTGAGAAAAGAGCGGATTGTGTCTTTGAAAGAAGTTCCTTTTTGTCGGCGAACAAATGAAGATAAATTGGCAACGAAACAATTAGGACCTCCCAGACCAAATTTAATAATTCAACAGGTTTCTACTAAAGGCGGAAAGTCCTACACCCGAGGATTTTCCAAAAATTGGTACGAACGGAAAAATAACATTGCCACTCAACTTGATGAGGGATACAGGCTAGCTGTCCGCCGCCACAACGATGAGGTTAGTGTTGATAATCACAAGTTTACTGGAGAACTGAGACCAAGTAGAGACTTTGGACAGGGTGGATATGGTATAATAAAGGCAGTTTATTCAGAGGTAAAGATATCTGGAATCGCGTGCACGGACCCGTTCGTCAAACTCTTAGGGAGTTATACATTAAGCCCCATTACTTACCATATCAGATAAGAGAAATTGCTGCAGCTACATATATTTTACATCCTGGCCCTACATAGTTCACTATTTGCATCACTTACCAAAATATTACATGTGGTCATATATGCTTGGAAAGTGGAGATGCCATAGAACGTCAAAAAAGTAAACATTGCTGGAGACACATTGCCGTTTTGGAGAAGACATCGCGTTTGCTAGCGAAGAGATTTGTTGTGGCAAATGAACTTGGGCTGGGAATTGCCAGGAACCTCACGATAAGATATATGCATCAGCATTGCGAGTCTCATGATTCTATACGTATTGCGATTCGATACTGTGATTTTATTGCGCACCATATGTCTGTTGCAGAGGGATCAGAAAGCCATGAGAACGAGTTTTGATCAGTCATGGAAATAAAAGTGCTGAAAACAAATTGGCTCCCAATGTGAAAAGATTGAGAACAAGCTATGAAGGAACAATAATGGTGTTTTGGTGCAGGTACAGCCAACTAGCTCTAAAATATTGCGATATTGTCAATACAGTATATCGTAAAGTATCACTATGTAACTCGATTTCTTTCACCCCAATCCCTCAAATTAACGGTAAATAACTGAATTGTTTGCCCCACATTTAGCTAAGATGATTAGCTAGCCAGCTAAAATGTTTTATTTAGTTAGCAGTCGCATCTACAATAGTTTACTGTCAATAACATGTCTCCAAAAATGACGTGGTGTCTCCAATTGTGTTGACATTTTACAATTGCGATGCGCATCCATGAGTATCCACTTTCTGTAGCTCAGCTGGTAGAGCATGGCGCTTGTAACGCCAAGGTAGTGGGTTCGATCCCCGGGACCACCCATACACAAAAATGTATGCACGCATGACTGTAAGTCGCTTTGGATAAAAGCGTCTGCTAAATGGCATATTATTCTTCTTATTATTATTATCTGAAGAGAGCCCCGAAACATTGTGTGCAGACATTTTATGCAATAAATGAAGTAGGTTGAATCTAGTAGTTCTGATCTTCTGATTGGTCCTGATGAGTTGGGCGAGGTCCCCTCCAGGCTACTGTCACTGTTGCATTGGCTCTGAGTCGGGTTCTCTGTCTTCAAATGTTCAGCCTAAGAGAGGGGATTTTTGTGTGTGTGTGTGTGTGTGTGTGTGTTTAACAGTGATGATGTGTGTGTGTGTGTGTGTGTGTGTGTGTGTGTGTGTGTGTGTGTGTGTGTGTGTGTGTGTGTGTGTGTGTGTGTTAACAGTGATGATGTGTGTGTGTGTGTGTTTGTGTGTGTGTGTGTGTGTGTGTGTCCTCAGAGCAAGAACTCGTGAGTTGGAAGAACTGAGAGGCCTATGGCGTGGGTGTTGTCCTTGGCCACCTGCTGACAAGGCTGACAAGATAGGACCCTTTTGTCCATTGTTATTGGATAGGAACAGAACTTATAACCAGCTCCTGACCTAAATAGATATTAGCACAACATTTTACTCAACATATCATATTCCATATTCACTATAACAAATATATTTACTACGACATTAGCAAGAACCGCCACATCCTCAGCCGGCTAATCCAGTGTGTGAAGTTTTGCGGAGTGTTTGAGTTAGCTTTGCGAGGCAAAGATGAAACTGAGGGCTCCACCAACCCTGGTAAGCCAACACTTTTGAGATCAGTCAATAAATGCTTCTGGTATTGACTTATATGCTGCCCCTGTCTTCATGTTGTTGCTGGACATATCTTTTTTTAAATGTGTGTAGGTCACCTAAATCATCAGAAAAATTGCCCCCCCTGAGAATTTTTTCAGGAGCCGCCACTGGTTAGCATATATAGCTAACTGTATCTCCTCTGTTTCAGAAGCTTAAAGGTGAGTTAGAATATTTGTCTCACTGTATGTCCTCTGTGTTTGCAGCAACTGCTGAAGATGTGTGAAGAAATGAAACAGAGGGAGGCGGAGCTGGAGAAGAGTGTGGAGGACAAACAGCAGCTTGAGAGCCAAGTACAGAGTCTCAAGGAAGGACTGGAGAGTCTGAAGAAAACACGCACACCACAGGTCAGTAACACATACACGCTCGCACGCACACAAACACACACACACACACACACACACACACACACACAAACACACTCACACATCCTACCATTGTGTTTTTATTTTACCTTGTTATTTTTGTATCACATTGTAATTGATTACTGTATTGTTGGGGTTAGAGCTTGCAAGAAAGGCATTTCACTGTACTTGTGCATCTGACACTTGAAACTTGTGTGAGACATTGCTAGATAATGTCAGTCATCTTGTAGTCATGTTCCCTGATACAATAGTAAACTGCCCCTCATTGTCTTATTGTAACCTCAGTTCTCTTTATCAACTAGTTTCTTTGTTTCCCTCTGAGAAAGAGGAGGGATGGGATGAAAGCTCTCAGTTAATAGAGAATAGTGTGTGTGGTTCATGAGTTTGGCTGGCTGTAAAGACTCCTGGGGTTTGAAATGCAATTACCATATCTGATTTGTGCTGCAATTAGAATGAAATTAGTTCAAAATGAGTTTCAATGTATGAGAAATGTTTTTCGAAATAATTAATCAGCTACCAGAGCCCAGGATGTGGTAGACTTCAATGAGAGTTAATCAGTTTCAAAAGTTTTACATTTCTCCTTTATCCCCTCTTATGGACCTCAGGAGGGTACGCGATGTGCTAGCTGCCTATCAAGCATTGACTGAGACCAGTCATTTAAAATGCCATTGAGAGAGACCAGTCATTTAAAATGCCATTGAGAGAGACCAGTCATTTAAAATGCCATTGAGAGAGACCAGTCATTTAAAATGCCAGAGAGTGACAGTCCAGTCATTTAAATCACCATCCATAGAGAGAAATAGACTGGTCATTTCAAAAGCAATAGAGAAATAGATCTGATCATTTCCAAAGCTATGGAGAAATAGACAGGTCATTTCCATCCAGGTCAGGCCACTGGTCCTCTCCTCTACCAGCTAGAACGTCTCCCTGTCCTCCGTCCTCCTTTCTCTCCTCAACCCCACTGGTGTTGAGCTCTAATGGTCCATCCACCAGCCAGGCTCCCTGTAGCTGCACTGTACAGTAATAAAAACTAATGCTGCTGCTGCAGCCCAGAGCCTAGCTATAGCAAAACACCACCAACTACAACCAACCCCTTTATATTAGGCATATATTACCACTGGATACAACCAGACTCTTTAGACAAATATTACCACTGGCTGCAACTAGCATCTTTACATTAGCCATATATCACTACTAGCTACAACTAGCATCTTTACATTAGCCAAATATCACCATTGGTTACATCTAGAATCTTTATAGTCGCCAAGAAATCACCACTGGCTACAACTATCATCTTTATATTAGTCATATACTGTATCACCCCTGGCTACAACTTGCATCTTTGCATTAGCAATATATCACTACTGGCTACAACTAGCATATTTGCGTTAGCCATATATCACTACTGGCTACAACTAGCACCTTTTATTAGCCATATATCATTACTGGCTACAACTAGCATCTTTTCATTAGCTATATATCACCACTGGATATACGTATATGCATTAGTCATATATCACCACTGGGTACAACTAGCATCTTTGCATTAGCCATACCGGTATATCATCACTGGCTACAACTAGCATCTTTGCATTAGCCATACCAGTATATTACCACTGGCTACAACTAGCATCTTTGCATTAGCCATTCTGGTATATCACCACTGGCTACAACAAGTTCTATATTATCCTCCCTCCAAAACTGTCTTGTCTCACCATCCTAAATTAGTTGTATATCTTAAGCGGCTAAAATCTATCTTGTCCCCTGTAGAGCTGTAATATAGCCAGTGTTAATGGTTGTGTTGCTCATGGGATAACGTTGGCTGAGCAGGATTCCAGAGGGAGGGTTGACAAGAGAATGAGCTTCCTGTTCAATCAGCTATTTAATCAGATAAAGAGAATACTGATATGAGAGTCAAATGGTGCGTGCTCCATATTTGATTGCTTTTTTTCCCAATCTAGACACATTTTCTCTTCTCTGCCTCCTGTAGCCGCTTGGCTAGTTGTTTCATTGACTTCGGTGAATTAGTCATTCTAGACCTGCTGGCTGGGTAATATATATTAATTAAAATCAAAGAGAGTGACAGGGTTGTCAATATCTGGTTTAATAGTGATGCCGTACATTAGAATGAGTCTAGGCACTGAAATGTGTCCCCTTCCAGTGATCCATGGGTAATATGGTAATTAAAACATGTTTACACACAGAGATGAACCCCTTCCAGTGATCCATGGGTAATATGGTAATTAAAACATGTATACACACAGAGATGAACCCCTTCCAGTGATCCATGGGTAATATGGTAATTAAAACATGTTTACACACAGAGATGAACCCCTTCCAGTGATCCATGGGTAATATGGTAATTAAAACATATTTACACGCAGAGATGAACCCCTTCCAGTGATCCATGGGTAATATGGTAATTAAAACATGTACAGTGAGGGAAAAAAGTATTTGATCCCCTGCTGATTTTGTACGTTTGCCCACTGACAAAGAAATGATCAGTCTATAATTTTAATGGTAGGTTTATTTGAACAGTGAGAGACAGAATAACAACAAAAAAATCCAGAAAAAAGCATGTAAAAAATTGTATAAATTGATTTGCATTTTAATGAGGGAAATAAGTATTTGACCCCCTCTCAATCAGAAAGATTTCTGTCTCCCAGGTGTATTTTATACAGGTAACGAGCTGAGATTAGGAGCACACTCTTGTTACCTGTATAAAAGACACCTGTCCACAGAAGCAATCAATCAATCAGATTCCAAACTCTCCACAATGGCCAAGACCAAATAGCTCTCCAAGGATGTCAGGGACAAGATTGCAGACCTACACAAGGCTGGAATGGGCTACAAGACCATCGCCAAGCAGCTTGGTGAGAAGGTGTCAACAGTTGGTGCGATTATTCGCAAATGGAAGAAACACAAAAGAACTGTCAATCTCCCTTGGCCTGGGGCTCCATGCAAGATCTCACCTCGTGGAGTTGCAATGATCATTAGAACGGTGAGGAATCAGCCCAGAACTACACAGGAGGATCTTTATTTTATTTATTTATTTTTTTCACCTTTATTTAACCAGGTAAGCCAGTTGAGAACAAGTTCTCATTTACAAGTGCGACCTGGCCAAGATAAAGCAAAGCAGTGCGATAAAAACAACAACACAGAGTTACATATGGGGTAAAACAAAACAAAGTCAAAAATACAACAGAAAAAAATAAATATATATATATATACAGTGTGTGCAAATGTAGCAAGTTATGGAGGTAAGGCAATAAATAGGCTATAGTGCAAAATAATTACAATTAGTATTAACACTGGAATGATAGATGTGCAAGAGATGATGTGCAAATAGAGATACTGGGGTACAAATGAGCAAAATAAATAACAATATAGGGATGAGGTAGTTGGGCGGGCTAATTTCAGATGGGCTGTGTACAGGTGCAGTGATCGGTAAGGTGCTCTGACAACTGATGCTTAAAGTTAGTGAGGGAGATAAGTGTCTCCAGCTTCAGAGATTTTTGCAATTTGTTCCAGTCATTGGCAGCAGAGAACTGGAAGGAATGGCGGCCAAAGGAGGTGTTGGCTTTGGGGATGACCAGTGAGATATACCTGCTGGAGCGCATACTACGGGTGGGTGTTGCTATGGTGACCAATGAGCTAAGATAAGGCGGGGATTTGCCTAGCAGTGATTTATAGATGGCCTGGAGCCAGTGGGTTTGGCGACGAATATGTAGTGAGGACCAGCCAACAAGAGCGTACAGGTCACAGTGGTGGGTAGTGTATGGGGCTTTGGAGACAAAACGGATGGCACTGTGATAGACTACATCCAATTTGCTGGGTAGAGTGTTGGAGGCTATTTTGTAAATGACATCGCCGAATTCAAGGATCGGTAGAATAGTCAGTTTTACGAGGGCATGTTTGGCAGCATGAGTGAAGGAGGCTTTGTTGCGAAATAGGAAACCGATTCCAGATTTAACTTTGGATTGGAGATTCTTAATGTGAGTCTGGAAGGAGAGTTTACAGTCTAACCAGACACCTAGGTATTTGTAGTTGTCCACATACTCTAGGTCAGACCCGTCGAGAGTAGTGATTCTAGTCGGGTGGGCGGGTGCAAGCAGCATTCGGTTGAAGAGCATGCATTTAGTTTTACTAGTGTTTAAGAGCAGTTGGAGGCTACTGAAGGAGTGTTGTATGGCATTGAAGCTCGTTTGGAGGTTTGTTAACACAGTGTCCAATGAAGGGCCAGATGTATACAAAAGGGTGTCGTCTGCGTAGAGGTGGATCTGAGAGTCACCAGCAGCAAGAGCGACATCATTGATATACACAGAGAAAAGAGTCGGCCCAAGAATTGAACCCTGTTGCACCCCCATAGAGACTGCCATAGGTCCAGACAACAGGCCCTCCGATTTGACACATTGAACTCTATATGAGAAGTAGTTGGTGAACCAGGTGAGGCAGTCATTTGAGAAACCAAGGCTATTTAGTCTGCCAAGAAGAATGCGGTGGTTGACAGAGTCGAAAGCCTTGGCCAGGTCAATGAAAACGGCTGCACAGTACTGTCTATTATCGATCGCGGTTATAATATCGTTTAGGACCTTGAGCTTGGCTGAGGTGCACCCATGACCAGCTCGGAAACCGGATTGCATAGCGGAGAAGGTACGGTGGGATTCGAAATGGTCGGTGATCTGTTTGTTAACTTGGCTTTCAAAAACTTTTGAAAGGCAGGGCAGGATGGATATGGGTCTGTAACAGTTTGGATCTAGAGTGTCACCCCCTTTGAAGAGGGGGATGACCGCGGCAGCTTTCCAATCTCTGGGGATCTCAGACGTTACGAAAGAGAGGTTGAACAGGCTAGTAATAGGGGTTGCGACAATTTCGGCGGCTATTTTAGAAAGAAAGGGTCCAGATTGTCTAGCCCAGATGATTTGTAGGGGTCCAGATTTTGCAGCTCTTTCAGAACATCAGCTGTCTGGATTTGTGTGAAGGAGAAGCGGGGGGGGGGGCATGGGCAAGTTGCAGCGGAGGGTGCAGAGCTGGTGGCCGGGGTAGTGGTAGCCAGGTGGAAAGCATGGCCAGCCGTAGCAAAATGCTTGTTGAAATTCTCGATTATTGTAGATTTATCGGTGGTGATAGTGTTTCCTAGCCTCAGTGCAGTGGGCAGCTGGGAGGAAGTGCTCTTATTCTCCATGGACTTTACAGTGTCCCAAAACTTTTTGGAGTTAGTGCTACAGGATGCACATTTCTGTTTGAAAAAGTTAGCCTTTGCTTTCCTAACTGCTTGTGTATATTGGTTCCTAACTTCCCTGAAAAGTTGCATATCGCGGGGGCTATTTGATGCTAATGCAGTACGCCACAGGATGTTTTTGTGCTGGTCAAGGGCAGTCAAGTCTGAGGAGAACCAGGGGCTATATCTATTCTTAGTTCTGTATTTTTTGAATGGGGCATGTTTATTTAAGATTGAGAGGAAATTACTTTTAAAGAACAACCAGGCATCCTCTACTGACGGAATGAGATCTATATCCATCCAGGATACCTGGGCCAGGTCAATTAGGAAAGCCTGCTCGCTGAAGTGTTTTTGGGAGCGTTTGACAGTGATGAGGGGTGGTCGTTTGACCGCGGACCCGTTACGGACGCAGGCAATAAGGCAGTGATCGCTGAGATCCTGGTTGAAGACAGCGGAGGTGTATTTAGAGGGTAAGTTAGTCAGGATGATATCTATGAGGGTACCCATGTTTACGGATTTAGGGTTGTACCTGGTAGGTTCGTTGATAATTTGTGTGAGATTGAGGGCATCTAGTTTAGATTGTAGGATGGTCGGGGTGTTAAGCATATCCCAATTTAGGTCACCAAGCAGTACGGACTCTGAGGATAGATGGGGGGCAATCAATTCACATATGGTGTCCAGGGCACATCTGGGGGCTGAGGGGGGTCTGTAGCAAGCGGCAACAGTGAGAGATTTATTTCTGGAAAGGTGGATTTTTAGAAGTAGAAGCTCAAACTGTTTGGGCACAGACCTGGATAGTATGATAGAGCTCTGCAGGCTATCTCTACAGTAGATTGCAACTCCACCCCCTTTGGCAGTTCTATCTAGACGGAAAATGTTATAGTTGGGGATGGAAATTTCAGAATTTTTGGTGGCCTTCCTAAGCCAGGATTCAGACGCTGCTAGAACATCAGGGTTGGCGGAGTGTGCTGACGCAGTGAATAACTCAAACTTAGGAAGGAGGCTTCTGATATTTACGTGCAGAAAACCAAGGCTTTTATGGTTACAGAAGTCAACAAATGATAGCTCCTGGGGAGTAGGAGTGATACTGGGGGCTGCAGGGCCTGGGTTAGCCTCTACATCACCAGAGGAACAGAGGAGGACTAGAATAAGGATAGGACTAAAGGCTTTAAGAACTGGTCTTCTAGTGCGTTGGGTACATAGAATAAAGGGGGCAGTTCTCCGGGCGTTGTAGAAAAGATTCAGGGCATTATGTACAGAAAAGGATATGGAAGGATATGAGTACAGTTGAGGTAAACCTAAGCGTTGGGTAACAATGAAAGAGATAGCATCACTGGAGGCACCGATTGAGCCGGTCTCGGCGTGTATGGGGGGTGGAACAAAGGAACTATTTGAGGCAGTTTGAGAGGGACTTGGGGTTCTACAGTGAAATTGTATAATAAGAACTAACCCAAACAGCAATAGGCAAGGCATATTGACAAGGGAGAGAGGCATAAAGCAATCACAGGTGTTATTAGAGAGAGCTAAGACAACAACTGGTAATAGCGATAAAGTTTGGGCTGAGGCTAAACAGAATAAACAGGACAGGGTACCGTGTAAAGGAACAGTCCAGCAGGCATCAGCTGTGCAGCTGAGTGATCATAAGGTCCAGTGAACAGCAATATGTGAGTCCGAGAGCAGTTCAAATTGGTGCTTCAGCACAGCTAGCAGGGAGCACAGTTGTAGTTTGCGTGTGCTAGCGGGCCGGGGATAGCAGATGGATCTTCGTGGTCGTCACAACGGGAAGCCTGTTGAAACCACATCAGACGATTTCGTCGGCAAACCAGTCGTGTTGGATCGGCGGGGCTCAGTGTCAATACTAGGAGGTCCCGTCCGGTTGACAGAGAGGTAGATAGCCGGGAGATGGGCATGAGGCTAGCTCAAGGCTAACTGGTGCTTGCTATGGGGCAATGGTAATTAGCCAACAACAGGTTGCAGCTAGCTAGCTGGTTGCGATGATCCGGCGCTAGGGTCCAGTGATTCCGGCAGAAAGTCCGATAAGCTCTGGGTCGATAGCACGCTGTGCAGACTGGCCGACGAATTGTCCAGGCTAGAGCTAGAGCTGGCTGGTGGATAGTGTAGGCAACGGACAATGGTGAAGACGCTAACGGTGACTAATAGCAAGTAGCCATTCAGTTGCAGCTACACTAGTTTCAGCTTAAGGTTCTTGATGAAAGTTATAAAGAAATAATAGAATCCTTTCCACGTTGGGTGAGGCGGGTTGCAGGAAAGTATATTTAGTTAAAGAATGAAAAGTAAAATTGAGAAATATATACAAAATAGACAAAAAAAACAAGAAACGGGATATTTACACTAGGACAATGAATAAAACCACGACCGCACTGCTACGCCATCTTGTCAATGATCTCAAGGCAGCTGGGACCATAGTCACCAAGAAAAAAATTGGTAACACACTACGCCGTGAAGGACTGAAATCCTGCAGTGCCCGCAAGGTCCCCCTGCTCAAGAAAGCACATATACATGCCCGTCTGAAGTTTGCCAATGAACATCTGAATGATTCAGAGGAGAACTGGGTGAAAGTGTTGTGGTCAGATGAGACCAAAATCGAGCTCTTTGGCATCAACTCAACTCGCCGTGTTTGGAGGAGGAGGAATGCTGCCTATGACCCCAAGAACACCATCCCCACGTCAAACATGGAGGTGGAAACATTATGCTTTGGGGGTGTTTTTCTTCTAAGGGGACAGGACAACTTCATCGCATCAAAGGGACGATGGACGGGGCCATGTACCGTCAAATCTTGGGTGAGAACATCCTTCCCTCAGCCAGGGCATTGAAAATGGGTCGTGGATGGGTATTCCAGCATGACAATGACCCAAAACACATGGCCAAGGCAACAAAGGAGTGGCTCAAGAAGAAGCACATTAAGGTCCTGGAGTGGCCTAGCCAGTCTCCAGACCTTAATCCCATAGCAAATCTGTGGAGGGAGCTGAAGGTTCGAGTTGCCAAACGTCAGCCTCGAAACCTTAATGACTTGGAGAAGATCTGCAAAGAGGAGTGGAACAAAATCCCTCCTGAGATGTGTGCAAACCTGGTGGCCAACTACAAAAAACGTCTGACCTCTGTGATTGCCAACAAGGGTTTTGCCACCAAGTACTAAGTCATGTTTTGCAGAGGGGTCAAATAGTTATTTCCCTCATTAAAATGCAAATCAATTTATAACATTTTTGACATGCTTTTTTCTGGATTTCTTTGTTGTTATTCTGTCTCTCACTGTTCAAATAAACCTACCATTAAAATTATAGACCGATCATGTCTTTGTCAGTGGGCAAACGTACAAAATCAGCAGGGGATCAAGTACTTTTTTCCCTCACTGTATACATGCAGAGATGAACCCCTTCCAGTGATCCATGGGTAATATGGTAATTAAAGCATGTTTACACACAGAGATGAACCCCTTCCAGTGATCCATGGGAAATATGGTAATAAAGCATGTATACACGCAGAGATGAACCCCTTCCAGTGATCCATGGGTAATATGGTAATTAAAGCATGTTTACACGCAGAGATGAACCCCTTCCAGTGATCCATGGGAAATATGGTAATAAAGCATGTATACACGCAGAGATGAACCCCATCCAGCAATTCGGGGCTAATATGGTAGTTAAAGCATGCATACATGCAGAGATGAACCCCTTCCAGTGATCCATGGGTAATATGGTAATTAAAACATGCATACACACAGAAATAAACCCTTTCCAGTGATCCATGGGTAATATGGTATTAAAAGCATGTATACACGCAGAGATGAATGAAACCCTTCCAGTGATCCATTGGTAATTAAAGCATGTATACACAGAGAGATAGATCACTGGAGACTCATCAACAGAAGATAGAGAAATACATTTGAGGAAGGTGTTGCTCAGTAGATTTGTGGCCATTGTGGAATTATAGTGTGTGTTGCCAACTTGCCATGTTCGGCAGATTTCTGCATGCCATCATCAGTTAACCCCAGAGCCCCATTCACTGTCCAAGCTGTCATCAAGCATTATGTATTCTAGCTTTTTCGGTTACTGTACCACCAACTGAATTTTGCTCTGCCCAGAGTACCCCTGGAGGACCCCCTCATGTGCATTTTACCAGTAAGCCTATGGTCTCATGAGTCTTCTCAAGTACCCCCTGTGGATAGGCCAAGTACCCCTAGGACCCCTGGTTGGGAACCACTGTTCTAGAGCAGGTCGTTCTATTAACAGACAATCTCATCACCAGAAGAATACACTCTATTCTCTCAGTGTCCTTTCATCTAGGACCACTGAATCAGTCTTAATCTAGGACCACTGAATCAGGCTTCATATAGGACCACTGAATCATAACCATTGTTATTATAATTTTTTGTTGTTGTATTTTTTTCCCCTTTTTCTCCCCAATTTTTGTGATATCCAACTGGTAGTTACAGTCTTGTTCCATCGCTGCAACTCCCGTACGGACTCGGGAGAGGCGAAGGTCGAGAGCCATGCGTCCTCCGAAACACGACCCCGCCAAGCCTCACTGCTTCTTGACACACTGCTCGCTTAACCCGGAAGCTAGCCACACCAATGTGTCAGAGGAAACACCGTACAGCTGTCGACCGAAGCCAGCATAAATGCGCCCGGCCGCCACAAGGAGTTGCTAGATCGCGATGGGACAAGGACATCCCAGCCGGCCAAACCCTCCCCTAAACCGGACGTTGCTGGGCCAATTGTGTGCCGCCTCATGGGTCTGCCGGTCGCGGCCGGCTGCGACACAGCCTGGGATCGAACCCGGATCTGTAGTGACGCCTCTAGCACTGCGATGCAGTGCCTTAGACCGCTGCGCCACTCGGGATGCCCAATCTTAACCATTTTAATAGAAAACGGAGATACACACCACTCAGTGTGAATACCATTTGTGAACAGAGGACATTTTGACATCCAATTATGTTTGGTTCTTACTCATGGAAAGAACACAGATTAATATGTACTGTATGTCTCTGCTCTATCTAATCTGATCTGATTCTATATATTTTTGCACAATACAACATACCCCCTCAGACTATTCAGGGATTGTATATGTGATGTTGACCTCTCCCTTACAGTTTTTTATAGTGGTCTTACCTAAGGAGAAAGTGTGTATGTATGTTTGCATGAGTGTGACATGTTTGTCAGTGACGGCTTTTCTCATTTTTATAATTGACTCTAGCTGGAGACATCACCGCGAGATGACAGAGGGAGCGAGGAGAGTGCTGATCAAGTCAATGTAAGTGGAAAAGAGATGTGACCCTCTCTCCCTCTCTCCCTCTCTCTCTGTTTCCCTTCTCTCTCCTTTTCTCTATTTTTTTCTCCCTGTCTCTCTATTGTTCTATTTTCTCTCTGCATCTCTTTCTCTTCCTCTCACTCTCTCTGTTTCTCTGTTCCTCAATCTCTCTCTTCTTCCAGTGACATGACAGATCATTACAGACCAATCCAGTGCAGGAGGACTTTATTTGTTGCAGGATAAATCAACCCGACACAACTGGGTTAAGAAATCAAGGGCTTGTCCCATATCACACACACACACACACACACACACACACACACACACACATGGTAATGAAGAACATTGCCTCTGGGGAACCCCTGTAAGAGATGCCACCGTGCCTGGGTCAACGCCCACACAAACGCACATCAGTCACACACACACACTCACGCACACACCACACACATCAGTCACACACACACACTCACGCACACACCACACACATCAGTCACACACACACACTCACGCACACACCACACACATCAGTCACACACACACACACGCACACACCACACACATCAGTCACACACACACACACTCACGCACACACCACACACATCAGTCACACACACACACTCACGCACACACCACACACATCAGTCACACACACACACTCACACACACACCACACACATCAGTCACACACACACACTCACGCACACACCACACACATCAGTCACACAGACACAAACACACACCACACACATCAGTCACACACAACAGTGACACGGACACAAACACACACACACCAGTCACACAGACACAAACACACACACACCACACACATCAGTCACACAGACACAAACACACACACACCACACACATCAGTCACACAGACACAAACACACACACACCACACACATCAGTCACACACCCACACACATCAGTCACACAGACACAAACTCACACACACACCACACACATCAGTCACACAGACACAAACACACACATCAGTCACACACACACACTCACACACATCAGTCACACAGACACAAACACACATCAGTCACACAGACACAAACACACATACCTGGTATTGCTGTCCATTAGTTTAGGTGGTAGGGGGAAAATATAAAAACATATTTAAAATAATATATATACAGTGCCTTCGGAAGGTATTCAGACCCCTTGACTTTTTTCACATTTTGTTACATTACAGCCTTATTCTGAAATGGATTAAATAAAACAATTCCTCAGCAATCTACACACAATACCCCATAATGACAAAGCGAAAACTGTTTTTTTGACATTTTTGCAAATGTATAAAAAATTATAAACAGAAGTACCTTATTTACATAAGTATTCAGACCCTTTGCTATGAGACTCCAAATTGAGCTCGGGTGCATACTGTTTCCATTGATCATCCTTAAGATGTTTCTACAACTTGATTGGAGTCCACCTGTGGTAAATTCAATTGATTGGACATGATTTGGAAAGGCACACACCTGTCTATATAGGGTCCCACAGTTGACAGTTCATATCAGAGCAAAAACCAAGCCATGAGGTCGAAGGAGTTGTCCATAGAGCTCCGAGACAGGATTGTGTTGAGGCACAGATCTGGGGAAGAGTACCCAAAAAAATTATGCAGCATTGAAGGTCCCCAAGAGCACAGTGGCCTCCATCATTCTTAAATGGAAGAAGTTTGGAACCACCAAGGCTCTTCCTAGAGCTGGGCGCTGGCCAAACTGAGCAATCAGTGGAGAAGGGCCTTTGTCAGGGAGGTGACCAAGAACCCGATGGTCACTCTGACAGAGCTCTAGAGTTCCTCTGTGGAGATGGGAGAAACTTCCAGAAGGACAAACATCTCTGCAGCACTCCACCAATCAGGCCTTTATGGTAGAGTGGCCAGACAGAAGCCATTCCTCAGTAAAAGACACATGACAGCCCGCTTGGAGTTTGCCGAAAGGGACCTAAAGACTGCCAGACCATGAGAAACAAGATTCTCTGGTCTGATGAAACCAAGATTGAACTCTTTGGCCTGAATGCCAAGTGTCACTTCTGGAGGAAACCTGGCACCATCCCTACGGTGAAGCATGGTGGTGGCAGCATCATGCTGTGGGGATGTTTTTCATCAGCAGGGACTGGGAGACTAGTCAGGATCGAGGCAAAGATGAACGGAGCAAAGTACAGAGAGATACTTGATGAAAACCTGCTCCAGAGCGCTCAGGACCTCAGACTGGGGGTGAATGTTCCCCTTCCAACAGGACAATGACTCTAAGCACACAGCCAATACAACGCAGGATTGGCTTCGGGACAAGTCTCTGAATATCCTTGAGTGGCCCAGCCAGAGCCCGGACTTGAACCCGATCGAACATCTCTGCAGAGACCTGAAAATAGCTATGCAGCAATGCTCCCCATTCAACCTGACAGAGCTTGAGAGGATCTGCAGAGAAGAATGGGAGAAACTCCCCAAATACAGGTGTGCCAAGCTTACCCAAGAATACTCGATGCTGTAATCGCTGCCAAAGGTGCTTCAACAAAGTACTAAGTAAAGGGTCTGAATACTTATGTAAATGTGATATTTCCGTTTTTTATTTGTAATACATTTGCAAAAATGTATAAAACCTCTTTTTGCTTTGTCATTATGGGGTATTGTGTGTAGATTGATGAGGGGAAAAAACTATTTAATCAATTTTAGAATAAGGCTGTAACGTAACAAAATGTGGAAAAAGTCAAGGGGTCTGAATAGTTTCCGAAGGCACTGTATTTACAACAACAACAAAGAATTTGGGATTGGATATGATGCAGACAATTACATTGATGGAAGCCACAATCTATCTGCAATATTTAAGCTGATCTACCTCCTAAATTGTTTTTATTATTATTTTTAAACACATACCTGACCCACCCTCCTCCAGCCTGTCAGAAGCCCACAGTAAACAACAACTTCATCATTAACATCGCTAACACTCCCAGCTTTCTCTCTCTCTCTCTCTCTCTCTCTCTCTCTCTCTCTCTCTCTCTCTCTCTTTCCTCCCTCCTGTTGGCTCCCTCTGTATTTTCTCTCTCTGTCTCTCCTCCTCTCTTCTCCCATTGCCTGTATGATGTTTCTAGGACTGTGTGTGTGTGTGTGTGTGTGTCATCTAACAGTGTTTTCTCCTCTTGTCCTGTAGGAGGCGACAGCGTTAGAAGTGGTTTCCTGCAGTCAGGAGAAGGAGAGTCTGCCCCCAGAGAAGATTCCCTCCAGTCCTGTTCACTCCGAGAGAGAGGCCTTGCTAGTTGGTAAGTTCACCTAAAATTACTATAACCTTTCTTCAACATTATTATAATGTTATATTAACCTAACTACAGAGGAGAAGATCCCCCCAAGTCCAGTCCACTCTGACAGAGAGGCCCAGCTAGTTGGTACGTTCACCTAATATAACTATAACGTCACTAGGCCTATAACATTAGTATAACATTACTATAACATCTCTATACCATTACTACAACATCACTATAACATTACTATAAAATCACAATAACATTGCTATAACATCACTGTAATGTTATATAAACCTAACATTAGTATAGAAGAGAAGAGTCCCCCAGCCCTGTCCACTCTGAGAGAGAGGCATTGCTAGTTAGTATCTGGGTCTATACTCTATAGAACATTACTAGAGAAAGTACCTACAAAGGAGATCCCTGCTTGGTGCCCATGTTTTCCTCCTCCAATCTAATCAAGCAGGTTATTTGTGGAAAGCCTGGTTTTCCTCCCCAGTTCATTCCCAGTTCTTTGGGCGGGTTCACACGTTTTAATTTGCTGGTTGACTGAGGCCTTCAGCACCTGTAATGTTTCTAATCACCACAGCCTTCTGGCTGCCTAGTGCCTACCAACGAGGAGCTAGAAAGGCTGTGCTCACTCCTTCTCAATTTCAATTCAATTTCAATTTAAGGGCTTTATTGGCATTGGAAACGTATGTTAACATTGCCAAAGCAAGTGAAGTAGATAGTAAACAAAAGTGAAATAAACAATAAATATTAACAGTAAACATTACACTCAGAAGTTCCAAAATAATAAAGACATTTCAAATGTCATATTATGTATGTATACAGTGTTGTAACAATGTGCAAATAGTTAAAGTACAAATGGGAAAATAAATAAACATAAATATGGGTTGTATTTACAATGGTGTTTGTTCTTCACTGGTTGCCTTTTTCTTGTGGCAACAGTTCACAAATCTTGCTGCTGTGGTGGCACACTGTGGTTTTTCACCCATTAGAAAAGGGAGTTTATCAAAATTGGGTTTGTTTTCTAATTCTTTGTGGATCTCTGTAATCTGAGGGAAATATGTGTCTCTAATATGGTCATACATTTGGCAGGAGGTTAGGAAGTGCAGCTCAGTTTCCACATCATTTTGTGGGCAGTGTGCACATAGCCTGTCTTCTCTTGAGAGCCAGGTCTGCCTATGGCAGCCTTTCTCAATAGCAAGGCTATGCTCACTGAGTCTGTACATAATCAAAGCTTTCCTTAAGTTTGGGTCAGTCACAGTGGTCAAGTATTCTGCCACTGTGTACTCTCTGTTTAGAGCCAAATAGCATTCTAGTTTGCTATGTTTTTTTGTTAATTCCTTCCAATGTGTCAAGTAATTCTCTTTTTGTTTTCTCATGATTTGGTTGGGTCTAATTGTGTTGTTGTTGTTGTCCTGGGTCTGTTTGTGTTTGTGAACAGAGCCCCAGGATCAGCTTACGTAGGGGACTCTTCTCCAGGTTCATCTCTCTGTAGGTGATGGCTTTGTTATGGAAGGTTTGGGAATCGCTTCCTTTTAAGTGGTTATAGAATTTAACAGCTCTTTTCTGGATTTTGATAATTAGCGGGTATCAGCCTAATTCTGCTCTGCAAGCATTATTTTGTGTTTTTCATTGTACACAGAGGATATTTTTGCAGAATTCTGCATGCAGAGTCTCAATTTGGTGTTTGTCCCATTTTGTGAATTCTTGGTTGGTGAGTGGACCCCAGACCTCACAACCATAAAGGGCAATGGGTTCTACAACTGATTCAAGTATTTTTAGCCAGATCCTAATTAGTATGTCAAATTTTATTTCCTTTTGATGGCATAGAAGGCCCTTCTTGCCTTGTCTCTCAGATCGTTCACAGCTTTGTGGAAGATATCTGTGGCGCTGATGTTTAGGCAGAGGTATGTATAGTTTTTTGTGTGCTCTAGGGCAACGGTGTCTAGATGGAATTTGTATTTGTGGTCCTGGCAACTGGACCTTTTTTGGAACACCATTATTTTTGCCTTACTGAGATTTACTGTCAGCACCCAGGTCTGACAGAATCTGTGCAGAAGATCTAGGTGCTGCTGTAGGCCCTCCTTGGTTGGTGACAGAAGCTGTCGTAGCCGGCCGCGACCGGGAGACCCATGGGGCGGCGCACAATTGGCCCAGCGTCGTCCAGGGGAGGGAATGGCCGGCAGGGATGTAGAGCATGGTGTTTGCAAAGCCAGGGTTGTGGGTTCGATTCCCATGGGGGTCCAGTATTTAAAAAAAAAGAATAATAATAATGTATGCACTAACTGTAAGTCGCTCTGGATAAGAGCGTCTGCTAAATGACTAAAATGTAAAAATGTTAAATCATCAGCAAACAGTAGACATTTGACTTCAGATTCTAGTAGGGTGCTGCAGACTGTTCTAGTGCCCTTGCCAATTCGTTGATATATATGTTGAAGAGGGTGGGGCTTAAACTGCATCCCTGTCCCACCCCACGGCCCTGTGGAAAGAAATGTGTGTGTTCTTTGCCAATTTTAACCGCACACTTGTTTTTTGTGTACAACAACCTCTCCCTCAACGTGACCAAGACAAAGGAGATGATTGTGGACTACAGGAAAAAAAAGAGGACTGAGCACGCCCCCATTCTCATCGACGGGGCTGTAGTGGAACAGGTTGAGAGCTTCAAGTTCCTTGGTGTCCACATCACCAACGAACTATCATGGTCCAAACACACCAAGATAGTCGTGAAGAGGGCACGACAAAGCCTATTCCCCCTCAGGAGACTGAAAAGATTTGGCATGGGTCCTCAGATCCTCAACAAATTCTACAGCTGCACCATCGAGAGCATCCTGACTGGTTGCATCACCGCCTGGTATGGCAACTGCTTGGCCTCCGACCGCAAGGCACTACAGAGGGTAGTGCGTACGGCCCAGTACATCACTGGGGCCAAGCTTCCTGCCATCCATGACCTCTATACCAGGCGGTGTCAGAGGAAGGCCCTCAAAATTGTCAAAGACTCCAGCCACCCTAGTCATAGACTGTTCTCTCTGCTACTGCACGGCAAGCGGTACCGGAGTGCCAAGTCTAGGTCCAAAAGACTTCTCAACAGCTTCTACCCCCAAGCCATAAGACTCCTGAACAGCTAATCATGGCTACCCGGACTATTTGCACTGCCCCCCCCACCCCATCCTTTTTACGCTGCTGCTACTCTGTTAATTATTTATGCATAGTCACTTTAACTCTACCCACATGTACATATTACTTCAACTACCTCAACTAGCCGGTGCCCCCGCACATTGACTCTGCACCGGTACCCCCCTGTATATATAGCCTCCCTACTGTTATTTTATTTTACTTCTGCTCTTTTTTTCTCAACACTTTTTTTGTTGTTGTTTTATTTTTACTTTCTTTGTTAAAAATAAATGCACTGTTGGTTAAGGGCTGTAAGTAAGCATTTCACTGTACTGTCTGCACCTGTTGTATTCGGCGCATGTGACCAATAAAATTTGATTTGATTTGATTTGATACATGGATTTTATAATGTCGTATGTTTTTCCCCCAACCCCACTTTCCATCAATTGGTATAGCAGACCCTCACGCCCAATTGAGTCAAAAGCTTTTTTGAAATCAACAAAGCATGAGAAGAGTTTGCCTTTGTTTCGGTTTGTTTGTTTGTCAATTAGGGTGTGCAGGGTGAATACGTGGTCTGTCGTACGGTAATTTGTTAAAAAGCCAATTTGACATTTGCTCAGTACATTGTTTTCACTGAGGAAGTGAACTAGTCTGCTGTTAATGATAATGCAGAGGATTTTCCCAAGGTTGCTGTTGACGCATATCCCACGGTAGTTATTGGGGTCAAATTTGTCTCCACTTTTGTGGATTGGGGTGATCAGTCCTTGGTTCCAAATATTGGGGAAGTTGCCAGAGCTATAGGTTAGCTGTAGGTTAGCTATAGGTTAGATATAGGTTATCTGTAGGTTAGCTATAGGTTAGATGTAGGTTATCTGTAGGTTAGTTGTAGGTTAGTTGTAGGTTAGCTATAGGTTAGCTGTAGGTTAGCTATAGGTTAGCTGTGGGTTAGCTGCGGGTTAGCTGCGGGTTAGCTATAGGTTAGCTGTAGGTTAGCTGTAGCGCAATGTTGGCTATTTTCGGACGCTATTTACATTAAATCAAAGTAAATGAATTTGCCAAAAAAATGTAGATGCTCTTTACTGCATAGCTGATTGTTTAGCTGAAGGTGTCCTGTAACACTGTGCCAAGTGACAATTTTCTCTGTTGTGGTATTTTACATTTGACATTTTAGTCATTTAGCAGACGCTCTTATCCTGAGCGACTTACAGTTTGTGATTGCACACATTTTCATACTGGCCCCCCGTGGGAAACATACCCACAACCCTGGCGTTGCAAGCGCCATGCTCTACCAACTGAGCTACAGGGGACTGTATTAACATATTTGGTGCGTGGTCGGCAGCTGGACACAAACGCGAATGGTTATCTAACTTCGGACGGTTGCAGCTGTCTCTAGCTTTCTTTCTGTTTTATTAACATGTTTCATTAAGCACATTGTTTATATTTACAACAGGAGTATAGCCTACCTGGCTTGCATGAAAATGAACCACGGGAAAAGCATCCTCTGTTCGCTACTTAAGTGCATAGATTACATGTATTATTTTTTTCATGCCCCTGTCTCGGAACCAATAATGGTCCATTCTAAATCAAAACCAATTGCTCGCATATATTATTTAGTAGATGTAAAGACAACATTAAACTAAGAATAGTCTGATGGGTGACAATATTAGCCCATCGCTTGTGAATGATGTATTATCACTTGTGAATGATGCCCAGCATAAGGCAAGAAACAGCGCATGCCTTTTTTTGTGCAACTTTTTCTAATCATAGTCACACACCTCATGTAGCCTAGCCCATAGGCCTATATGTTTTGATAAGGTTTGTATCACAACTAAAGTGGCCAAATAACTTCTTAAAATGAAGCACATTAATCCGCTTTACAACCAGTCTAGAGCCTAACTGGCATACGTAGGCGGCACGTGAGTTTCAAGTTTGGGGAAGATAATTTTCACCATAAAAATGCATCTTTAAAATAAAGCATTACATGCAGAATCGCATTTGCGGTCACTTTTGAGAATTGCATTTTGGAACATTCGCGCTTACAGCCTACTGCCGTGTGCGCATTGCTGCGCTTATAATGTGAAGAAATAGCCTAATAGTTTATCAACATTTGAAGCTAAACGATCTGTTGCAACAGTCTCATTGCTTTTAAAATGTTTTTGGACGCGAGTGGTTGTATTAATTTGGGATCTATCGCATCACACAACTGTCCCAGATTATGTTTTGGAATATTTCTTTCTTACGCAGAAGATAGAATAGAATAGGTCAACTTTTGTACTATGGGGGATAGTAGATTGACATAGGCTAGTGCTTTTGCTGTTTGTTAGGCTACTCATCTTGTTGGCTGATGAAAAGTTGGCTTAATGTGGACAGTTCTTCTACACTATATATGCAAAAGTATGTGGACACCTCTTCACATTAGTGGAATCGGCTATTTCAGCCACACCCATTACTGAAAGGTGTATTAAATCAAGCACACAACCATGCAATCTCCATAGACAAACATTGGCAGTAGAATGGCCTTACTGAAGAGCTCAGTGACTTTCAATGTGGCACCATCATAGGATGCCACCTTTCCAACAAGTCAGTTCGTCAAATTTCTGCCCTGCTAGAGCTGCCCTCGGTCAACTGTAAGTGCTGTTATTGTGAAGTGGAAATGTCTAAGAGCAACAACAACCCAGCCGCGAAGTGGTAGGCCACACAAGCTCACAGAACGGAACCACTGAGTGCTGAAGCGCGTAAAAATTGCCTGTCCTCGGTTGCAACACTCACTACCGAGTTCCAAACTGCCTATGGAAGCAACATCAGCACAAGAACTGGTCGTCGGGAGCTTCATGAAATGGGTTTCCATGGCTGAGCAGCTGCAAACGAGCCTAAGATCACCATGCGCAATGCCAAGCGTTGGCTGGAGTGATGTAAAGCTCGCCGCCATTGGACTCTGGAGCAGAGAAAACGTGTTCTCTGGAGTGATGAATCACGCTTCACCATCTGGCAGTCCGACGTACGAATCTGGGTTTGGTGGATGCCAGGAGAACGCTACCTATCCCAATGCATAGTGCCAACTGTAAAGTTTGGTGGAGGAGGAATAATGGTCTGGGGCTGTTTTTCATGGTTCGGGCTAGGCCCCTTAATTCCAGTGAAGGGAAATCTTAATGCTACAGCATACAATGACATTCTAGACGATTCTGTGCTTCCAACTTTGTGGCAACAGTTTGGGGAAGGCCCTTTCCTATTTCAGCATGACAATGCCTATGTGCACAAAGCTAGGTCCATACATAAATGGTTTGTTGAGATAGGTGTGGAAGAACTTGACTGGCCTGCAAAGAGCCCTGACCTCAACCCCATCAAACACCTTTGGCATGAATTGGAAAGCCGACTGCGAGCCAGGCCTAATCGCCCAACATCAGTGCCTGACCTCACTAATGCTCTTGTGGCTGAATGGAAACAAGTCCCCGCAGGAATGTTCCAACATCAGGTGGAAAGCCTTCCCAGAAGAGTGGAGACTATTATAGCAGCAAAGGGGGGACCAACTCCATATTAATGCCCATGATTTTAAGAAGGAAATGTTAGACGAGCAGGTGTCCACATACTTTTGGTCATGTAGTGTAACATCTTCAATATGCGCCTCGAAATTCGATAAGAGGGTTACGTTCCCTGATGTGTCTGTCTTCTTAGCTGAAATGTCTGTGAGAAGGATCCGATCATGTGACGGGCATTGGCTAATAGGAATTGAGATATCTGAGAGAGCCATATGAGTGAGAGGTGCTTCTAAGCACGGCAGCCGTGAGAAGGGAATTATAATTATTATATTCAGCCCAAGGGCACAATGGCCACTTTGGCATGGATTTTTTTACGGGGCATTACAGCCACACAAGGGGGATGCCACCGGGAAATGTACGGCCTGGTGAGAATATTATCAAGTGCTTGTCAAATTTTGAATGAGAGACTGATGAAGTGTGTGCAGCCTGCACAAGAAACAAATCAGTGCTCGTGCATTTCATGCAACTTTTTTCAAAGCATCATTAGTCGCATCGTGCAGCCTTAAAATGTATAACAAATCTAAACATATAGCCCAATGTTTGTATCACAACTAAAGTTGCATAAATAACAGTTTATTTGTTAACCACTCAACAACATAGCCGCATGTGCGCTCTTCCTTGGAAATCGTTTGGAGAAAATATCCTTTCAATTTTATTCAGCTATGTTCAATCTTCATACTATAAAATAAGAAAATATTATGCCACGGACTTCTAAGCAAATCTTGTCTGCTAAATGAACTAGTGTAGCCCACAGCCATATGGCATAGCCAGATCAGGGCCTAACATAAGGACAACTCGGAATATGCTATTCTGTTCTTCTGAAATAGACTACATATTCTTCATGTTTCTTTAGACCTGTTTAAAATAAATATTGGATTTATTGTGACAGTGTAGGCTATATTAAATTGATTTATTCTACTTTTTTAAATGTAGATGTTCCAAAGGTCTGAATCAGTGGCTTGTAGGCGATGGGTGGAAGCCAGGAGATGCTAAACTTGTTAATGTTAGTTAACGGTCAATTAACGTGAGACTGGCAGTTATTTATTTGACAATCACCGGCTGACAAAATTTCATGACCGCCACTGCCCTAGAAGTGAGGCCATCTTTATATCACTAAATACAGTGCATTTGGAAAGTATTCAGACCCCTTGACTTTTTCCACATTTTGTTACGTTACAGCCTTATTACGTTACATGTTTTTTTCCTCATCAATCTACACACAATACCCCATAATGACAAAGCAAAAGCAGGTTTTTAGACATTTGTGGTATTTATAAAAAAAATTAAACTGAAATGTAACATTTACATAAGTATTCAGACCCTTTACTCAGCACTTTGTTGAAGCACCTTTGGCAGCGATTACAGCCTAGAGTCTTCTTGGGTATGACCCTACAAGCTTGGCACACCTGTATTTGGGGAGTTTCTCCCTTTCTTCACTGCAGATCTTCTCAAGCTCTGTCAGGTTGGATGAGGAGCATCGCTGCACAGCTATTTTCAGGTCTCTCCAGAGATGTTTGATCGGGTTCAAGTCCGGGCTCTGGCTGGGCCACTCAAGGTAATTCAGAGACTTGTCCCGAAGCCACTCCTGCGTTGTCTTGGCTGTGTGCTTAGGTTCGTTGTCCTGTTGGAAGGTGAACCTTCACCCCTGTCTGACGTCCTGAGCGCTCTGGAGCAGGTTTTCATTAAGGATCTCTCTGTATTCCCTCGATCCTGGAGGAACTCTGGAGCTCTGTCAGAGTGACCATTGGGTTCTTGGTCACCTACCTTAGTCATTATGGGTTATTGTGTGTAGCTGGATGAGGAAAACATGTAATTTAATCCATTTTAGAATAAGGTTGTGACGTAGCAAAATGTGGAAAAGGTCAAGGGGTCTGAATACTTTCCGAATGCACTGTATGTCACGGTTAGGCGTGTCCGAGCATACGTGCCCTGTCCGAGCACAAAGACAACGTGCTAGGTTGGCTATTGGTTAGCTGTAGGTTAGCTGTAGGTTAGCTGTAGGTTAGCTGTAGGTTAGCTATATGTTAGCTGTAGGTTAGCTATTGGTTAGCTGTAGGTTAGCTGTAGGTTAGCTATAGGTTAATAGAATACAGTTTGATACTCTTATGTCTATTGGATGCCATATTCTCGTTGGCTGTCATTTTGATCAGATGGGTAAATCAACAGTCAGACGGAATTTAGGTGTTTGTACATATGATTGTAGGGTTGTAGTTATAGAGTATTAAACTACATGTTAATATGGTATGCCAGTTTGATTGACAGCTGTATTGATGTCCCTGTTTGTCCTTCCTCAGGGATCATCTCTACGTTCCTCCATGTCCACCCGTTTGGAGCCAGCATCGAGTACATCTGCTCTTATCTACAGCAGCTGGACTCCAAGGTACTGCTGGCACACACACACACACACACACACACACAGTGAGATGAGCAGCAGGAGCTGTCCTGGCACCCTCAAAAGAGCCCCCAAAGTGAACCAAACTGAGACCATCTTGAGAGGTGGTCTGAGTTCGGTTCGCTTGAATTCCGCGGTCCGGTTCCCTTTTTTAGGGCAATGTGAACACAAAGCTCCCCAGGTTCGCTTGTCATTATTCCCGCAACACACACTAGACTATTGCAACACCATTTCCCCTGCCATAACCCCTCACATTGGTGCCACAAAAGAGCGAAGATGATGTGCAGGTTCTCGTTAAAAAAAAAATGTCTGCTGTTTTTGGATATTGATTAGCTATTGTCAAGGATGCACAGAAATGCCAAAATATGTGTTTTTAGTTCAGATTATTAGTTTGCTATATGTGATCTATTAGGCTAAGAGAGCTTCATACACTGTTTATTCGATTGTGGGGGTTGAATAGTGTGATTGAGACTTGGGTTAAGTTACACTTTATGAACTCCCGAGTGGCGCAGTGGTCTAAGGCACTGCATCTCAGTGCTTGAGTTGTCACTACAAACCCCCTGGTTCGATTCCAGGCTGTATCACAACCGGCCGTGATTGGGAGTCCCATAGGGCGGCGCACAATTGGCCCAGCGTCGTCCGGGTTTGGCCGGTGTAGGCCGTCATGGTAAATAATAATTTATTCTTAACTGACTTGCCTAGTTAAATAAAGGTAAAATAAATAAAAATAGTGTGAGAAGACAACATATTTGGTGAAAATCTCAACATAGGTTACAAAATCAATTATAGCTCTTAAAGGGGCAGTAGCCTACATTGGGTGTACAGTTTTCAATTACAGCATTATTTAATCTGCAGTTATTCTTCTGCTACTTATTCTGTTACTATTAACATGTAAATATTATATGTATCTTCTGATTACAATAACTATGTCTCATCATTTAACTTAAAGCAATCTAGTAGCTTCCAAAATGTAAGTAGGTATATCTAGCTGTTAGAAAACATGTTCTGATGGAATGGCTTATCCTGCACTTTGTAAAATACCCAGAGTGCATTGAGTGAATGTTGGAAAATAATCTTGATTCCTTTATAAACATAGCAATGTGAATACAAAGAGGACTCGGACCACAATTGAAGTGAACTGGCAAAATATTTTTTAGGTTTGAGGTTTAATTTTTTTCGCGCCAAAGAAAATAAGTGAAAGACAAAATGGTACAGATAAAAACGGGTAAAAACGGTGTGCAGGTGAGGTTGGAAGCCCAAAGGGGCTTGTATGAAAACCACACCACAAATATACAGTAAGTACAAAAAAAAAGTTAGCTCAATCAGTTAAACAAAACAGATTAATTATAATTGTACATGATATACTCAGTATACAAGAAAAACACTGTTTGATTATGTGTGTGTGTGTGCGCATGTGTGTGTGTGTGAGAGTGTGAAAGTTAGGCTACATGGAGGGGATTATTGGGTAGATTGGTTCATCAGGAAGACCCCCAGTCTTCGCTTTAAGTTATTGAGGGATGATGAGGTTTTGGCAATGTGAAGATAAGAATTCCAGAGTATGGTACCTCTGTATCTGAAAGAGAATTGACTATGTGAGGTGCGGCAGTGGGGAGGTTGAAGGTTATCGCAGTGTCTTGTGTTATATAGATGGATTTCAGAATTAACCTGGAAAAATCCATTGAAGGGTTAAGATAAACTGTCTAAGTATGAATATTTGTAGATGAAAGTGCATAATTGGCGTATATTAATGTCGGAAATAGACAAGATATTGAGTTTCTTAAATGAAGGTGCAGAATGCAAAAATGTGTATGATGAGTAATTTGTGTAGGTAGGAGGCATATGTACTGGCACAGACAATATTACAGTAAATGAGATGTGGGTCAATGAAGCTATAGTAAAGAGTATAGAGCAAGCCTGATGAACCAAACCACTAATCTTTCTGAGGATACCAACAGATTTCATCACTTTGCTACAGACAAATTGAATATGATCTTTCCAGAATAACTTTGTGTAACACTCTGGCTCCAGGGACTCTGATTGTTGAGCCAGGGTTGTTATTTTCTTTGAGGGTGTCTTTTGTTTTGGTTTTGTATTTCTAGGTTTGCCGTTCTGTTGGTTGTATTTCTAGGTTTGTCTATGACTCCCAATCGGAGGTAACGAGTGTCAGCTGTTCGGCTCGTTATCTCTGATTGGGAGCCATATTTATTCTGAATGTTTTCCTGTGGGGTTTGTGGGTTTTTGTTTCCGTGTTACTGTCTGTATCAGTAGTGGAACTTCACGTTTCGTATTTTGTTGTTTTTCTCGTGCTGCACTTTAATATAATAAAGTCTACGATGTTCGCTCAACACGCTGCGCTTTGGTCTCATCCTTCACACGATCGTGACAGAAAAACCCACCATACCAAGACCAAGCAGCGTGTACAGGAGCTAAGAGACTGGACATGGGTGGAGGCGCCGGGTAAGGAGATCGAGAGGCTGGCGATGGCCCAGGTGGGCAAATCGTGGTCCTGGGAGGACATGCTCGGGGGCAAGGGACCTTGGGGGAAGATCAAGGCCCTGGCAAGAGAGGAGCATCGGCGGCAGCAGGTTTTTCGTCGGAAGGACGAGAGGCAACCCCAAGAAATTTTTGGGGGGGGGCACATGGCTTGGGCGGCTGGGCAGCAGGAAGCTGCCACAGGGAGTATAGGTGAGAGGGCTAACGGAGTACGGGAGCCATTGGCGAGAAGAGGCAGGGATGTGTGTGTGGCACGGCGTGAAGGACTGAGGTGTGTTGCCAGTCCGGTCCGGCCCGTTCCTGATCCTCGGTTGAGGCCAGTGGTGTGTGTTCCCGGTATGGACCGGCCTGTTCCTACTCCACGCACCAGGGATACGGTGCGCTTCGCCAGCCCGGCCCGGCCTGTTCCGGCCACTCGCACCAGGGATACGGTGTGCGTCGCCAGCTCAGCCCTGCCTGTTCCTACTCCACGCACCAGGGATACGGTGCGCTTCGCCAGCCCGGCCCGGCCTGTTCCGGCCACTCGCACCAGGGATACGGTGTGCGTCGCCAGCCCAGCCCGGCCTGTTCCTACTCCACGCACCAGGGATACGGTGCGCTTCGCCAGCCCGGCCCGGCCTGTTCCGGCCACTCGCACCAGGGATACGGTGCGCGTCGCCAGCCCAGCCCGGCCTGTTCCTGCTCTCCGCACTAGGCGTGAGGTGAGTCCCCAGGGTCCAGCATGCCCTGTTCCGGCTCCCCGCACTAGGCGTTATGGGAGTCCCCAGGGTCCAGCATGCCCTGTTCCGACTCCCCGCACTAGCCTTGTGATGCGTGTCCTCAGCCCGGTACCTCCAGTTCCGGCACCACGCATCAGGCCTACGGTGCGTCCCCAGGGCCAAGCATGCCCTGTTGCTTCTCCCCGCACTAGCCCTGTGATGCGTGTCCTCAGCCCGGTACCTCCAGTTCCGGCACCACGCAACAGGCCTACGGTGCGCCTCAGACGGCCAGAGTCTGCCGTCTGCCCAACGGGGCCTGAACTGTCCGTCTGCCCAACGGGGCCTGAACTGCCCGTCTGCCCAACGCCGTCTGAACTGCCCGTCTGTCCAACGCCGTCTGAACTGCCCGTCTGCCCAACGCCGTCTGAACTGCCCGTCTGCCCAACGGCGCCTGAACTGCCTGTCGGCCCAACGCCGTCTGAACTGTCCGTCTGCCCAACGCCGTCTGAACTACCCGTCTGTACAGAGCCTACAAAGCCGCTCGTCTGCCATGAGCCTTCAGAGCCGTCCGCCAGATCGGAGCCGCTAGAGCTCTCCGCCAGACAGGATCAGCCAGAGCCTTCCGCCAGACAGGATCAGCCAGAGCCTTCCGCCAGACAGGATCAGCCAGAGCCTTCCGCCAGACAGGATAAGCCAGAGCCTTCCGCCAGACAGGATCAGCCAGAGCCTTCTGTCAGACAGGATCAGCCAGAGCCTTCCGCCAGACAGGAGCAGCCAGAGCCTTCCGTCAGACCGGATCAGCCAGAGCCTTCCGCCAGACGGGATCAGCCAGAGCCTTCCGCCTGCCATGAGCAGCCAGATCCGTCAGCCAGCCATGAGCAGCAGGATCCGCCAGAGCCAGCCTGCCAGGATCCGTCATTCAGTCCGGAGCTGCCCCTCAGTCCGGTGCTGCCACTTAGTCAGGTACTGTTCCTTAGCCTGGTGCTGGTCCTTATCCCGGTGCTGGTCCTTAGCCCGGTGCTGCCCCTTAGCCCGGTGCTGCCCCTTAGCCCGGTGCTGCCCCTTATCCCGGTGCTGGTCCTTAGTCCGGTGCTGCCCCTTAGTCCGGTGCCGCCCCTTAACCCAGTGGGGTGTAGTTGGGGGGTGGTAATGTGTAGGAGGCTAAGTAAGTGGGTAATGACTATGGTGGGGTGGGGACCACGACCTGGGCCAGAGCCGCCACCTGGACAGACGCCCACCCAGACCCTCCCCTAGACGGTATGCTGGTGCGCCCGGAGTGCGCACCTTTAGGGGGGGGTACTGTAACACTCTGGCTCCAGGGACTCTGATTGTTGAGCCAGGGTTGTTATTTTCTTTGAGGGTGTCTTTTGTTTTGGTTTTGTATTTCTAGGTTTGCCGTTCTGTTGGTTGTATTTCTAGGTTTGTCTATGACTCCCAATCGGAGGTAACGAGTGTCAGCTGTTCGGCTCGTTATCTCTGATTGGGAGCCATATTTATTCTGAATGTTTTCCTGTGGGGTTTGTGGGTTTTTGTTTCCGTGTTACTGTCTGTATCAGTAGTGGAACTTCACGTTTCGTATTTTGTTGTTTTTCTCGTGCTGCACTTTAATATAATAAAGTCTACGATGTTCGCTCAACACGCTGCGCTTTGGTCTCATCCTTCACACGATCGTGACACTTTGGCAATTTTCAAATCATCAGGAACAATACCAGTTTGCATAGATCTGGTGAAGATATACGTTAGAGGCTCAGTAATCGAGGAAGACACTGATTTCACCAAAGAGGCACCAATCACATCATGACCTGCTGCTGATATCTTTAGGTTACCAATTACCTCCATCACCTCCATTACATCAGGAGGATCAAACTGAAGCAGAGAAGGGAAATGTCCCTTAATGTAATCCAAGGGATTTCCATCAGTAGTCTCTATTTTCTTTGACAGCGAGGAACCCACATTCACAAAAAAGTTATTAAATTCACATGAAATAACATCAGGATCACTATAGGTCTTGTTTCCAACAATAAATTAAGATGGAATAGTTGTAGATGGCTTTTTCTTATTCAACAGTTGATTGATGATTTTCCATTTTTACTTTATATTATTTAAGGATTCTTGGAATTTGTTAGTCAAATATATTTTTGGGGATATCCAAAGTAGGTGAGTAAATTTGTTCATATACTTTTTGTAATTTGCAGAATTCAGGGGAGAGGGTTTTTTGAGAAACCTTTTATACAATTTTTTTTTTTTTACTGAGGATTTCTTGAGAACGGTTGTAAAACAAGTTTTCCAGAACCCTTCTGCTGCTCTCTTATGTGGTTTAACAAAGGGAAAGCAGTGGTGAAATACAGAGTTGGAAGATGTGAAAAAAATCCTGTAAGCAGACTCGACATCGGCCTGATTATAAAAACGTTGTTATGAAATATCACCAATAAACATCTTAAAGCGCTCACAATTACTTTTGTTAAATATTCTACATTTAATGCTACTAATCATCCCCATCTATTCATTTCCAGCTGCCAAATATACGTTTTAAATTGGAAAGTGGTCAGAAATGTCAATACAAAGTATATCTGTATTAGCCACATTATTCAAAGAATTTGTAAAAATATTATCAATAAGGGTGGCAGATGAACTGGTCACCCTTGTGGGCTTATAAATGAGGGGATACAGATAGCTGGAGTATAAAGTATTTAAAACATCTGATGTCAGTGAGTTGTTCCCACTTTTATATAAATTTATGTTGTAATCACCCAATAGAAAACACATTTTATCTTAATTATTAATCAAATCCAAGGTTGATGCAAGGATATCAAGGAAACTACCAATTTCAGAATCGTGGGGTCGATAGATGCATCCAATTACCACTTTTTTACCACCAGAAAATGAACACAAGGGGAATTTCTATGAAAAGAGATTAAACATCAATGTTATCAGATGTAAGTGCGAAGTCCTCTCTGACAAATAATTGAAAACGTAAACTTATGAACAAAAATGGTCACTCCTCCTCCCACTCTTGAAGTTCACAGTGGTGAACAGCATTATAAGGAGACATGTCATAAAGCATGGTTGTCTCTTCAGTCAACCATGTTTCTGAAAGGACAACAATGGAACATTCATAACTGAGAGAAGACAGATAATGAACAAGGTGGTCATGATTTTTAGGAAGACTGCGAACGTTCAAATGAAAGGTAGAAAATAAGCTTGGAATTAGATAAGCTGCTGTACAGGTTGTTAAATTTCTTAACATTACAGTAATCACAAGTGATATACACTACCAGTCAAAAGTTTGGACACACTTACTCATTCAAGGGTTTTTCTTTATTTTTACAATTGTTTACATTGTAGAAAATAGTGAAGACATCAAAACTATAAAATAACACATATGGAATCATGTAGTAAACAAAAAAGTGTTAAACAAATCAAAATATATTTTATTTTTGAGGTTCTTCAAATAGCCACCTTTGCCTTGGCATTCAACATCACTGTCTGTGATACTTATTTCTGGTAAATTTCAGGAAATTTGAATCTGGATCAACACAATCATTATATTTATCATTCGCTTCATTAATATCTAATGGGTTGACGGCCACGTTATCAGGGTTGATATCCTGCCCATCTAAGAGAGATACACAGTCGGAATCACCCAGAAAGTGGAACGGAAACATAGAAGTGCATGCCTCACATGTCCAATACAACCGTACATTTGTGTTAGTTTTATCAATAGGGGTGCACTTCCTATGGAATGCACATTGACACAGTCCACATAACACCACTGAAGACTTCAGAGGGTTATGACATTTAGAGCAATGTGTTTTTGGTCATGAAGTTAGAGTTGGGTCCTCATTCAAAGGCAAGGGCAGTGTGAATACAAAGATAACTGAGTTATTTTGCTTCTTTTTTTTTACCCCAGTTCACTTTAAAGAGGACTGAGATCGGTTATTTTAAAGAGGACTACAGTCGTGGTCAAAAGTTTTGAGAATGACACAAGTATTGGTCTTCACAAAGTTCGCTGCTTCAGTGTTATGAGATATTTTTGTCAGATGTTACTATGGAATACTGAAGTATAATTACAAGCATTCTAAGTGTCAAAGGCTTTTATTGACAATTACATTAAGTTTATGCAAAGAGTCAATATTTGCAGTGTTGACCCTTCTTTTTCAAGACCTCTGCAATCCGCCCTGGCATGCTGTCTCGGCCACATCCTGACTGATGGCAGCCCATTCTTGCATAATCAATGCTTGGAGTTTGTCAGAATTTGTGGGTTTTTGTTTGTCCACCTGCCTCTTGAGGATCGACCACAAGTTCTCAATGGGATTAAGGTCGATGTTTTGTTCCCCAAGCCACTTAGTTATCACTTTTGCCTTATGGCAAGGTGCTCCATCATGCTGGAAAAGGCATTGGTCGTCACCAAACTGTTCTTGGATGGTTGGGAGAAGTTGCTCTCGGAGGATGTGTTGGTACCATTCTTTATTCATGTGTGTTCTTACCTTGGCTGAGAAGCAACCCCACACGTGAATGGTCTCAGGATGCTTTACTGTTGGCATGACACAGGCTGATGGTAGCGCTCACCTTGTCTTCTCCGGACAAGGTGTTTTCCGGATGCCTCAAACAATCGGAAAGGGGATTCATCAGAGAAAATGACTTTACCCCAGTCCTCAGCAGTCCAATCCCTGTACCTTTAGCAGAATATCAGACTGTCCCTGATGTTTTTCCTGGAGAGAAATGGCTTCTTTGCTGCCCTTCTTGACACCAGGCCATCCTACAAAAGTCTTCACCTCATTGTGTGTGCAGATGCCTAAGCAAGCTCTGCACTGGTGGTGCCCCGATCCCGCAGCTGAATCAACTTTAGGAGATGGTCCTGGCGCTTGCTGGACTTTCTTGGGTGCCCTGACGCCTTCTTCACAACAATTGAACCTCTCTCCTTGAAGTTCTTGATGATCCGAAAAATGGTTGATTTAGGAGCAATCTTACTAGCAGCAATATCCTTGCCTGTGAAGCCCTTTTTGTGCAAAGCAATGATGACGGCACGTGTTTCCTTGCAGGTAACCATGGTTAACAGGGGAAGAACAATGATTTCAAGCACCACCCTCCTTTTAAAGCTTCCAGTCTGTTACTCTAACTCAATCGGCATTACAGAGTGATCTCCAGCCTTGTCCTCGTCAACACTCTCACCTGTGATAACGAGATAATCACTGACATGATGGCAGCTGGTCCTTTTGTGGCAGGGCTGAAATGCAGTGGAAATGTTTTTTGGGGATTAAGTTCATTTTCATGGCAAAGAGGGACTTTGCAATTAATTGCAATTTATCTGATCACTCTTCATGACATTCTGGAGGATATGCAAATTGCCATCATCAAAACTGAGGCAGCAGACTTTGTGAAAATTAGTATTTGTGTCATTCTCAAAACTTTTGACCACGACTGTAGATATGAAAACACCCTTACAGTACATTATCACACACTGTACACACACAACCAGCTGAGCAATAGAGGCATCCTGGCACCTTGCTACAAATCACACACACACACACAGTCACAGCGAGCTGTCCTGTCTCCTCGCTCTAACACACACAGCATGCCATGGATTAAGCATCCCCACTGGGTTGACATATGGGCCTGATGTATGCCAGAGCCCCACCGCGCAGTTTGAGCCTCCTGGCGCAGTCAGCCTTGAATCTCCTAGTGCAGGCAGAGCCCCATGGTGCAGGCAAAGTCTTCTTGTGCAGTTAGAGCTGTCTCGCCTAATATCAGGCCCTTGATGCAGGCTCCGCTTCAGGTTTGAGTTGGGATTGATGCTAAGGCAAGCCTTAGGGACTTTCCTCTCCTCTCACTCCCTCCATATACAGTGTATACTATTTCCTTGTATCTCCCATAGCTACAGTACTATAGACATGAATATAGGATATCTCTCTGTATCTCCCAGTGCTTCCGTACTATAGACATGAATACAGGATATATCTCTATCTCCCATAGCAACATTACTATAGACATGAATATATGATATCTCTCTGTATCTCCCATAGCTACAGTACTATAGATATGAATATAGGATATCTCTCTGTATCTCCCATAGCTATAGTACTATATACATGAATATAGGATATCTCTCTGTATCTCCCAGTGCTACAGTACTATATACATGAATATAGGATATCTCTCTGTATCTCCCATAGCTACAGTACTATAAACATGAATATAGGATATATCTCTATCTCCCATAGCAACATTACTATAGACATGAATATAGGATATCTCTCTGTATATCCCATAGCTACAGTACTATAGACATGAATAAGGATATCTCTGTATCTCCCATAGCTACAATACTATAGACATGAATAAGGATATCTCTGTATCTCCCAGTGCTCTTGAGGAAGTGTCTGAGTGTGATATCCCTGGACACTGAGACCTGGTACATCTGGTTCCTTCCTGTCTCTCCCTGACGGAGCAGAGCGGTTTAATTTATTCTGACACTTCGCTATAACACCCGTCTCCTCAGGGGCCTTTCTGGGTTCTCAGCTCTCCTCTGCTCTCGACTTTCAGATTGATTCTGTTCTTTTCTCTCATCCACATATGACCACTACGCTCACTGCCACCTCCGCAAGGAGGCCTTCAGATATACTATATGGCCACTCTCACTGCCACCTCCGCAAGGAGGCCTTCAGATATACTGTATGGCCACGCTCACTGCCACCTCCGCAAGGAGGCCTTCAGATATACTATATGGCCACGCTCACTGCCACCTCCGCAAGGAGGCCTTCAGATATACTATATGGCCACTCTCACTGCCACCTCCGCAAGGAGGCCTTCAGATATACTATATGGCCACTCTCACTGCCACCTCCGCAAGGAGGCCTTCAGATATACTATATGGCCACTCTCACTGCCACCTCCGCAAGGAGGCCTTCAGATATACTATATGGCCACTCTCACTGCCACCTCCGCAAGGAGGCCTTCAGATATACTATATGGCCACTCTCACTGCCGACTTCCGCAAGGAGGCCTTCAGATATACTATATGGCCACTCTCACTGCCACCTCCGCAAGGAGGCCTTCAGATATACTATATGGCCACTCTCACTGCCACCTACGCAAGGAGGCCTTCAGATATACTATATGGCCACTCTCACTGCCACCTCCGCAAGGAGGCCTTCAGATATACTAAATGGCCACTCAGACATGACTACTCTCACTGCTACCTCCATGAGGAGGCCCTCAGACATGGCTACTCTCACTGCCACCTCCATGAGGAGGCCCTCAGACATGACTACTCTCACTGCTACCTCCATGATGAGGCCCTCAGACATGACTACTCTCACTGCTACCTCCATGATGAGGCCCTCAGACATATGACTACTCTCACTGCTACCTCCATGAGGAGGCCCTCAGACATGACTACTCTCACTGCTACCTCCATGAGGAGGCCCTCAGACATGACTACTCTCACTGCTACCTCCATGAGGAGGCCCTCAGACATGACTACTCTCACTGCTACCTCTATGATGAGGCCCTCTTAAACACTACATGACCAACATCTCATTCCAAAATCATGGGCATTGATATGGAGTTGGTTCCCATTTTTCTGCTATAACAGCCTCCATTGTTCTGGGAAGGCTTTCCACTAGATGTTGGAACATTGCTGCAGGGACTTGCTTCCATTCAGCCACATGAGCATTAGTGAGGTCAGGCACTGACGTTGGGCGGTTAGGCCCGCAGTCGGCATTCCAATTCACCCCAAAGGTGTTCGATGGGGTTGAGGTCAGGACTCTGTGCAGGCCAGTCAAGTTCTTCCACACCAATCTCGACAAACCATTTCTGTATGGACCTCGCTTTGTGCATGGGGGCATTGTCATGCTGAAACAGGAACGGGCCTTCCCCAAACTGTTGGAGAATGCATGTATGTCTGCTCGATTGTATACACCTGTCAGCAAAGGGTGTGGCTGAAATTTCCAAATCCACTAATTTGAAGGGGTGTCCACATACTTTTGTATATATTGTTTGACCACTCACCTCCAGCTCATTAAAACCTCTCTGCACTCATCAACAAACTGACTCATTCCTTTTCTCTCTGTTTGGGTTTTCCATTAAGGTCTGAGGGTGTGTTTGTTCCCACGCTGCCTCTCTGTAACACCACACAACAAGTCCACAGAGCTTTGTCAACAGTCCTGGCTGGATTCTCCACTAACAACATTACTCTCTACTTATCTACTGTGTCCATGATTCACTACTACATTGTTAATGATGATACACCATTGACATCTTCATGATAGTGTTTAATACATTCTGACAGGGTTTTACCCATCTGGTTCTTACAAGTGTTTTTTCTCTGTATATAATGATACAGTGCTTCCTGCTGTCATTGTTTTGTGTAATGTCACCTTTTTTAAGTGATGTTATATGCTAATGTGATGCTATTGCGTATGTACAGTGAGGGAAAAAAGTATTTGATCCCCTGCTGATTTTGTACATTTGCCCACTGACAAAGAAATGATCAGTCTATAATTTTAATGGTATGTTTATTTGAACAGTGAGAGACAGAATAACAACAACAAAAATCCAGAAAAACGCATGTAAAAAATGTTAGAAATTGATTAACATTTTAATGAGGGAAATAAGTATTTGACCCCCTCTCAATCAGAAAGATTTCTGGCTCCCAGGTGTCTTTTATACAGGTAACGAGATGAGATTAGGAGCACACTCTTAAAGGGAGTGCTCCTAATCTCAGCTTGTTACCTGTTTAAAAGACACCTGTCCACAGAAGCAATCAATCAATCAGATTCCAAACTCTCCACCATGGCCAAGACCAAAGAGCTCTCCAAGGATGTCAGGGACAAGATTGTAGACCTACACAAGGCTGGAATGGGCTACAAGACCATCGCCAAGCAGCTTGGTGAGAAGGTGACAACATTTGGTGCGATTATTCGCAAATGGAAGAAACACAAAATAACTGTCAATCTCCCTCGGCCTGGGGCTCCATGCAAGATCTCACCTTGTGGAGTTGCAATGATCATGAGAACGGTGACAAATCAGCCCAGAACTACACGGGAGGATCTTGTCAATGATCTCAAGGCAGCTGGGACCATAGTCACCAAGAAAACAATTGGTAACACACTACGCCGTGAAGGACTGAAATCCTGCAGCGCCCGCAAGGTCCCCCTGCTCAAGAAAGCACATATACAGGGCCGTCTGAAGTTTGCCAATGAACATCTGAATGATTCAGAGGAGAACTGGATGAAAGTGTTGTGGTCAGATGAGACCAAAATCGAGCTCTTTGGCATCAACCCAACTCACCGTGTTTGGAGGAGGAGGAATGCTGCCTAAGACCCCAAGAACACCATCCCCACCCTCAAACATGGAGGTGGAAATATTATGCTTTGGGGGTGTTTTTCTGCTAAGGGGACAGGACAACTTCACCGCATCAAAGGGACGATGGACGGGGCCATGTACTGTCAAATATTGGGTGAGAACCTCCTTCCCTCAGCCAGGGCATTGAAAATGGGTCGTGGATGGGTATTCCAGCATGACAACGACCCAAAACACACGGCCAAGGCAACAAAGGAGTGGCTCAAGAAGAAGCACATTAAGGTCCTGGAGTGGCCTAGCCAGTCTCCAGACCTTAATCCCATAGAAAATCTGTGGAGGGAACTGAAGGTTCGAGTTGCCAAACATCAGGCTCGAAACCTTAATGACTTGGAGAAGATCTGCAAAGAGGAGTGGGACAAAATCCCTCCTGAGATCTATGCAAACCTGGTGGCCAACTACAAGAAACGTCTGACCTCTGTGATTGCCAACAAGGGTTTTGCCACCAAGTACTAAGTCATGTTTTGCAGAGGGGTCAAATACTTATTTCCCTCATTAAAATGCAAATCAATTCATAACTTTTTTTACGTGTTTTTCAAGATTTTTTTGTTGTTATTCTGTCTCTCACTGTTCAAATAAACCTACCATTAAAATTATAGACTGATCATGTCTTTGTCAGTGGGCAAACATACAAAATCAGCAGGGGATCAAATACTTTTTTCCCTCACTGTAGGTGTGGTTTGTGATGAGTATTGTGTTGGTGTTGGCGTTTGTCACTCAGATCAGTTCTTCTGAGATGTGGGGCTCTTTGAGTCTGTAGGAGTGTTTATCAAATCTGTGTGTTACGTTTGTATTGTGATTGTATCTGTGGGTGTGTGTCAGTGTATGTATAAAATCTGTGTATTTACATTAAGTGTGTGTGTGTGTGTTTCAGATAAACACCGGACAGGTGGGGGCTCTACTGGGTCGGCTGCCCTGTACCTTCAGACAGGAGCTGACAGGGGTGGGCGCCAGCCTGGAGAAACGCTGGAAGTTCTGTGGTTTCGAGGGCATCAAGACCACATAGAGCATTACAGAGACACGGAGGACATCACAGGGACACAGAAGAAACAGCATTAAGCTGCATTATGAGGACACTGAGGAAACAGCAAAGAGGTCAGGCTGTCTTCTGAGCACAATGAGAATACAGCATCTGTATACGTGACAGAGAGGGTGACTCGTCTCCTGTGTGACAGAGACCTCTATAACACCTCCAACACCGCACTGCTCTGCTCCGTGTCCAACTCTGCAAAGCCTCATGGGATAGAACACTGTGAGTCCCAGAGGAGTATCAGTCCAAAGGTGCCAGGGGATTGGCTGTTAGTCCATCACATGGGCGGGCTGAACTGTTCTCAGAGCCTCTAATTGGTTAACTCTGCTGTCAATCAGCCATGACTACTACCCAGGGCCACGTTCAGTTGCCAAACATTGTTGGAAGTTGCAAATAGAAATGCCATGAATAGAGCCAACTTGATTTCTTGGTCTACATGTCGGAGAGGCATGTTTGTTCTATATTACACATTTCTATCTGAACATTCCAAAATGCTGTGTCCTGCTGAACGTGCCCCAGGGAGGATATCAGGGTCTGCTGAACACGTTCAATCTCCAACCCCTTTTGCCTTGCTCACTTCTCTCTTTTTGTTCCTTGTTTGGGCAATTATATAAATAAAATTAATATATTACCATACTTTCTGTATGGGCACAAAGGACTCATCGTCATACCAGATGATTTCAGGAGCTATCAGGTGGTTGTTGTTTGTTTTCCATGTGAACCAACTGTGTATTCAGTTTTAATTTAGTAGTCAGTGCTCTTTGTTTGAACTCAAAGAATGATCAAGGCCCAAAAATCAGCATTTCTTATGCCCAAGTCCAGGTAGTCCCTCCCCGCTTCAGTCTGTATTTTTCTGTTTGGTACCTAATGAACACGACCCTGGTGAACATAATGGACTTCCAGCTGTTGGAAGGGGTAATAGTGTTTTTATGAGTAGACCTTCACGTGGTAGGTAGGGGTGGCATGTATCCTAGTGATTGGAACGTTGGGCCAGTAACCGAAAAGTCTCTAGTCGAATCCCGAGCTGACAAGGTGAAAAAGCTGTTGATGTGCTCTTGAGCAAGGCACTTAACCCTAATCGCACCAGGTTCGCTGTTGATAATGGCAGACCCTAGCTATGATCCCACTCTCTGAGGGTGTATGCTAAAAACACATTTCCAATTAAAACGTGTATTAATACACACTTGTACATGTGTGAAATAGGACAAATATAAGCACCACATCTTCACATATTGCATAGTGCCCCTGGAGCAAGTTAGGGTTAAGTGCCTTGCTCAAGGGCACATTGACAGATGTTTTCACCTTGTCAGCTCGGGTATTCAAACCAGGGGCCTTTTGGTTATTGGCCCAACGCTCTTGCCGTTACTTGACCAGCCAATCATTTGATGTAGTTCTTTGCAACATACATACTGTTTGTATCGTTATTTCAAGATGTTTGGTGAAGTGCGTTTTGATAAAAAATGTAGTTTGATGACACAATGATGTGATTTGTTTTGTCAGAGGGTAAACATGATTTACATGCATCTCAAACAGCTTATAGAAGAACAGTAGGTGGTTTTGCAGTGCGTAAATGGGAACAACCATATCCTGAAATACGGTGTATTCATCATATCATTGGTGGCATTCCAGGTCAACATTTTTTGCAGGCTGCTATATCATATTAATGTGGTTCGTGAGCAGAGGTGACACCACAGGTCTCAGAGTGGTGTGGCAAAAAAAGAACATCTGGGGCCTGTAGTTTTTCCTGATCTGGTACTCTACCAAGGTAAAACTCCGGACCTTATACAGTATGATGTGATTAATCTATTGTTAAAAGGTTTAATATGGGCTATGATGGGACCCAAGGTTTTCTAATCAGGTCAAATGTTTTTTTTTAAACTCCTAGAAAAACTCCTGGCCTTGGGGAGGATGAAAACGCTGTCAAACTGCAGCAACCTTGTACTGTTCATATGAATTATATTTTTTAAGAAGGACTAGGGGGGTTTCCTATACACAGAGAAAGCAACATGATTGGACAATTAATCTCACGGAGCTTGCTTTATGCACGTTTGCATCTTGTAGTCCTGCACTATGCAACTGTAGACCTAATTAAACTAGGGTCCGAGGAGGTCTGTGGTAAAAATATTTTGGGGGGATTTTTTTAAATGTGACAAATAATGATTTATGAATATTGCTAGCTGCAACAAAATAACATAGTGGATAGCATTTCTATGTCTCTGTGTTCAGTATGAAGGAAGTTAGAGGTAGTTTCACGAGCCGATACTAACTAGCAATAGCACAATGACTGGAAGTCTACAGGAACAGTTAGCAGGTTAGCTGTTCCTTTTCTTATATTTACATTTTAGTCATTTAGCAGACGCTCTTATCCAGAGCGACTTACAGTTAGTGAGTGCATACATTATTTTATTTTTATATACTGGACCCCGTGGGAATCGAGCCCACAACCCTGGCATTGCAAACGCCATGCTCTACCAACTGAGCTACAGTGGGGGAAAAAAGTATTTAGTCAGCCACCAATTGTGCAAGTTCTCCCACTTAAAAAGATGAGAGAGGCCTGTAATTTTCATCATAGGCACACGTCAACTATGACAGACAAAATGAGGGAAAAAAATCCAGAAAATCACATTGTAGGATTTTTTATGAATGTATTTGCAAATTATGGTGGAAAATAAGTATTTGGTCAATAACAAAAGTTTCTCAATACTTTGTTATATACCCTTTGTTGGCAATGACACAGGTCAAACGTTTTCTGTAAGTCTTCACAAGGTTTTCACACACTGTTGCTGGTATTTTGGCCCATTCCTCCATGCAGATCTCCTCTAGAGCAGTGATGTTTTGGGGCTGTCGCTGGGCAACACGAACTTTCAACTCCCTCCAAAGATTTTCTATGGGGTTGAGATCTGGAGACTGGCTAGGCCACTCCAGGACCTTGAAATGCTTCTTACGAAGCCACTCCTTCGTTGCCCGGGCGGTGTGTTTGGGATCATTGTCATGCTGAAAGACCCAGCCACGTTTCATCTTCAATGCCCTTGCTGATGGAAGGAGGTTTTCACTCAAAATCTCACGATACATGGCCCCATTCATTCTTTCCTTTACACGGATCAGTCGTCCTGGTCCCTTTGCAGAAAAACAGCCCCAAAGCATGATGTTTCCACCCCCATGCTTCACAGTAGGTATGGTGTTCTTTGGATGCAACTCAGCATTCTTTGTCCTCCAAACACGACGAGTTGAGTTTTTACCAAAAAGTTCTATTTTGGTTTCATCTGACCATATGACATTCTCCCAATCCTCTTCTGGATCATCCAAATGCACTCTAGCAAACTTCAGACGGGCCTGGACATGTACTGGCTTAAGCAGGGGGACACGTCTGGCACTGCAGGATTTGAGTCCCTGGCGGCGTAGTGTGTTACTGATGGTAGGCTTTGTTACTTTGGTCCCAGCTCTCTGCAGGTCATTCACTAGCTCCCCCCGTGTGGTTCTGGGATTTTTGCTCACCGTTCTTGTGATCATTTTGACCCCACGGGGTGAGATCTTGCCCCAGATCGAGGGAGATTATCAGTGGTCTTGTATGTCTTTCATTTCCTAATAATTGCTCCCACAGTTGATTACTTCAAACCAAGCTGCTTACCTATTGCAGATTCAGTCTTCCCAGCCTGGTGCAGGTCTACAATTTTGTTTCTGGTGTCCTTTGACAGCTCTTTGGTCTTGGCCATAGTGGAGTTTGGAGTGTGACTGTTTGAGGTTGTGGACAGGTGTCTTTTATACTGATAACAAGTTCAAACAGGTGCCATTAATACAGGTAACGAGTGGAGGACAGAGGAGCCTCTTAAAGAAGAAGTTACAGGTCTGTGAGAGCCAGAAATCTTGCTTGTTTGTAGGTGACCAAATACTTATTTTCCACCATAATTTGCAAATAAATTCATAAAAAATCCTACAATGTGATTTTCTGGAGAAAAAAAATCTCAATTTGTCTGTCATAGTTGACGTGTACCTATGATGAAAATTACAGGCCTCTCTCATCTTTTTAAGTGGGAGAACTTGCACAATTGGTGGCTGACTAAATACTTTTTTTCCCCACTGTACATCCCTGCCGGCCATTCCCTCCCCTACCCTGGGCCAATTGTGCGCCGCCCCATGGGTCTCCCGGTCACGGCCTGCTACGACAGAGCGGTAAGTGGTAATTTTCGGGATGGAAAAATAGTTTCAGTGTCAACTCAAATGACCAAAAACAGATAGAAAGCATACAGAAAATATATTTTTTGTGAACAATTATTTATTTGTTTTTATTTTTGCTTGTGCTAAACAGTTACAGTTTCAAGATACAATACATACAAATACTGTATGTACAGTTCAATAGGGGGAAAAACAAACAAATAAATGTAAAAAACAAACAAAAAACAACACCATACAAATGAAAAATGACAAAACAAAACAGATTAAAGACGAATGGGTTTCAGTATTTCTAAATTCAGTCAGTCCATTCAAATCTCATTCTCAAATCTACCAACCCAGAGACACAAAGAAAAAAGACAGAGCAGGGCAGTTCTATCTCCCATCCGCAAAACCAAACGTTATTAAATTAGCTCTTATAAGTGGGAAATAGCGTTTTACCAATTGACCAGAGTTGCGGGCTTGGCCCCACGCAGTCTGGCAGTGGATCTTTCCAGCTGCGCAATGTCCGAGTACATAAACAACCAAAATCTGCAAAGGGCAATACCCAGTTCAAACCAACTCCTTAAAATAGTTTTTATGCCTGCTGTTATTGCAGCCATAACAATCTGCCTCTCTTGATAAGACAACAACATGCTAGGGCTGCAACCCAGCAGCAGGAGGGATGGGCAAACAGGTAGGTTCCTGCCAATAATACCATTTAAAACACTAACAACATGAACCCAAAGACACTTCCCTGGTACACAGCTCCAAAACATATGCATATAATTGCCCACCTCAGATTGGGCACCTACTATCAGACCCCGTTCAAAGGCACTTCAATCTTTTGTGTAAACCCATTCACCCTCACACATGACTCAATTGTCTCAAGGCTTAAAAATCCTTCTTTAACCTGTCTCCTCCCTTTCATCTACACTAATTGAAGTGGATTTAACAAGTGAACTGAAGACTCCAAGTCTCCAGGTTTGGATGGTATCCTTCCTGAATTACTGTTGGCTGTGTCGAGTTTAGTCAGCTCTGTAATACTAGACTCAATAAACCACTCGCTGGAGATTGGGACATTCCATAGGGACCACAAAACAGCTCTTATATCCTTGCTATTGAAAGGTGGCAAGAACCCTCTTGAATGTTCAAGCTACAGGGCCTTATCAATTTTGAACTGCGATTTTAAACTCTTTGCCAAGGTCTTGTCAAAAAGACTAGGGACTTGCATATTATCATTGCTTAATCCTGACCAACCAGGATTCATAAAGGGTTGGTTGGCCTCGAACAACATACTTTTCCATATTATAGACTCCGCCACCTCTCAACCACAGGCTTGCGCTGTCCTCTCATTAGATGCAAAGAAAGCGTTATACCATGTGTAATTGGAGTATTTCTCCTTTCCCCCTTCTGATAACCAGGTGGCAAATCGCATCTCTGCATGTCTGGTGGACATATCAGTGTGGATGTCGGATCACCACCTCAAGCTGAACCTCGGCAAGACGGAGCTGCTCTTTCTCCCGGGGAAGGACTGCCCGCTCCATGATCTCGCCATCACGGTTGACAACTCCATTGTGTCCTCCTCCCAGAGTGCAAGGAACATTGGCGTGACCCTGGACAACACCTTGTCGTTCTCCGCTAACATCAAAGCGGCGACCTGATCCTGCAGGTTCATGCTCTACAACATTCACAGAGTACGACCCTACCTTACACAGAAAGCGGCACAGGTCCTAATCCAGGCACTTGTCATCTCCCGTCTGGATTACTGCAACTCGCTGTTGGCTGGGCTCCCTGCCTGTGCCATTAAACCCCTACAATTTATCCAGAACGCTGCAGCCCTTCTGGTGTTCAACCTTCCCAAGTTCTCTCATGTCACCCCGCTCCTCTGCACACTCCACTGGCTTCCAGTTGAAGCTCGCATCTACTACAAAACCATGGTGCTTGCCTACGGAGCTGTGAGGGGAACGGCACCTTCTTACCTTCAGGCTCTGATCAGACCCTACACCCAAACGAGGGCTCTACGTTCATCCACCACTGGCCTGCTAGCCCCCCTACCTCTACGGAAGCACAGTTCCCACTCACCCCAGTCAACACTATTCGCTGCTCTGGCACCACAATGGTGGAACAAGCTCCCTCACGACGCCAGGACAGCGGAGTCACTGACCACCTTCCGGAGACACTTGAAACCCTACCTCTTTAAGGAATACCTGGAATAGTATAAAAGTAATCCTTCTACACCCCCCCCTCCCCCTCCCACCCCATAAAAAGAAAGAAAAAAAGAAAGAAAAAATATGATTTATATTGGGTGGTTGTCCCACTAGCTATCATAAGTTGAATGCACCAATTTGTAAGTCGCTCTGGATAAAAGTGTCTGCTAAATGACTCAAATGTAAATGTAAAATGTATTTATGGGTTGTTTTGGAACATTTTGGCTTCAGGTCATCATTTATTAGTATGGTCCGCAACCTATATACCGGCCCAACTGCCCATGTCCTAACTGGCCATTCCGCTGCCCCAGCGTTTGTCCTACAAATATACACAAGACAGGATTGTCCTCTGAATCATGGCCTATTTGCCCTTTCATTAGAACTGCTAGCCCAATATTAACATCTTGCCTATTAAGATCAAAGCAACAGTCCACCATATCTCCCTGTATGCTGATGACTGTATTTGTCCGATGTCTCTAATTCTATACCACACGTACCTGACCTTTTTAAAGAATTTGGTTATTTCTCTGGATATAAAATTAACTGGTCCATGTCTATCTTAATGCCTCTAAATCCCACAGTCCAACAATTCACATTACCCTTTTTACCTATCGCTTTAGAAAATAAGGGATTTACATACCTGGGTATTCAAATTCGATCCAATTTGCAACTCATGATTAATGAGAATTTCAATGCAACATAAATAAAAAAAAGATCTAAGTAGATGGTCCCCACTTCATGTTACCCTTTATGGGAGAGTTTTGTTATTAAAATGAATGTCCTCCCCTGTAAGAATTTCCTGTTTTCAATAGTTCCTCTTCCTCCTGCAACTTAATTCTTTAAGGACATAGATATCTCGGTGAGAAATTTCATTTGGAATGGGAAACATCCTAGAATTAGCCTCTCCACCAAAGTTTGGAGGGCTGTCTCTACCCAACTTTAAACTCTGCTATTGGACACTTCAGCTGAGGTCACTGTGTATGTGGCTTGACTCTTCATCTGATGTGCATTGGCGGAAAATAGAGGAGGCCAACTTTCACCCAATTACAATTCAGGACCTTCCTTCTTCTGGGATATAGCAAAAAAATGCCTAATCTTTTATGGGATCTACTGTAAAATAAATCCCTTTGTTGTTAGCTAGCTAGCAAAATAAAACAAACACTTATGTTTGGTTTACCTATTTTCATAGCTCAATGGCTGGCTAACAAGCAAACTGATTTTATAACTGGTACTTGGTGGTCTCTTTTTAGATAGCAGCTAGCCAACTAACGCTAACTATGGACAGACGGCATAGTTACGAAGTAGCCTAACTTAGAAACATGTTCTAGCAAGTTAGCTAGCTAACAAGGAAGAAAACCAACTTACCCAAAATGCCCAGACAACTAGAATCACCTGCCAGATACTTTTTTCCCATTATTGTTAAGTTGCGTCAATTCAAATCTGGTATTGGAACAAAAAGAGGTCAATACACGTCTTCTAAAATAGACTAGTATTTTAATTAATGCAAAACACTTCAATGGTAAATATGATGTTCGTATATATACGGGTCCACTGAAACACCACGCAGTGCAGTCAGAGAACTGAGCCATTGTTATAAGTTCTTCTTTAAATACTCTGACAGAGATAGTTCCCGCTCCAGGCAGGCCTATCAGAGTAGAGGCTGGGCGTGGTTTAAACTTACCCAGCCTATCGGTGGTGCTCAGGCTGGTCCCAGGCCCTTGGCGCTTCACTGTTGCCAGGTGTTAGTTGTTTTGCAACTTGTCTCGAGTCAGCAACCTCAGACATAGTTTTCTTCTTCATGTTGCAGTACTTTGTCCTTGAACGGTTTAACAAAGAGGCAGTGTGTGTGTCTGTGTGAATCACAAGTCTGTCTCAGCCTACCCCCTAACGGTTCCTCACATTAATCACAGCTTGTTATGTTAAACAATCTATATCAGTACATCACAAACCTATTATGTTTAATCATTAATGTATTCTTTCTAAGCTAGGCATCACATCTAGTTATAAGAAAATAGAACCCCACATTATCACAGTAACTTTTCCATGTTAAAACCATAGAGATCAAGGCCTCCTTCAGAGTGATACACAGTGCCTTGCAAAAGTATTCATCCCCCTTGGCGTTATTCCTATTTTGTTACATTACAACCTGTAATTTAAATTGATTTTTATTTGGATTTCATGTAATGGACATACACAAAATAGTCCAAATTGGTGAAGTGAAATTGATTTTTTTATTTTATTTTTTTATTCTAAAAAATAAATAACGGAAAAGTTGTGCGTGCATATGTATTCACCCCCTTTGCTATGAAGCCCCTAAATAAGATATAGTACAACCAATTACCTTCAGAAGTCACATAATTAGTTAAATAAAGTCCACCTGTGTGCAATCTAAGTGTCACATGATCTCAGTATATATACACCAGTTCTGAATGGCCCCGAGTCTGCAACACCACTAAGCAATGGGCACCACCAAGCAAGCGGCACCATGAAGACCAAGGAGCTCTCCAAACAGGTCAGGGACAAAGTTGTGGAGAAGTACAGATCAGGGTTGGGTTATAAAAAAATATCAGAAACTTTGAACATCCCACAGAGTACCATTAAATCCATTATAAAAAAATGGAAAGAATATGGCACCACAACAAACCTGCCAAGAGAGGGCCGCCCACCAAAACTCACGGACCAGGCAAGGAGGGCATTAATAAGAGAGGCAAAAAAGAGACCAAAGATAACACTGAAGGAGCAGAGATTGGAGTACCTGTCCATATGACCACTTTCAGCCATACACTCCACAGAGCTGGGCTTTACGGAAGAGTGGCCAGAAAAAAGCCATTGCTTAAAGAAAAAAATAAGCAAACACATTTGGTGTTCGCCAAAAGGCATGTGGGAGACTCCCAAACATTTGGAAGAAGGTACTCTGGTCAGATGAGACTAAAATTGAGCTTTTTGGCCATCAAGGAAAACGCTATGTCTGGCGAAACCCAACACCTCTCATCACCCCGAGAACACCATCCCCACAGTGAAGCATGGTGGTGGCAGCATCATGCTGTGGGGATGCATTTCATCGGCAGGGACTGGGAAACTGGTCAGAATTGAAGGAATGATGGATGGCGCTAAAAACCGGAAAATCTTGCGGGAAACCTGTTTCAGTCTTCCAGAGATTTGAGACTGGGACGGAGGTTCACCTTCCAGCAGGACAATGACCCTAAGCATACTGCTAAAGCCACACTCAAGTGGTTTAAAGGGAAACATTTAAATGTATTGGAATGGCCTAGTCAAAGCCCAGACCTCAATCCAATTAAGAATCTGTGGTATGACTTAAAGTTTTCTGTACACCAGCGGAACCCATCCAACTTGAAGGAGCTTGAACAGTTTTGCCTTGAAGAATGGGCAAATATCCCAGTGGCTAGATGTGCCAAGCTTATAGAGACATACCCCAAGAGACTTGCAGCTGTAATTGCTGCAAAAGGTGGCTCTACAAAGTATTGACTTTGGGGGGGTGAATAGTTATGCACACTCAAGTTCTGTTTTTTTGTCTTATTTCTTGTTTGTTTCACCATAAAAAATATTTTGCATCTTCAAAGTGGCAGGCATGTTGTGTAAATCAAAAGATACAACCCCCCAAAACTCAATTTTAATTCCAGGTTGTAAAGCAAAAAAATAGGAAAAATGCCAAGCTTTGATAAACAACCAGAAAAACTGTTGATTTTCTTGTTCATGAAGAAAGCGGAACTTTTTTAGACCAAGCCCAATTCAAGCGTATCAAAACAAAAGAGAATAAAAAAAGACGATGTTTAGGCAATTTAGCTGGCTAACTACTTGAACCTGCTTTGTAGTATACCCCTCTGAAGGAGTCCTTGATATACACTACCGGTCAAAAGTTTGGACACACCTACTCATTCAAGGGTTTTTCTTTATTTTTACTATTTTTACATTGTAGTGAAGAAATCAAAACTATGAAATAACACATATGGAATCGTGTAGTAAACAAAAAAGTGTTAAACAAATTCTTCAAATAGCCACCCTTTGCCTTGATGACAGCTTTGCACACTCTTGGCATTCTCTCAACCAGCACCACCTGGAATGCTTTTCCAAAAGTCTTGAAGGAGTTCCCACACATGCTGAGCACTTGTTGGCTGCTATTCCTTCACTCTGCGGTCCGACTCATCCCAAACCATCTCAATTAGGTTGAGGTCAGGGGATTGTGGAGGCCAGGTCATCTGATGCAGCACTCCATCACCCTCCTTCTTGGTAAAATAGCCCTTACACAGCCTGGAGGTGTGTTGGGTCATTGTCCTGTTGAAAAACAAATGACAGTCCCACTAAGCCCAAACCAGATGGGATGGCGTATCGCTGCAGAATGCTGTGGTAGCCATTCTGGTTAAGTGTGCCTTGAATTCTAAATAAATCACAGACAGTGTCACCAGCAAAGCACCCCCACACCATAACACCTCCTCCTCCATGCTTAAAGGTGGGAAATACGCATGCGGAGATCATCCGTTCACCCACACTGCGTCTCACAAAGACACGGCGGTTGGAACCAAAAATGTCTAATTTGGACTCCAGACCAAAGGACACATTTCCACCAGTCTAATGTCCATTGTTCGTGTTTCTTGGCTCAAGCAGGTCTCTTCTTCTTATTGGTGTCCTTTAGTAGTGGTTTCTTTGCAGCAATTTGACCGTGAAGGCCTGATTCACACAGTCCCCTCTGAACAGTTGATGTTGAGAAAATGCCAAGAGTGTGCAAAGCTGTCATCAAGGCAACTCTGCCTAGAAGGTCAGCATCCCGGAGTCGCCTCTTCACTGTTGACGTTGAGACTGGTGTTTCGCGGGTACTATTTAATGAAGCTGTCAGTTGAGGACCTGTGAGGCGCCTGTTTCTCAAACTAGACACTCTAATGTATTTGTCCTCTTGCTCAGTTGTGCACCAGGGCCTCCCACTCCTCTTGCTATTCTGGTTAGAGCCAGTTTGTGCTGTTCTGTGAAGGGAGTAGTACATTTACATTACGTTTTAGTCATTTAGCAGACACTCTTATCCAGAGCGACTTACAGTTAGTGAATGCATACATTTTATTTTATTTTATTTTATTTTATTTTTTACACAGCGTTGTACGAGATCTTCAATTTCTTGCCAATTTCTCGCATGGAATAGCCTTCATTTCTCAGAACAAGAATAGACTGATGAGTTTCAGAAGAAAGTTATTTGTTTCTGGCCATTTTGAGCCTGTAATCGAACCCACAATTGATGATGCTCCAGATACTCAACTATTCTCAAGAAGGCCAGTTTTATTGCTTCTTTAAATCAGCACAACCGTTTTCAGCTGTGCTAACATAATTGTAAAAGGGTTTTCTAATTATCAATTAGCCTTTCAAAATGATAAACTTGGATTAGCAAAAACAACATGCCATTGGAACACAGGACTGATGGTTTCTGATAATGGGCCTGTGATGAGGTGGTGATGAAGGAGTCAGGCACAGGAGGGTAAATCACAGAATAACAGGCTTTAATCCGCAAAATACAGGTTTACGCAGAAATGCATCAAACACACTCCAGGGCACAAAACAGGTGCACTGGACAATACAAGGCACACGGGAAAAAGTGATGATAAATGGATATGCAGTAGCTAGTAAGCCGGTGACGTCAAATGCCGAAACCTGCCCGAACAAGGAGGGGAGGCAGCCTCGGCGAAGTCGTGACAGTACCCCCCTCTTGATGCGCGGCTCCAGCAGCGCGCCGACCCCGGCCTCGGGGACGGCCAGGAGGACGCGGAGCAAGGTGAGCCGGATGGCGACGGTGGAAATCCCATAACATAGAGGGATCAATGATATCCCTCACCGGGACCCAGCACCGTTCCTCCGGACCATACCCCTCCCACTCCACGAGGTACTGAAGGTCCCCCACCCGACGCCTCCAATCCAGGATGGAACGGACAGAGTACGACGGGGCCCCCTCGATGTCCAGAGGAGGTGGAGGGACCTCCCTCACCTCAGCCTCCTGGAGCGGACCAGCTACCACCGGCCTGAGGAGAGACACATGAAACGAGGGGTTAATAGGGTAATCAGGGGGGAGTAATAACCTATAAGTGACCTCGTTGACTCTCCTCAGGACTTTGAACGGCCCCACAAACCATGGGCTCAGCTTCCGGCAGGGCAGGCGGAGGGGCAGATTCCGGGTCGAGAGCCAGACCCGATCCCCCGGTAGAAAGACGGGGGCCTTACTGCAGTGGCAGTCAGCATTGGCCTTCTGACGACACATGGCGCGTTTGAAGGTGAACGTGGGCAGCATTCCATGTCTCCTCCGTGCGCCGAAACCAGTCATCCACCACAGGAGCCTCGGTCTGGCTCTGGTCCACGGTGCCAGAACCGGTTGGTAACCTATAATACACTGGAAAGGTGTTAGGTTAGTGGAGGAGTGGTGGAGAGATTTCTGGGCATATTCTGCGCATGGCAAGAACACCGACCACTCCCCCGGCCGGTCCTGGCATTAGGACCGCAGAAACCTACCCACGTCCTGATTTACCTGTTCCACCTGCCCATTACTCTCGGGGTGGAACCCAGAGATCAGGCTGACCGAGACCCCCAGACGTTCCATGAACACCTTCCAGACCTTGGACGTGAAATGGGGACCTCGGTCAGACACTATATCCTCTGATACCCCGTAGTGCCGGAAGACGTGTGTAAACAGGGCCTCCGCAGTTTGCAGAGCCGTGGGGAGACCGGTCAGAGGAAGGAGGCGGCAGGCTTTAGAAAAGCGGTCCACAGCGACCAGGATGGTGGTGTTACCTTGGGAGAGGGGAAGATCAGTTAGAAAATCAACACTTAGGTGAGACCATGGTCGTTGTGGAACTGGTAAAGGTTGTAACTTACCAGCTGGGAGGTGCCTAGGTGCCTTACTCAGGGCGCACACTGAGCAGGAGGAGACATACACCCTCACGTCCTTAGCCAAGGTAGGCCACCAGTATTTTCCGGTCAGGCAGCACACTGTACGGCCGATACCTGGGTGACCGGAGGAGGGTGACGTGTGTGCCCAGTAGATCAGACGATCACGGATAAGAGCAGGCACGTATTGTAGCCCATCTGGACACTGAGGTGGAGAGGGATCCGTGCGTAATGCCTGCTCTATATCCGTGTCCATCGCCCATACTACTGGTGCCACAATGCAGGAGGCCGGCAGTATGGGTGTTGTCGCTGGGCCTCTCCTCTGTGTCATACAGCCGGGACAGCGCGTTCTTCGTATCCGGGATGTATGATATAGTGAAATCAAACCGGGTGAAGAATAGGGCCCACCTGGCCTGGCGAGGATTCAGCCTCCTCACTGCCCGGATGTACTCCAGGTTACGGTGGTCCGTCCAGATGAGGAAAGGGTGTTTTGCCCCCTCGAGCCAATGCCTCCACACGGTCAAGGCTCGGACAACAGCCAACAGCTCCCGATCACCAACGCCGTAGTTCTGCTCCGCCGGGCTGAGCTTCTTCAAGAAGAACGCACAGGGGCGGAGCTTGGGTGGCGTACCCGAGTGTTGTGACAGGACAGCTCCTATCCCAACCTCGTACGCATCCACCTCCACTACGAACGGTAGTGATTAATCGGGGTGGGCCAGTACTGGGGCTGAGGTGAACAGACCCCGCAGTTTGCTGAAGGCCAGGTCAGCCTCAGCAGACCAGCGGAGCCGGGACGGCCCACCCTTCAACAGGGAGGTAATGGGAGCTGCGACCTTGCCAAAGCCCCGGATAAACCTCTGATAGTAGTTGGCAAAGCCAAGGAAGCGCTGCACCTCCTTAACCGTGGTTGGAGTCTGCCAATTATGCACGGCTGAAATGCGATCTCCCTTCATCTCCACACCTGAGGTGGAAATGCGGTATCCAAGGAAGGAGACGGACTGCTGGAAAAAACATACACTTCTCTGCCTTAGCATAAAGGTCATTTTCCAACAGTCGGGCCAGCACCTTACGAACCAGGGACACATGCTCGGCGCACGTAGCGGAATACACCAGGATGTCATCGAAGTAGACCACTACACCGCGACCAAGCATGTCCCGAAACACCTCGTTCACAAAGGACTTGAAAACTGAGGGAGCATTCATCAAACATAGGGCATCACCAGGTATTCATAATGCCCCGTGGTTGTGCTGAATGCTGTCTTCCACTCATCTCCCTCTCGGATACGCACCAGGTTGTACGCACTCCTGAGATCTAATTTGGTGAAGAAGCGCGCCCCATGCATTGATTCAATCATTGAAGGAATGAGGGGGAGAGGATAACTAAATCTTATCGTCTCCCTGTTCAGTGGTCGATGATCAATGCACGGGCGCAGACCTCCGTCCTTCTTCTTCACAAAGAAGAAACTCGAGGAGGCGGGTGAAGTGGAGGGACGTATATACCCCTGGCGCAGGGACTTAGTGACATGTGTTTCCATAGCCACCGTTTCAGCCTGTGACAGGGGTTATATATGACTACTGGGAGGTACAGCGTCTACCCGGAGGTTTATCGCGCAATCCCCCGCCCGATGAGGTGGTAATTTAGTCGCCTGCATTTTAGAGAACGCTTGCGCCAGATCGAGGTATTCAGGGGGAATGCGCACGGTGGAGGTACTGTCTGGACTTTCCACCGTGGTTGCACCAACGGAAACACCTAGACACCTACCCTGACACTCTCGCGACCACCCCGTGAGAACCCTCTGCGGCCATGAGAAGGTGGGGTTGTGGAGTGCTAGCCAACGGATACCTAATACCACAGGGAAAGCAGGAGACTCAATAATGGAAAAAGTAACCTGCTCACAATGAGTCTCCTGGGTAATTATGGTGACTGGTGCAGTAACTTCCTTAACCAACCCGGACCCTAATAGTCGAATATCAAGTGCTCTGATGGGGCGTGGAATGGATAGGGGAATCAATGGAATGCCTACACGGTGTACGAATGCCCTGTCCATAAAGTTCCCAGCTGCGCCTGAATCGACTAGCGCCTTACACTGGGGAACTACCATGTGCTCAGGAAAGGAGATGTGTATTTTACAGTGTGCAGCAGCTCTGAACAAGTGTGGGTGTTCAATACCTGGGGTGATGCGAGAGTGCCCTACCTGCCGCCTCCCGGCCCAAAATAATGTTGACTACGACGTGTGGTTTATTGTCCCTTTGTGCCACCAGAGTGGTACTGTCGCAGTCCTCCTCCGCTCTCTCGGCCGGCGGCTCCACCCAGCTCCATCGGCTCGGGATCCGAGTCGTCCGGGGTGGAAACGGGCAGACCCCTACCAGGACGTCCTCTGGCTGCCAGCAGGTTGTCCAAACGAATGGCCATGTCCACCAGTTTGTTGAAGGACAACATGGTGTCTCGGAAGGCTAGCTCCTGTCGGACTTCCTCCCGCAGATGGCACCGGAAATGGTTGATCAGGGCCCGCTCGTTCCACCCGGACCCCGCTGCCAGGGTCCGAAACTCCAATGCGAAGTCCTGCGCAGTCCTCGTCCCCTGCCTCAGGTGGACCAGCCGCTTGCCTGCCTTTCGACCATCGGGCGGGTGATCGAAGACCACCCGGAAGAGGCGAGCGAACTCCCCGTAGTTCTCCAACGCGGCTCCTCCTTCGTTCCACACCACGTTGGCCCACTCCAGGGCTTTCGCCGAGAGGCAGGAGACGAGGGCGGACACCTTCTCCCGCTCCGATGGAACCGGTCGGATGCTGGAGAACTAGAGCTCCAGTTGGAGAAGAAATCCTTGGCACAGCGCTGCTGTCCCGTCGAATTCCCCTGGTCGGGATATCTGGATCCCTCCGGGTGCTGGGGTGTAGGTGGCGGGATCCGGTTGACCAGCTGGTCTCGACGGATCGGGCTCTCTCCTCTCCAGGCGTTGGACAACATGAAGAACCCGACCCATCGCTTCACCCAAGCTGGCTAGCATAGTTGAATGCTCCTGGACCCGTTCCACGACTCCAGGCATGTGCGTCTCTCCCGCTGACTCCATAGCGGGTGGGTGATTCTGTGATGAGGTGGGGATGAAGGAGTCAGGCGCAGGAGGGTAAATCACAGAATAACAGGCTTTAATCGGCAAAACACAGGTTTACGCAGAAATGCGTCAAACACACTCCAGGGCACAAAACAGGCGCACTGGAAAATACAAGGCACACGGGAAAAAATACTCCCGTCGATACAAAGTACACGAGCTCCACCAAGCTTCACTAACCTCCACAATAAACAATCACCCACACAGACAAGGAAGCAGAGGGAACACTTATACCATGACTAATGAGGGAATAAGGACCAGGTGCGTGTGATAGAAGACAAGACAAATGGAGTGATGATAAATGGATCGGCAGTAGCTAGTAAGCCGGTGACGCCGAACGCCGAAACCTGCCTGAACAAGGAGGGGAGGCAGCCTCGGCGGAAGTCGTGACAGGCCCTCTGTACGCCTATGTAGATATTCCATTCGAAATCCGCCGTTTCCAGCTACAAAAGCCATTTACAACATCAAAAAAATGCTTTTCTTTCCAAAACAAGGACATTTCTAAGTGACCCCAAACTTTTGAACGGTAGTGTATACATTTTATTTTATGGTACCATTATTTTTATTATTACTATTTTCTTTCTTTTTTAACAAAACATACACATACAAACATACAGACGCACACAAACATCCACAACATCACCCCTGTGTCAAGGGCTGAGGTAAGTGTGGTGTGGAAGTCAGGCGCAGGACACCGAAGCTTAGTCCAACAAAGTTTACTAGTTAACCACTAGGCAAAATACAATAACCGGCCTCAAAAACACACAGAGGCGAGCGATTACGCAAACTGTGCGTAAACTCCAAAACAACAAACAGAGCAAACACGCAGCACTAACTGACAGGCGAAAAACAACACACAACCTAACCAATACAAAACAGGCAACTTATAGAACACATAATCAGACACAAACGGAGACAGGTGCAATAGACAGACAAAAGCAATCAAACAAAGAAACATTCAACGGTGGCAGCTAGTACTCCGGGGACGACGAACGCCGAAGCCTGCCCGAACAAGGAGGAGGAGCAGCCTCGGCAGAATCCGTGACAGTACCCCCCCCTTGATGCGCGGCTCCAGCCGTGCGCCGACCCCGGCCTCGGGGACGGCCAGGAGGACGCGGACCCGGGCGCGTGGGATGCCCACGGTGGAACTCAGTCAGGAGGGATGGATCTAGGATGTCCCTCCTAGGCACCCAGCACCGTTCCTCCGGACCGTACCCCTCCCACTCCACGAGATACTGGAGACCACTCATCCGACCCTGTACGCCGGGGCCCCCTCGATGTCCAATGGGGGCGGAGGGGTCTCTCCTATCTCATCTTCTTGGAGTGGGCCAGCTACCACCGGCCTGAGAAGAGACACATGGAACGAGGGGTTAATATTCTTGTAATCAATAGGCAGTTGTAACCTGTAACACACCTCGTTCAATCTTCTCAGGACTTTAAAGGGCCCCACAAACCGCCGACCCAGCTTCCGGCAGGGCAGGCGGAGGGGCAGGTTTCGAGTCGAGAGCCAGACTCGATCTCCCGGTGCGTATACCGGTCCCTCACTGCGGTGGCGATCGGCGCTCGCCTTCTGTCGACGGATGGCCCGCTGCAGATGGACATGTGCAGCGTCCCACGTCTCCTCCGAGCGCCGAATCCACTCATCCACCGCAGGGGCCTCGATCTGGCTCTCGTGCCATGGTGCCAGGACCGGCTGATACCCTAAAACACACTGGAAAGGTGTTAAATTGGTGGAGGAGTGGCGGAGAGAGTTCTGGGCCATCTCTGCCCAGGGGATATACCTAGACCACTCCTCCGTCCGGCCCTGGCAATAGGACCTCAGAAACCTACCCACATCCTGGTTGACTCGTTCAACCTGCCCATTGCTCTCTGGGTGGTACCCCGAGGTAAGGCTCACCGAGACCCCCAAGCGTTCCATGAACGCCCCCCAGACTCTGGAGGTGAACTGGGGACCTCGGTCAGACACAATATCCTCGGGGACCCCATAGTGCCGGAACACGTGGGTAAATAGGCCCTCAGCGGTCTGTAGGGCAGTAGGGAGACCCGGCATTGGGAGGAGACGACAGGCCTTGGAAAACCGATCCACAACGACCAAAATGATGGTATTCCCCTGGGAGGGGGGAAGGTCGGTCACAAAATCCACAGAGAGGTGGGACCATGGTCGTTGTGGAACTGGCAGGGGATGTAACTTTCCCCTGGGCAAATGTCTAGGCGCCTTACACTGGGCGCACACCGAGCAGGAGGAGACATAAACCCTCACATCCCTAGCTAACGTTGGCCACCAGTATTTCACGCTAAGGCAGTGCACTGTCCGGCCAATACCTGGATGTCCAGAGGAGGGTGATGTATGAGCCCAATAAATAAGGCGGTCACGAACCTTGAGCGGAACGTACGTCCGCCCCACAGGACACTCGGGGGGAGTAGGGTCGGTACGCAGTGCCCGCTCGATCTCCGCATCGACCTCCCACACCACCGGAGCCACCAGACAAGACTCCGGCAGTATGGGAGTAGGCTCAATGGACCTCTCCTCTGTGTCATACCGCCGGGACAGGGCGTCTGCCTTACCGTTCCACCTAGCCTGACGAGGGTTCAATCTCCTAGCTGCCCGGATGTACTCCAGGTTACGGTGGTCAGTCAGAATGAGGAAAGGGTGTTGAGCCCCTCAAGCCAATGCCTCCACACCTTTAGGGCCTGGACTACAGCCAACAGCTCCCTGTCCCCTACGTCATAATTACGCTCCGCCGAGCTGAGCTTCTTAGAGTAGAACGCACAGGGGCGGAGCTTGGGTGGCGTGCCGGACCGTTGCGACAGGATTGCCCCAATACCGGCCTCGGACGCGTCTACCTCAACTTGAAATGGTAAAGCGGGGTCCGGATGCGCCAGCACCGGAGCCGAAGTGAACAGGTTCTTCAGTCTAACAAATGCCCTGTCCGCTTCAGCTGACCACTGCAGACGCACCGGACCCCCCTTTAGCAGGGACGTAATGGGAGCTGCCACCTGTCCAAAGCCCCGGATAAACCTCCGGTAGTAATTAGCAAAACCCAAAAACTGCTGCACCTCTTTTACAGTGGTTGGAGTTTGCCAATTACGCACGGCCGACACACGGTCAACCTCTATCTTCACACCAGACGCGGACAATCGATAACCCAAAAAGGAGATGGACTCCTGGAAAAACAGGCATTTCTCTGCCTTAACACACAAGTCATGCTCCAACAGCCTCCTCAATACTCGGCGCACCAGGGCTACATGCTCGGCTCGGGTAGAAGAGTACACTAGGATGTCGTCAATGTATACTACCACACCCTGCCCATGCATGTCCCGGAAAATCTCGTCAACAAAGGATTGGAAGACTGAAGGAGCATTCATTAACCCGTATGGCATGACGAGATACTCGTAATGACCCGAGGTGGTGCTAAATGCTGTTTTCCATTCATCCCCCTCCCTAATGCGCACCAGATTGTACGCGCTCCTGAGATCCAACTTTGTGAAGAACCGCGCTCCGCGTAATGACTCCGTCATAGTCGCAATCAGAGGAAGAGGGTAACTGTACTTAACCGTGATCTGATTGAGACTATGGTAATCAATACACGGGCGCAAACCCCCGTCCTTCTTCTTCACAAAGAAGAAACTTGAGGAAACCGGGGAAGTGGAGGACCGTATGTATCCCTGTGCCAAGGACTCGGCTATGTAAGTCTCCATAGCCGCTGTCTCTTCTTGAGACAGGGGATACACACGGCTCCGCGGAAGTGCCGCTCCTGTTTGGAGATCTATCGCACAATCCCCCTGTCTATGAGGTGGTAGCCGTGTTGCCCTAGTTTTGCTGAACACAAGTGCTAAATCCTCATATTCAGGGGGAATGGGCATTGCGGGCACTTGGTTCGGACTCTCCACCGAGGTCGCCCCTAAGGAAACACCTAGACATTTCCCTACACACTGGGCAGACCACTCCATAAGAGCCCTCTGTTGCCACGCAATGGCTTAACCAGGGAAGCCCCAGCACCACGGGATACGCAGGAGAGTCGATCAGATAAAACTGAATGATCTCCTCATGACCCCCCTGCGTCGTCATCTTAAGTGGTGCTGTGACTTCTCTGATCAACCCCGACCCCAGCGGCCGGCTGTCTAGGGCATGAACAGGAAAAGGGGCTTCTACCGGCCGAAGGGGAATTCCTAGCCTATAACAAAATTCACGATCAACAAAATTCCCAGCTGCGCCTGAATCTACTAGCGCCTTATGCTGGGAATGAGGTGCCACCTGTGGAAATCTCACAGGTATACTCATGTGACCAACAGAGAGCTCTGGGTAAGTGGGGCGCCTACTCACCTGAAATGACTCCCCGGTGCGTGACCTGTTGTCCCCTCTCCCAGGAGACCCTCCCCAGCACCTAGCCGCAGTGTGTCCTCCACGGCCACAGTTGGTGCAGAACACGGCCCCCCTCGGGTTCTCTCTCCTCCTCTCCCTAGCGCCAGCACCCCCGAGCTCCATGGGAATCGGCTCGGAGGTGCTGGAGGGTGGAATGGACGACCCCCACTCGGGACGTCCGCGGGTAGCCAGCAGGGTGTCGAGACGGATGGAAATGTCCACCAACTGGTCGAAGGATAGGTTGGTGTCCCTGCAGGCCAGCTCACGACGAACGTCCTCTCGTAGGCTACACCGGTAATGGTCGATGAGGGCCCTCTCATTCCACCCCGCATCCGCCGCTAGAGTCCGGAACTCCAGGGCGAACTCCTGTGCACTCCTCTTCCCCTGTCGGAGGTGGAACAGACGCTCCCCCGCCACCTTCCCCTCAGGTGGATGATCGAACACAGCCCTGAAGCGGCGGGAGAACTCCGCGTAGGTGATGGTAGCGGCGTCTATTCCCCTCCATTCGGCGTTGGCCCACTCCAATGCCTTGCCGGATAGACAGGAGATGAGGGCGGAGACGCTCTCGTATCCCGAGGGCACCGGGTGTATGGTGGCCAGGTATAGTTCCACCTGCAGGAGGAACCCCTGACACCCGGCTGCAGAACCATCATATGCCCTCGGGAGCGAGAGCCGAATGCCACTGGGTTCCGGTGCTGGGAGAGGAGGACTGGCCGATGGTGATGGTAAGGTGTGCGAAGGCGTGGGCACCTCTCCCGTAACCAACCGGCGTAGAGTGTTGGACACCTCGTTCATGGCGGCCCCAAGTTGCCGGATCATGGTGTCTTGGTCGCTGATCCGATCCTCCAGCGACTTGGGTGCCGCCGCTGCTCCTGCTGACTCCATAATGGTGTGTAGTTCTGTCAAGGGCTGAGGTAAGTGTGGTGTGGAAGTCAGGCGCAGGACACCGAAGCTTAGTCCAACAAAGTTTACTAGTTAACCACTAGGCAAAATACAATAACCGGCCTCAAAAACACACAGAGGCGAGCGATTACGCAAACTGTGCGTAAACTCCAAAACAACAAACAGAGCAAACACGCAGCACTAACTGACAGGCGAAAAACAACACACAACCTAACCAATACAAAACAGGCAACTTATAGAACACATAATCAGACACAAATGGAGACAGGTGCAATAGACAGACAAAAGCAATCAAACAAAGAAACATTCAACGGTGGCAGCTAGTACTCCGGGGACGACGAACGCCGAAGCCTGCCCGAACAAGGAGGAGGAGCAGCCTCGGCAGAATCCGTGACACCCTGCCCAGACCCACCTGCTCACACCCCCATCTGCACCGTATCACCGTATCATCTGCACCATTTTGTTTCTCTTGGTCATCCACACACTTTCAAAATGTAGATATTAAAGTATTTGACCTTTCCATTGTGTTAACGATGGAGGATTGGTTGATTTCTAGTTTTGAAGTATACATTTTTTCAAGTTCATTGACGAGAAAAGTATCATCCAACCTATCGGGTATCTCACTGCATCCTTATATACCATGTCTGGAAATATGCAGACAGACAGATTAAAAGTGCATTGACATTGTAACTCTTCTGACAGCCAACTTTCTAACTCTGCCCATAACTTTTGGATTTTATATTTAGCATTCCCAGAAGGCATGGATTATTGAATCATTGTTAATTTTACACTTAAGACATGACTCTGCCGTTGTACTGTAGAATTTGTGAATTTTGTCTATTGTAATACATTCTATACATTAGTTTATACTGAAATAAGTGTACATTTTAGTTAACTGTAATTTCATTAGTTATGTTCCAACATTCCTTCAATCTTGTGCCAATATCAGTTATTTTTAAGTATTGGTTCCAGTAGTTTATATTTGTTTCTACGGGATTGTCTGTTGGATAAGATCTCTGCAAGGTTTTGTATATCTTACCTATCATATTATTATTATTATTTATCATATGAGAATCCTTTTCTGACTCAAATAGGATTCCTTCAAGATTGCTCTGATGTCCAAAATATTTAAAATATACATTTCTTGATATGAAACTTTTAAGTTGCATGTATTTAAAAATATCTACAGTCAGTCCAAAATTGCTTTTTTCTTCTGTCATGGAAATAAATGTATTTCTTATTACTAAATCATTTATTTGAGTTTAACCTGTAGTTGTTGGCTCTTTTCAAAAGTGAAAGGGACACCATATCTTTTATGGGCTTTTTTCTAAAATAGTTCTTTAATTTCAATTTCTAACTCAGATGTAACTTTAGCCAGGTATGAGATAAAGCCCCACAGTGGTCTACAGATCAAACAGGGAAATGGCTCCAATAGTTTTTCCACCATTCATTTTTGTATAGGGGATTTAGAAACACTTCAAATAAGGGCTGAGTTTCATTTAGGCTTACGCTGGCGTGATGTTTTGATAACCATGTAAATCTCTCTTGGACAAGATTACTTTTATCAATGTATTTGGCACTATTTACTCTCAGATTCGAAAATGCTAATTAGCGTCAAAGTAGACCTCATGCAAATCTACGAATCCATGCAAGCTCCTGCACGTCATCTCTAGCTGACACCTTTGCTAACTGGTATTGTGTCAATTTAAAACTTGCACAAGACAGTTCACAGAATTGTCCATTTAAAGAAATGTAGCCAATTTATTCATTACTACAATTAGCTAACATTAGATAGTTAACCCAGAGATTCTTACATTTGCCTCGATTCGGCAGTCTCGTCCAGATCATCATGACATTTGTAGTTCTTTATGATAGCCACATTAGCATCTAATTAGCATTTCAAAAAACATTTTTTTGTAAATACAGACAAATATATTGAAAAGAGTAACCTTGTCCTAGAGAGATTTACATGGTTATCAAAACGTAACGCCAGGATAAGCCTACATGAAACACAGCGTTTATTTTAAGTGGGAAAAATGAATGGTGGAAAAACTATTGGAACCATTTCCCTGACCACTAGGTTTTATGGGTATTATGACTCGTACTGCGGTACTCTATTATCATTCCCTTATACCGCAGCATTGTTGAATACTAGTTTTTGATTGGTTGGATACGATATCAGAAAATAAATCGGGACACCTTGCAATCATAACGCAAAATGATCCTACACGTACTTGCTACAAAGTTACAGAAAGCTAAGCCAACAACCACACAAAACGAAATTGGACACATTTTAAACGCAGGTCCAACGAATACATTTATTTGTTTTTGTTTTTTGAGCATCTGATGACCTAATGTGGTGAGTGATGAACATGAATTTCTCTGGTCCCTACTGTTGCAGTCATGACGCAAGGGGCGCTATGCTGTCAAATCCTCCCACATGTTTCTAGCTTGACCAGCTGTTTTCAGCAACTGGTATTTTTAAATTCGGTTATCATATTAGCAGGTTTGCTAGCAACAAACTAGGCCTGTTTAGCTAGCTTCTAGCCTAGTGTTTAATATGCAATGTGATCTCCTCATAATGAACAGTGTCAAGTGTCCCGATGAGAAAGCAAACTTTTCTAGCTATGCCAGGCAAAATCGGGCATCATCAGCTCATTGTTATGGATGTATCTAAATGAATGTCAATAGAAAACAGCTTAAACAAACGCAAATGCAGCTACTTTGCTGTTATTCTGGCTTCAGATGTCGTGACTGTGTAAACTGTAGCTAGTTGACTAGCAAGCAAAGGACAAGAACGTTGCCAGCGATGATGGCAACGGAACATATAGAACGAACAACTGGGTTGCGTCCATAAATATCAAACTAATCGAACAAACTAATGGGTCGCGTTTCTAACAACCAAAAGATGTAAAAGTATGAATTATCTTATAAAAGTTAAAAGATCAAGTTATTTCTACCGGTAAATGTGTGCTTTAGTATTGTTTTCATTGGCAACCGTGTTATAACCGTGTTATAAGCAGAAAAACGCCTCCGTTCTGTACATTACCATGGAAAAATAAACATCCGCTGCGTCATCCATTATTTCCAAGGTAATGTACAGAACGTCAACGTTTACCCCTTACCTACAGTATGCCTTAAAATGTGTATTTTCATGTGGCTATATATCCTCCTCACAGAAAGTTTCATTTCGAGGGTGTGGCCTACGAATTTCTGGTCCTACCTTTCGGGCTCTGCCTATCGCCCTGCACATTTTCTATGGTGGTGAAGGTGGCTTTTGGACCGGTGCAGTCCCAGGGGATCAGAGTATTGGCCTATCTGGACGATTGGCTGGTCATAGTAGAGTGGAGGGAACAGATGGAGCTCCACACTGCCACCCTGGTTTCCCATATTTAGTCTCTGGGGTTCATAGTGAATCCCAAGTAAAGTTGTTTGACTCCAGCTCAGCACATTCAGTTTCTGGGTCTCGTTATGGATTCGGTTCTGAATCATGTGTTTCTGTCCCGACAGAGGAGGGTTGCATTCCGACTCTGTCTGGCACTGTGCCTTTTCGCTTGTGCCTGCAGTTATTGGGTGTGATGGCCTCTATGGTAGCAGTGGTGCCTCTGGGACTTCTTTTAATGCGTCTGTTTCAGTACTGGGTGATTGCTACGTGTCTGGACACATCTCGCCACTGTCATCGGTTGCTCAAGGTATCCCTGTCGTGCCTAAGAGCGTTGACTAGTTGGAGGGCCGTGACTGCTGTTGCAGGGGGTTCTCGGGCCCCGTAGTGTCTCACAGGGTGATCACGACAGACTCATCCTTACTGGGATGGGGAGCGCTGTGTGTGGGCTACTCGGAAAGAGGGATTTGGTCAACAGAGCAAAGGGTGTTGCATATCAATTACCTAGAGCTACTGACTGTTTTGCTGGCGCTGAGGCATTTTCTTCCGATGTTGGAGGGCCAGCATGTGTTGATAAGGTCTGACAACAGGACGGTGGTGGCATACATCAACAGGCAGGGAGGAACGTGGTCTCTCGCTCTCTCTTAAACCTGGCCCGTTATCTGCTCGTATGGAGCAGTGCGCATTTTCTGTCACTCAGGGCGAGACATCCTACCCATGCTAGATTACGGAGACGTAATTTATAGATTGGCAGGTAAGGGTGCTCTCGAGCAGCTAGTTGTTCTTTACCATTCGGCCATCAGATTTGCCACCAATGCTCCTTATAGGACACATCACTGCACTCTATACTCCTCTGTAAACTGGTAATCTCTGTGTACCTGAAGCCTCACTCCCCCCTATCTGAGATACCTACTGCAGCCCTCATCCTCCACATACAACACCCGTTCTGCCAGTCACATTCTGTTAAATGTCCCCAAAGCACACACATCCCTGGGTCGCTCCTCTTTTCAGTTCGCTGCAGCTAGCGACTGGAACGAGCTGCAAAAAACACTCAAACTGGACAGTTTTATCTTAATCTCTTCATTCAAATACTCAATCATGGACACTCTTACTGACAGTTGTAGCTGCTTCGCGTGATATATTGTTGTCTCTACCTTCTTGCCTTTGTGCTGTTCTCTGTGCCCAATAATGTTTGTACCATGTTTTGTGCTGCTACCATGTTGTGCTGCTGCCATGTTGTGTTGCTACCATGTTGTTGTCATGTGGTGTTGCTACCATGCTGTGTTGTCATGTGTTGCTGCCATGCTATGTTGTTGTCTTAGGTCTCTCTTTATGTAGTGTTGTGGTGTCTCTCTTGTCGTGATGTGTGTTTTGTCCTATATTTTTATTTTTAATCCCAGCCCCCATCCCCGCAGGAGGCATCCTGCATTTTGGTAGGCCGTCATTATAAATAAGAATTTGTTATTAACTGACTTGCCTAGTTAAATAAAGGTTAAATAAAAAAAAATCAAGTATCTTCTTGAATCTCTCAACGTGGGTGCAGATCTTCTTTCCAGGGGGGTCCTGTCTCTATGGAGTGGAGGCCGCACCCTCGGTGGTTGCCCAGATATGGGACCGGTTCGGCAGGGCCAACTTAGATCTTTACGCATCGCGAGAAAACACACATTGTCGTCTGTTCTTCTCAATGAGGGGTCTGGGCACGCTGTTGGGAACGGATGCTTTGGCGTACCAGTGGCCTTGAACCCTGCTCTATGCATTTCCTCCGGTGGACCTGATTCAAGCCACCGTGGAGAGGGTCTGTCAGGAGGGTGTGTTGTTGATTCTGGTGGTGCCCCATTGGCCCAGACAACCCTAGTTCCCGGAGATCATACGCCTGTTGGGCAGAGACCCATGGAGAGTTCTGTGATGTCGGAATTAATTGTCCCAGGCGCAGGGGAGAGTTTGGCACCCCATGACCGTAGATATGGGATCTGTGGGTTTGGCCCCTGAAAGGTTGCGTTTGACGGCTAGGGGTTTACCTTCAAACGTGATTATGACTATACAGTTGGAGCGTGCGCCCTCTATGAGAGGGTTGTATACATATAAGTGGCGCGCATTTGAGGGTCGCATTATGCACGTATATGGATATCTGTGTTTGTGAGCTTTTTGTCTGTTTCGCTAATCCAGCTCGGGGTAGGGTGCTTCCTAAGCAACGTCTTTCTCCTTGGATTGTGGAATCTATCTCCCTGGCGTATGACAGCAAAGCACAAGGGTTGCCTAGCAGTGTGCATGTTCACGCCGCTAACGGGTGTGGAGGCTGCTTGGGCATTGTTCAGGGCATCACAATTGGTGATATCTCTGCTGCAGCGAGTTGGGTTTGCCGACATACCTTTGTGAGGTTTTATAGCTTGGATGTAACTGCTCCCAGTGTGGCTCATAGTGTTCTTATGGCTGGGTCCAGGGAGTGGGTTTTAGGCAGGGTTACCACAGTTCCCAGTAGGTTTTAGCCTTGGGCTGCCTTGGGTTGCGGCAGCACATAAAGTGTGCATTATCATGGTTACCACAGTCTCCTGTGGGATTCAGCCTTGGACTGCCATGGCAGTGTGCAAGTATACAGTTTCCAGGTTACTGCAGGTTTCCTGGAGGTTTGATCCTCGGACTGCCGTGGTTCATCGACTCTGGTCGATGCTATGCAGCGCGCGCGTGCGCTTTACAAAGTTACGACAGGTGTTCTGTTGTTTTGGACTTGCACTTCCTTGTATGAGTTCTGACATTTCAAGCTCGCAAGGTAAGTATTGTCCTTGGAACCGTGGGATCTATGGACTTGGGCTGCAGTGGCGGTGTGTCAGTGGGCATAGCCAAATTGCAGCAGGTTCTGGTTCCCTATATGGGGCTCTGACAGTTCAGGCGTCTTGGTTAAGTATTAGGGAAAAAAGTGGCTTCTGTAACCCCTTTTTGGAGCCGGTGGAACCTGTGTGTGTTTGGGCTGCCGTGGGCCTCCTAGTTTGGTACCCTCTGAGCCGGCTTGGGGTGTGATTGTATGTCCCCATAGTATGTTATACAGAGTGACCGACTGAAAGGGAGCATACGTTTATAAATATAACTACTGTTCCCTGAAGGAGGGAATGAGGTTTAACATATTTTTGCCCCGCGCCGTCAGGAGATTTAGACTCGCTGAAGAGCGGTACAGAATTGAGGAAATGGATGCGAGCCCGTTGGTTGTGATTTCAGTTTTCTACAGGTTCAAATAATTGGTAGTTGACTCCCCTATAGTATGTTATACCTCGTTCCCTCCTTCAGGGAATAGTAGTTACAGTGGGGGAAAAAAGTATTTAGTCAGCCACCAATTGTGCAAGTTCTCCCACTTAAAAAGATGAGAGAGGCCTGTCATTTTCATCATAGGTACACGTCAACTATGACAGACAAATTGAGAAAAAAAAATCCAGATCTCACCCCGTGGGGTCAAAATGATCACAAGAACGGTGAGCAAAAATCCCAGAACCACACGGGGGGAGCTAGTGAATGACCTGCAGAGAGCTGGGACCAAAGTAACAAAGCCTACCATCAGTAACACACTACGCCGCCAGGGACTCAAATCCTGCAGTGCCAGACGTGTCCCCCTGCTTAAGCCAGTACATGTCCAGGCCCGTCTGAAGTTTGCTAGAGTGCATTTGGATGATCCAGAAGAGGATTGGGAGAATGTCATATGGTCAGATGAAACCAAAATAGAACTTTTTGGTAAAAACTCAACTCGTCGTGTTTGGAGGACAAAGAATGCTGAGTTGCATCCAAAGAACACCATACCTACTGTGAAGCATGGGGGTGGAAACATCATGCTTTGGGGCTGTTTTTCTGCAAAGGGACCAGGATGACTGATCCATGTAAAGGAAAGAATGAATGGGGCCATGTATCGTGAGATTTTGAGTGAAAACCTCCTTCCATCAGCAAGGGCATTGAAGATGAAATGTGGCTGGGTCTTTCAGCATGACAATGATCCCAAACACACCGCCCGGGCAACGAAGGAGTGGCTTCGTAAGAAGCATTTCAAGGTCCTGGAGTGGCCTAGCCAGTCTCCAGATCACAACCCCATAGAAAATCTTTGGAGGGAGTTGAAAGTCCGTGTTGCCCAGCGACAGTCCCAAAACATCACTGCTCTAGAGGAGATCTGCATGGAGGAATGGGCCAAAATACCAGCAACAGTGTGTGAAAACCTTGTGAAGACTTACAGAAAACGTTTGACCTGTGTCATTGCCAACAAAGGGTATATAACAAAGTATTGAGAAACGTTTGTTATTGACCAAATACTTATTTTCCACCATAATTTGCAAATCAATTCATTAAAAATCCTACAATGTGATTTTCTGGAATTTTTTTCCTCATTTTGTCTGTCATAGTTGACGTGTACATATGATGAAAATTACAGGCCTCTCTCATCTTTTTAAGTGGGAGAACTTGCACAATTGGTGGCTGACTAAAGACTTTTTTTCCCCACTGTATATTATAACTGTACGTTTTACGGTAATAATTCACATTTCCTGTTGCTGCAGGATTATTTTCCTGCTGCAGCAAACTGGCTCAAATTTAGATCCTACATCTGTATCATAAAGATTTACTTCTGTTTTGTCTTAATAATAATAATAATATGCCATTTAGCAGACGCTTTTATCCAAAGCGACTTACAGTCATGCGTGCATACATTTTTGCGTATGGGTGGTCCCGGGGATCGAACCCACTACCTTGGCGTTACAAGCGCCGTGCTCTACCAGCTGAGCTACAGAGGACTTGAAGTGGAGCTGAATTTATCACAACAAAGGATCTGAATGAAAAGTTCAGATAAACTGTCAGCTATTAGCGTACTGTTGATAATACAAAAGTATTGTACTATTGAAATTAAACTTCAATCCACCCGCCGTGACTGGTGGTTTTTGTGGCTTGTGTTCTTGTTTTATGTCTGTCCTTCCATTTTCAGTGCATCGTGGGTTTTAAACAGGAGAATTGAATAAAGTTGGCTTTTTCTACAATGTTGTGAAATAGCCATTATCGACGTAGGCATATGAGAACTTGGCCTGTGTATGGTAATTGTGAAGGAGTTGTGCAGTAGTATTTCTCAGTATCTTTAACACTGATTGCTGCCTGCCAGCATGGAAGTTCTGAAATCACATTTCTTATCCTCAAAGATGGGATGTCATCCAGAACCTATTTGGGGTTTGTAATTCACACAAACGTTTGAGCTGTATATGTTCACTCACCTAGTCATTATTGTAAATGTATCTTAAGTGGAATCAAAGTTTATCAATTGATAGGAGTGTTTTACAATTCCATTACTGTAGGACCGGGATTCAATCCAACCGCGCTTTATCAACACTGCACATTTTAAAGGCAACGTTCTGCCGTTCACGGAGACAACATTCATGGTACACTGCATATGTCGGCTCAATCCAAACATTTCCACAAAAGGGCATTATCATAATTTTCATAGTGTTATTTCGACCTCATAATGTGGAAATATCTTTTTTTTTTTTAACAGGAAAATCACATTTTGGACTGCACTGCCCTTAAAAGAAGTCCACTCTACTCTGAAGTGTTGACGGCAAACACAACTCATCTGACACAGCAGTGATCTTTAGCTAACAGTTTGTTCATAACATCTTTTGAAATATATGTGTTGGCTTTAAAAGCAGTGATACTAGAAACCACTGCAAAGAACAGCTGACAAGTAACAAGTCTGGCAATAAGACTACACAGAACTCTCCTCTGAAGATCCAGGTTTGGTTATTCTCGGTAGGTTTATAGTGCCATCTATTGGGGCAATTGCACAGGGTGAATTCTCTCACAGATCTGCAATGCTGTGAAACCATTAACCAAGAATTCAATAGAGAGGACTGTTTTACACATCTTCAGAATTAGGTAATACAGTACAGAAAGTGCAGATAGAACAATATGAACATGTTAATCTGTCGCAGTGTGATTATAAATAAATACAAACATTCAAATGATTTAAAAGGCTTTATTTGTTTGGTAACAGTTTAAACAGCAGGAATGCAGTATACTGTGCAACATATTTATTGTTTGTTTTACATTAATATCCTGTATGTTACTTTGTAATTGCAGAAGTTATGGCACTTTTGCATTGCAATCTGGTCTATTCACTGTGAATTGATTTTGTATAAGTATCCAAAAATATTGAACTATAAACAACCATGACTATCTGCAGATCCCAGCCTAAAACCCAAACAATGTTTATCTTTCTAAATGTTTATCTTATTCATATAAAACAAATCAATGAACTTGTTATACAAAGGTAGGGTGTGGGTCAGCGGCAGCATTAGATAATGCCTGGTGTTGTACAGTATTTCTCAGAATACAATAAGAAGGGAGGTTAAAAGAGTATGTTAAATATATAAGCAACTACATAGATTAAGCAACTACAATGATTAAGCAACTACAGTACGTAGCAAATAAAAAGGTACGATTGTGGTCCATCCAGATATCCATTTGTCAATCACCGGCTGCAACCCAGTCACAGTCTAGTACTCTTGCAGTCCAAGTGCCTTAACATGTATCTACATAATCAGTTTACAAAATACATTTTGTTTCCCTTGTAGTTTCAGGACTCAAATCAATCCGTAGAGCTGAAGATTTGAGCTGTAGCGCGATTGTAATTTAAAGGTAATTTCCGATTGAGCCGACAGTGCCTACTGTAAATGCAGTCTCCGCGAACGCGGGAACATTGCCTTTAAATTTCTATCGAGCTGGAGCGCAGGTCTTCAGCACTACGGATTGAATCGAGCCTTAAGTATCAGTCCTTTCAGAGTTCTCCCTCTGTCTGTCTACATGTGCTGGGAATCCATGATGTCCAGATACTTCGCCTCGATTACCCTTGGCAGCAGGTTAGTCCTGGGGAATAGAATCAGAGACACAAATTAAACCCAATTAATAAAAAAATCAAACTCACTACTATAGTAAGTGAAAGTACATTCACCTGTATAAAGTTTCATTTGTCATTGAACTACAGTCTTGGTTGTTTTCAATGGTAAATACACCATTATTGGTGATCTTGACTATTCACCCATGGGAATCAACCAAGCACGTTTTTCTAACCACTAGAGGATACTGCTACCCTTTGTTCAAAGCCCAAAGCGCCTGGTTCAGATTCACAGTTTCTAGTGGATTTCTCTGCCCCCTACTGGTCAGGAGGACTATACCAATAGAGGTACAATAAAATATGTGTTCTATTTAATGATGAGACTGTTACCTGATGGGAATGAGCAGGATCATCAGGAAGGGGAAGATCATCTTAATATAGGGCAGAGGGTACATGCCGAATGCACACAGGATGATCAACTGCAGTATCTGCAGGGCCGTGAAGTAGTGCACCTTCTTCTGGGGCACCCTCCGAATATAGTGGGTGGGAGGGTAGGACGTCTGAGGGGAGGGAGAGGAGATGGTTTAACATCATGCTTGACTAGGACGTCTGAGGGGAGGGAGAGGAGATGGTTTAACATCATGGTTGACTAGGACGTCTGAGGGGAGGGAGAGGGAGAGGAGATGGTTGACTAGGACGTCTGAGGGGAGGGAGAGGAGATGGTTTAACATCATGGTTGACTAGGATGTCTGAGGGGAGGCAGAGGGAGAGGAGATGGTTTAACATCATGGTTGACTAGGACGTCTGAGGAGAGGGAGAGGAGATGGTTTAACATCATGGTTGACTAGGACGTCTGAGGTGAGGGAGAGGAGAAGGTTTAACATCATGGTTGACTAGGACATCTGAGGGGAGGGAGAGGAGATGGTTTAACATCATGGTTGACTGGGACGTCTGAGGGGAGGGAGAGGAGATGGTTTAACATCATGGTTGACTAGGACGTCTGAGGGGAGGGAGAGGAGATGGTTTAACACCATGGTTGACTAGGACGTCTGAGGGGAGGGAGAGGAGATGGTTTAACATCATGGTTGACTAGGACGTCTGAGGGGAGGGAGAGGAGATGGTTTAACATCATGGTTGACTAGGACGTCTGAGGGAAGGGAGAGGAGATGGTTTAACATCATGGTTGACTAGGACGTCTGAGGGGAGGGAGAGGAGATGGTTAACATCATGGTTGACTAGGATGTCTGAGGAAAGGGAGAAGAGATGGTTAACATCATGGTTGACTAGGACTTCTGAGGGGAGGGAGAGGAGATAGTTTAACATCATGGTTGACTAGGACGTCTGAGGGGAGGGAGAGGGAGAAGAGATGGTTTAACATCATGGTTGACTAGGACGTCTGAGGGGAGGGAGAGGAGATGGTTTAACATCATGGTTGACTAGGACGTCTGAGGGGAGGGAGAGGGAGAGGAGATGGTTTAACATCATTGTTGACTAGGATGTCTGAGGGGAGGGAGAGGGGAGGGAGAGGGAGAGGAGATGGTTTAACATCATGGTTGACTAGGACGTCTGAGGGAAGGGAGAGGAGATGGTTTAACATCATGGTTGACTAGGACGTCTGAGGGGAGGGAGAGGGAGAGGAGATGGTTTAACATCATGGTTGACTAGGAAGTCTGAGGGGAGGGAGAGGAGATGGTTTAACATCATGGTTGAGTAGGACATCTGAGGGTCGGGAGAGGGAGAGGAGATGGTTTAACATCATGGTTGATTAGGACGTCTGAGGGGAGGGAGAGGAGATGGTTTAACATCAGGGTTGACTAGGACGTCTGAGGGGAGGGAGAGGGAGAGGAGATGGTTTAACATCATGGTTGACTAGGACGTCTGAGGGGAGGGAGAGGGAGAGGAGATGGTTTAACATCATGGTTGACTAGGACGTCTGAGGAGAGGGAGAGGAGATTGTTTAACATCATGGTTGACTAGGACGTCTGAGGGGAGGGAGAGGAGATGGTTTATCATCATGGTTGACTAGGACGTCTGAGGGGAGGGAGAGGAGATGGTTTAACATCATGGTTGACTAGGACGTCTGAGGGGAGGGAGAGGAGATGGTTTAACATCATAGTTGACTAGGACGTCTGAGGGGAGGGAGAGGGAGAGGAGATGGTTTAACATCATTGTTGACTAGGACGTCTGAGGGGAGGGAGAGGGAGAGGAGATGGTTTAACATCATGGTTGACTAGGACGTCTGATGGAAGGGAGAGGACATGGTTTAACATCATGGTTGACTAGGACGTCTGAGGGGAGGGAGAGGGAGAGGAGATGGTTTAACATCATGGTTGACTAGGACGTCTGAGGGGAGGGAGAGGGAGAGGAGATGGTTTAACATCATGGTTGACTAGGACGTCTGAGGGGAGGGAGAGGAGATGGTTTAACATCATGGTTGACTAGTACGTCTGAGGGGAGGGAGAGGGAGAGGAGATGGTTTAACATCATGGTTGACTAGGACATCTGAGGGGAGGGAGAGGAGATGGTTTAACATCATGGTTGACTAGGATGTCTGAGGGGAGGGAGAGGGAGAGGAGATGGTTTAACATCATTGTTGACTATGATGTCTGAGGGGAGGGAGAGGGAGAGGAGATGGTTTAACATCATGGTTGACTAGGACATCTGAGGGAAGGGAGAGGAGATGGTTAACATCATGGTTGACTAGGACGTCTGAGGGGAGGGAGAGGAGATGGTTTAACATCATGGTTGACTAGGACGTCTGAGGGGAGGGAGAGGGAGAGGAGATGGTTTAACATCATGGTTTACTAGGACATCTGAGGGGAGGGAGAGGAGATGGTTTAACATCATGGTTGACTAGGACGTCTGAGGGGAGGGAGAGGAGATGGTTTAACATCATTGTTGACTAGGATGTCTGAGGGGAGGGAGGGAGAGGAGATGGTTTAACATCATGGTTGACTAGGACATCTGAGGGAAGGGAGAGGAGATGGTTTAACATCATGGTTGACTAGGACGTCTGAGGGGAGGGAGAGGAGATGGTTTAACATCATAGTTGACTAGGACGTCTGAGGGGAGGGAGAGGAGATGGTTTAACATCATGGTTGACTAGGATGTCTGAGTGGAGGGAGAGGAGATGGTTTAACATCATGGTTGACTAGGACATCTGAGGGGAGGGAGAGGGAGAGGAGATGGTTTAACATCATGGTTGACTAGGACGTCTGAGGGGAGGGAGAGGGAGAGGAGATGGTTTAACATCATGGTTGACTAGGACGTCTGAGGGGAGGGAGAGGGAGAAGAGATGGTTTAACATCATGGTTGACTAGGACGTCTGAGGGGAGGGAGAGGAGATGGTTTAACATCATGGTTCACTAGGACGTCTGAGGGGAGGGAGAGGGAGAGGAGATGGTTTAATATCATGGTTGACTAGGACATCTGAGGGGAGGGAGAGGAGATGGTTTAACATCATGGTTGACTAGGACGTCTGAGGGGAGGGAGAGGGAGAGGAGATGGTTTAACATCATTGTTGACTAGGATGTCTGAGGGGAGGGAGAGGGGAGGGAGAGGGAGAGGAGATGGTTTAACATCATGGTTGACTAGGACGTCTGAGGGAAGGGAGAGGAGATGGTTTAACATCATGGTTGACTAGGACGTCTGAGGGGAGGGAGAGGGAGAGGAGATGGTTTAACATCATGGTTGACTAGGAAGTCTGAGGGGAGGGAGAGGAGATGGTTTAACATCATGGTTGAGTAGGACATCTGAGGGTCGGGAGAGGGAGAGGAGATGGTTTAACATCATGGTTGATTAGGACGTCTGAGGGGAGGGAGAGGAGATGGTTTAACATCAGGGTTGACTAGGACGTCTGAGGGGAGGGAGAGGGAGAGGAGATGGTTTAACATCATGGTTGACTAGGACGTCTGAGGGGAGGGAGAGGGAGAGGAGATGGTTTAACATCATGGTTGACTAGGACGTCTGAGGAGAGGGAGAGGAGATTGTTTAACATCATGGTTGACTAGGACGTCTGAGGGGAGGGAGAGGAGATGGTTTATCATCATGGTTGACTAGGACGTCTGAGGGGAGGGAGAGGAGATGGTTTAACATCATGGTTGACTAGGACGTCTGAGGGAGGGAGAGGAGATGGTTTAACATCATAGTTGACTAGGACGTCTGAGGGGAGGGAGAGGGAGAGGAGATGGTTTAACATCATTGTTGACTAGGACGTCTGAGGGGAGGGAGAGGGAGAGGAGATGGTTTAACATCATGGTTGACTAGGACGTCTGATGGAAGGGAGAGGACATGGTTTAACATCATGGTTGACTAGGACGTCTGAGGGGAGGGAGAGGGAGAGGAGATGGTTTAACATCATGGTTGACTAGGACGTCTGAGGGGAGGGAGAGGGAGAGGAGATGGTTTAACATCATGGTTGACTAGGACGTCTGAGGGGAGGGAGAGGAGATGGTTTAACATCATGGTTGACTAGTACGTCTGAGGGGAGGGAGAGGGAGAGGAGATGGTTTAACATCATGGTTGACTAGGACATCTGAGGGGAGGGAGAGGAGATGGTTTAACATCATGGTTGACTAGGATGTCTGAGGGGAGGGAGAGGGAGAGGAGATGGTTTAACATCATTGTTGACTATGATGTCTGAGGGGAGGGAGAGGGAGAGGAGATGGTTTAACATCATGGTTGACTGGGACATCTGAGGGAAGGGAGAGGAGATGGTTAACATCATGGTTGACTAGGACGTCTGAGGGGAGGGAGAGGAGATGGTTTAACATCATGGTTGACTAGGACGTCTGAGGGGAGGGAGAGGGAGAGGAGATGGTTTAACATCATGGTTTACTAGGACATCTGAGGGGAGGGAGAGGAGATGGTTTAACATCATGGTTGACTAGGACGTCTGAGGGGAGGGAGAGGAGATGGTTTAACATCATTGTTGACTAGGATGTCTGAGGGGAGGGAGGGAGAGGAGATGGTTTAACATCATGGTTGACTAGGACATCTGAGGGAAGGGAGAGGAGATGGTTTAACATCATGGTTGACTAGGACGTCTGAGGGGAGGGAGAGGGAGAGGAGATGGTTTAACATCATGGTTGACTAGGACGTCTGAGGGGAGGGAGAGGGAGAGGAGATGGTTTAACATCATTGTTGACTAGGACGTCTGAGGAGAGGGAGAGGAGATCGTTTAACATCATTGTTGACTAGGACGTCTAAGGGGAGGGAGAGGGAGAGGAGATGGTTTAACATCATGGTTGACTAGGACGTCTGAGGGGAGGGAGAGGAGATGGTTTAACATCATAGTTGACTAGGACGTCTGAGGGGAGGGAGAGGGAGAGGAGATGGTTTAACATCATGGTTGACTAGGATGTCTGAGTGGAGGGAGAGGAGATGGTTTAACATCATGGTTGACTAGGATATCTTAGGGGAGGGAGAGGGAGAGGAGATAGTTTAACATCATGGTTGACTAGGACATCTGAGGGGAGGGAGAGGGAAAGGAGATGGTTTAACATCATGGTTGACTAGGACGTCTGAGGGTAGTGAGAGGGAGAGGAGATGGTTTAACATCATGGTTGACTAGGACGTCTGATGGAAGGTAGAGGAGATGGTTTAACATCATTGTTGACTAGGACGTCTGAGGGGAGGGAGAGGGAGAGGAGATGGTTTAACATCATGGTTGACTAGGACATCTGAGAAAAGGGAGAGGAAATGGTTTAACATCATGGTTGACTAGGACGTCTGAGGGGAGGGAGAGGGAGAGGAGATGGTTTAACATCATGGTTGACTAGGACGTCTGAGGAGAGGGAGAGGAGATGGTTTAACATCATAGTTGACTAGGACGTCTGAGGGGAGGGAGAGGAGATGGTTTAACATCATGGTTGACTAGGACGTCTGAGTGGAGTGAGAGGAGATGGTTTAACATCATGGTTGACTAGGACATATGAGGGGAGGGAGAGGGAGAGGAGATAGTTTAACATGATGGTTGACTAGGACATCTTAGGGGAGGGAGAGGGAGAGGAGATGGTTTAACATCATGGTTGACTAGGACGTCTGAGGGGAGGGAGAGGGATAGGAGATGGTTTAACATCACTGTTGACTAGGACGTCTGAGGGGAGGGAGAGGGAGAGGAGATGGTTTAACATCATGGTTGACTAGGACATCTGATGGAAGGGAGAGGAGATGGTTTAACATCATGGTTGACTAGGACGTCTGAGGGGAGGGAGAGGGAGAGGAGATGGTTTAACATCATGGTTGACTAGGACGTCTGAGGGGAGGGAGAGGGAGAGGAGATGGTTTAACATCACTGTTGACAATGACGTCTGAGGGGAGGGAGAGGGAGAGGAGATGGTTTAACATCATGGTTGACTAGGACATCTGATGGGAGGGAGAGGGAGAGGAGATGGTTGAACATCATTGTTGACTAAGACGTCTGAGGAGAGAGAAAGGAGATCGTTTAACATCTCGGTTTACTAGGACGTCTGATGGGAGGGAGAGGAGATGGTTTAACATCATGGTTGACTAGGACGTCTGAGGGGAGGGAGAGGAGATGGTTTAACATCATAGTTGACTAGGACGTCTGAGGGGAGGGAGAGGAGATGGTTTAACATCATGGTTGACTAGGATGTCTGAGTGGAGGGAGAGGAGATGGTTTAACATCATGGTTGACTAGGACATCTGAGGGGAGGGAGAGGGAGAGGAGATGGTTTAACATCATGGTTGACTAGGACGTCTGAGGGGAGGGAGAGGGAGAGGAGATGGTTTAACATCATGGTTGACTAGGACGTCTGAGGGGAGGGATAGGGAGAGGAGATGGTTTAACATCATTGTTGACTAGGACGTCTGAGGGGAGGGAGAGGGAGAGGAGATGGTTTAACATCATGGTTGACTAGGACGTCTGAGGGGAGGGAGAGGGAGAGTAGATGGTTTAACATCATTGTTGACTAGGACGTCTGAGGAGAGGGAGAGGAGATCGTTTAACATCATGGTTTACTAGGACGTATGAGGGGAGGGAGAGGTGATGGTTTAACATCATGGTTGACTAGGACATCTGAGGGGAGGGAGAGGAGATGGTTTAACATCATAGTTGATTAGGACGTCTGAGGGGAGGGAGAGGGAGAGGAGATGGTTTAACATCACGGTTGACTAGGATGTCTGAGTGGAGGGAGAGGTGATGGTTTAACATCATGGTTGACTAGGACATCTGAGGGGAGGGAGAGGGAGAGGAGATGGTTTAACATCATTGTTGACTAGGATGTCTGAGGGGAGGGAGAGGGAAAGGAGATGGTTTAACATCATGGTTGACTAGGACGTCTGAGGGTAGTGAGAGGGAGAGGAGATGGTTCAACATCATTGTTGACTAGGACGTCTGAGGGGAGGGAGAGGGAGAGGAGATGGTTTAACATCATGGTTGACTAGGACATCTGATGGGAGGGAGAGGTGATGGTTTAACATCATGGTTGACTAGGACATCTGAGGGGAGGGAGAGGTGATGGTTTAACATCATGGTTGACTAGGACGTCTTAGGGGAGGTAGAGGGAAAGGAGATGGTTTAACATCATGGTTGACTAGGACATCTGAGGGGAGGGAGAGGGAGAGGAGATGGTTTAACATCATGGTTGACTAGGACGTCTGAAGAGAGGGAGAGGAGATGGTTTAACATCATGGTTGACTAGGACATCTGAGGGGGAGGGAGAGGGAGAGGAGATGGTTGACTAGGACGTCTGAGGGGAGGGAGAGGGAGAGGAGATGGTTTAACATCATGGTTGACTAGAATGTCTGAGGGGAGGCAGAGGGAGAGGAGATGGTTTAACATCATGCTTGACTAGGACGTCTGAGGAGAGGGAGAGGGAGAGGAGATGGTTTAACATCATGGTTGACTAGGACGTCTGAGGTGAGGGAGAGGAGATGGTTTAACATCATGGTTGACTAGGACATCTGAGGGGAGGGAGAGGGAGAGGAGATGGTTTAACATCATGGTTGACTAGGATGTCTGAGGAAAGGGAGAAGAGATGGTTAACATCATGGTTGACTAGGACTTCTGAGGGGAGGGAGAGGAGATAGTTTAACATCATGGTTGACTAGGACGTCTGAGGGGAGGGAGAGGGAGAGGAGATGGTTTAACATCATGGTTGACTAGGACATCTGAGGGGAGGGAGAGGAGATGGTTTAACATCATGGTTGACTAGGACGTCTGAGGGGAGGGAGAGGGAGAGGAGATGGTTTAATATCATGGTTGACTAGGACATCTGAGGGGAGGGAGAGGAGATTGTTTAACATCATGGTTGACTAGGACGTCTGAGGGGAGGGAGAGGGAGAGGAGATGGTTTAACATAATTGTTGACTAGGATGTCTGAGGGGAGGGAGAGGGGAGGGAGAGGGAGAGGAGATGGTTTAACATCATGGTTGACTAGGACGTCTGAGGGAAGGGAGAGGAGATGGTTTAACATCATGGTTGACTAGGATGTCTGAGGGGAGGGAGAGGGAGAGGAGATTGTTTAACATCATGGTTGACTAGGAAGTCTGAGGGGAGGGAGAGGAGATGGTTTAACATCATGGTTGAGTAGGACATCTGAGGGGAGGGAGAGGGAGAGGAGATGGTTTAACATCATGGTTGATTAGGACGTCTGAGGGGAGGGAGAGGGAGAGGAGATGGTTTAACATCATGGTTGATTAGGACATCTGAGGGAAGGGAGAGGAGATGGTTTAACATCATGGTTGACTAGGACGTCTGAGGGGAGGGAGAGGAGATCGTTTAACATCATGGTTGACTAGGACGTCTGAGGGGAGGGAGAGGGAGAGGAGATGGTTTAACATCATGGTTGACTAGGACGTCTGAGGAGAGGGAGAGGAGATGGTATAACATCATGGTTGACTAGGACGTCTGAGGGGAGGGAGAGGAGATGGTTTATCATCATGCTTGACTAGGACATCTGAGGGGAGGGAGAGGAGATGGTTTAACATCATGGTTGACTAGGACGTCTGAGGGGAGGGAGAGGAGATGGTTTAACATCATAGTTGACTAGGACGTCTGAGGGGAGGGAGAGGGAGAGGAGATGGTTTAACATCATTGTTGATTAGGACGTCTGAGGGGAGGGAGAGGGAGAGGAGATGGTTTAACATCATGGTTGATTAGGACATCTGAGGGCAGGGAGAGGAGATGGTTTAACATCATGGTTGACTAGGACGTCTGAGGGGAGGGAGAGGAGATCGTTTAACATCTCGGTTTACTAGGACGTCTGATGGGAGGGAGAGGAGATGGTTTAACATCATGGTTGACTAGGACGTCTGAGGGGAGGGAGAGGAGATGGTTTAACATCATAGTTGACTAGGACGTCTGAGGGGAGGGAGAGGGAGAGGAGATGGTTTAACATTATGGTTGACTAGGACATCTGAGGGAAGGGAGAGGAGATGGTTTAACATCATGGTTGACTAGGACGTCTGAGGGGAGGGAGAGGAGATGGTTTAACATCATGGTTGACTAGGATGTCTGAGTGGAGGGAGAGGAGATGGTTTAACATCATGGTTGACTAGGACATCTGAGGGGAGGGAGAGGGAGAGGAGATGGTTTAACATTATGGTTGACTAGGACATCTGAGGGAAGGGAGAGGAGATGGTTTAACATCATGGTTGACTAGGACGTCTGAGGGGAGGGAGAGGGAGAGGAGATGGTTTAACATCATGGTTGACTAGGACGTCTGAGGGGAGGGATAGGGAGAGGAGATGGTTTAACATCATTGTTGACTAGGACGTCTGAGGGGAGGGAGAGGGAGAGGAGATGGTTTAACATCATGGTTGACTAGGACGTCTGAGGGGAGGGAGAGGGAGAGGAGATGGTTTAACATCATTCTTGACTAGGACGTCTGAGGAGAGGGAGAGGAGATCGTTTAACATCATGGTTTACTAGGACGTATGAGGGGAGGGAGAGGAGATGGTTTAACATCATGGTTGACTAGGACATCTGAGGGGAGGGAGAGGAGATGGTTTAACATCATAGTTGATTAGGACGTCTGAGGGGAGGGAGAGGGAGAGGAGATGGTTTAACATCACGGTTGACTAGGATGTCTGAGTGGAGGGAGAGGTGATGGTTTAACATCATGGTTGACTAGGACATCTGAGGGGAGGGAGAGGGAGAGGAGATGGTTTAACATCATTGTTGACTAGGATGTCTGAGGGGAGGGAGAGGGAAAGGAGATGGTTTAACATCATGTTTGACTAGGACGTCTGAGGGTAGTGAGAGGGAGAGGAGATGGTTTAACATCATGGTTGATTAGGACATCTGAGGGCAGGGAGAGGAGATGGTTTAACATCATGGTTGACTAGGACGTCTGAGGGGAGGGAGAGGAGATCGTTTAACATCTCGGTTTACTAGGACGTCTGATGGGAGGGAGAGGAGATGGTTTAACATCATGGTTGACTAGGACGTCTGAGGGGAGGGAGAGGAGATGGTTTAACATCATAGTTGACTAGGACGTCTGAGGGGAGGGAGAGGGAGAGGAGATGGTTTAACATTATGGTTGACTAGGACATCTGAGGGAAGGGAGAGGAGATGGTTTAACATCATTGTTGACTAGGACGTCTGAGGGGAGGGAGAGGAGATGGTTTAACATCATGGTTGACTAGGATGTCTGAGTGGAGGGAGAGGAGATGGTTTAACATCATGGTTGACTAGGACGTCTGAGGGGAGGGAGAGGGAGAGGAGATGGTTTAACATCATGGTTGACTAGGACGTCTGAGGGGAGGGATAGGGAGAGGAGATGGTTTAACATCATTGTTGACTAGGACGTCTGAGGGGAGGGAGAGGGAGAGGAGATGGTTTAACATCATGGTTGACTAGGACGTCTGAGGGGAGGGAGAGGGAGAGGAGATGGTTTAACATCATTGTTGACTAGGACGTCTGAGGAGAGGGAGAGGAGATCGTTTAACATCATGGTTTACTAGGACGTATGAGGGGAGGGAGAGGAGATGGTTTAACATCATGGTTGACTAGGACATCTGAGGGGAGGGAGAGGAGATGGTTTAACATCATAGTTGATTAGGACGTCTGAGGGGAGGGAGAGGGAGAGGAGATGGTTTAACATCACGGTTGACTAGGATGTCTGAGTGGAGGGAGAGGTGATGGTTTAACATCATGGTTGACTAGGACATCTGAGGGGAGGGAGAGGGAGAGGAGATGGTTTAACATCATTGTTGACTAGGATGTCTGAGGGGAGGGAGAGGGAAAGGAGATGGTTTAACATCATGTTTGACTAGGACGTCTGAGGGTAGTGAGAGGGAGAGGAGATGGTTCAACATCATTGTTGACTAGGACGTCTGAGGGGAGGGAGAGGGAGAGGAGATGGTTTAACATCATGGTTGACTAGGACATCTGAGGGGAGGGAGAGGTGATGGTTTAACATCATGGTTGACTAGGACATCTGAGGGGAGGGAGAGGTGATGGTTTAACATCATGGTTGACTAGGACGTCTTAGGGGAGGTAGAGGGAAAGGAGATGGTTTAACATCATGGTTGACTAGGACATCTGAGGGGAGGGAGAGGGAGAGGAGATGGTTTAACATCATGGTTGACTAGGACGTCTGAAGAGAGGGAGAGGAGATGGTTTAACATCATGGTTGACTAGGACATCTGAGGGGGAGGGAGAGGGAGAGGAGATGGTTGACTAGGACGTCTGAGGGGAGGGAGAGGGAGAGGAGATGGTTTAACATCATGGTTGACTAGAATGTCTGAGGGGAGGCAGAGGGAGAGGAGATGGTTTAACATCATGGTTGACTAGGACGTCTGAGGAGAGGGAGAGGGAGAGGAGATGGTTTAACATCATGGTTGACTAGGACGTCTGAGGTGAGGGAGAGGAGATGGTTTAACATCATGGTTGACTAGGACATCTGAGGGGAGGGAGAGGGAGAGGAGATGGTTTAACATCATGGTTGACTAGGATGTCTGAGGAAAGGGAGAAGAGATGGTTAACATCATGGTTGACTAGGACTTCTGAGGGGAGGGAGAGGAGATAGTTTAACATCATGGTTGACTAGGACGTCTGAGGGGAGGGAGAGGGAGAAGAGATGGTTTAACATCATGGTTGACTAGGACATCTGAGGGGAGGGAGAGGATATGGTTTAACATCATGGTTGACTAGGACGTCTGAGGGGAGGGAGAGGGAGAGGAGATGGTTTAATATCATGGTTGACTAGGACGTCTGAGGAGAGGGAGAGGAGATTGTTTAACATCATGGTTGACTAGGACGTCTGAGGGGAGGGAGAGGGAGAGGAGATGGTTTAACATCATTGTTGACTAGGATGTCTGAGGGGAGGGAGGGAGAGGGAGAGGAGATGGTTTAACATCATGGTTGACTAGGACGTCTGAGGGGAGGGAGAGGAGATGGTTTAACATCATGGTTGAGTAGGACATCTGAGGGGAGGGAGAGGGAGAGGAGATGGTTTAACATCATGGTTGATTAGGACGTCTGAGGGGAGGGAGAGGGAGAGGAGATGGTTTAACATCATGGTTGATTAGGACATCTGAGGGAAGGGAGAGGAGATGGTTTAACATCATGGTTGACTAGGACGTCTGAGGGGAGGGAGAGGAGATGTTTTAACATCATGGTTGACTAGGACGTCTGAGGGGAGGGAGAGGGAGAGGAGATGGTTTAACATCATGGTTGACTAGGACGTCTGAGGAGAGGGAGAGGAGATGGTATAACATCATGGTTGACTAGGACGTCTGAGGGGAGGGAGAGGAGATGGTTTATCATCATGCTTGACTAGGACGTCTGAGGGGAGGGAGAGGAGATGGTTTAACATCATGGTTGACTAGGACGTCTGAGGGGAGGGAGAGGAGATGGTTTAACATCATAGTTGACTAGGACGTCTGAGGGGAGGGAGAGGGAGAGGAGATGGTTTAACATCATTGTTGACTAGGACGTCTGAGGGGAGGGAGAGGGAGAGGAGATGGTTTAACATCATGGTTGACTAGGACGTCTGATGGAAGGGAGAGGACATGGTTTAACATCATGGTTGACTAGGACGTCTGAGGGGAGGGAGAGGGAGAGGAGATGGTTTAACATCATGGTTGACTAGGACATCTGAGGGGAGGGAGAGGGAGAGGAGATAGTTTAACATGATGGTTGACTAGCACAGCTGAGGGGAGGGAGAGGGAGAGGAGATGGTTTAACATCGAGGTTGACTAGGACATCTGAGGGGAGGGAGAGGGAGAGGAGATGGTTTAACATCATGGTTGATTAGGACGTCTGAGGGGAGGGAGAGGGAGAGGAGATGGTTTAACATCACGGTTGACTAGGATGTCTGAGTGGAGGGAGAGGAGATGGTTTAACATCATGGTTGACTAGGACATCTGAGGGGAGGGAGAGGGAGAGGAGATGGTTTAACATCATTGTTGACTAGGATGTCTGAGGGGAGGGATAGGGAGAGGAGATGGTTTAACATCATTGTTGACTAGGACGTCTGAGGGGAGGGAGAGGGAGAGGAGATGGTTTAACATCATGGTTGACTAGGACTTCTGAGGGGAGGGAGAGGGAGAGCAGATGGTTTAACATCATTGTTGACTAGGACGTCTGAGGAGAGGGAGAGGAGATCGTTTAACATCATAGTTTACTAGGACATATGAGGGGAGGGAGAGGAGATGGTTTAACATCATGGTTGACTAGGACATCTGAGGGGAGGGAGAGGAGATGGTTTAACATCATAGTTGATTAGGACGTCTGAGGGGAGGGAGAGGGAGAGGAGATGGTTTAACATCACGGTTGACTAGGATGTCTGAGTGGAGGGAGAGGAGATGGTTTAACATCATGGTTGACTAGGACATCTGAGGGGAGGGAGAGGGAGAGGAGATGGTTTAACATCATTGTTGACTAGGATGTCTGAGGGGAGGGAGAGGGAGAGGAGATGGTTTAACATCATGGTTGACTAGGACATCTGAGGGGAGGGAGAGGTGATGGTTTAACATCATGGTTGACTAGGACGTCTGAGGGGAGGGAGAGGTGATGGTTTAACATCATGGTTGACTAGGACATCTGAGGGGAGTGAGAGGTGATGGTTTAACATCATGGTTGACTAGGACGTCTTAGGGGTTGGAGAGGTAAAGGAGATGGTTTAACATCATGGTTGACTAGGACATCTGAGGGGAGGGAGAGGGAGAGGAGATGGTTGACTAGGACGTCTGAGGGGAGGGAGAGGGAGAGGAGATGGTTTAACATCATGGTTGACTAGAATGTCTGAGGGGAGGGAGAGGGAGAGGAGATGGTTTAACATCATGGTTGACTAGGATGTCTTTGGAAAGGGAGAAGAGATGGTTAACATCATGGTTGACTAGGACTTCTGAGGGGAGGGAGAGGAGATAGTTTAACATCATGGTTGACTAGGACGTCTGAGGGGAGGGAGAGGGAGAAGAGATGGTTTAACATCATGGTTGACTAGGACGTCTGAGGGGAGGGAGAGGAGATGGTTTAACATCATAGTTGACTAGGACGTCTGAGGGGAGGGAGAGGGAGAGGAGATGGTTTAACATCATTGTTGACTAGGACGTCTGAGGGGAGGGAGAGGGAGAGGAGATGGTTTAACATCATGGTTGACTAGGACGTCTGATGGAAGGGAGAGGACATGGTTTAACATCATGGTTGACTAGGACGTCTGAGGGGAGGGAGAGGGAGAGGAGATGGTTTAACATCATGGTTGACTAGGACATCTGAGGGGAGGGAGAGGGAGAGGAGATAGTTTAACATGATGGTTGACTAGCACAGCTGAGGGGAGGGAGAGGGAGAGGAGATGGTTTAACATCGAGGTTGACTAGGACATCTGAGGGGAGGGAGAGGGAGAGGAGATGGTTTAACATCATGGTTGATTAGGACGTCTGAGGGGAGGGAGAGGGAGAGGAGATGGTTTAACATCACGGTTGACTAGGATGTCTGAGTGGAGGGAGAGGAGATGGTTTAACATCATGGTTGACTAGGACATCTGAGGGGAGGGAGAGGGAGAGGACATGGTTTAACATCATTGTTGACTAGGATGTCTGAGGGGAGGGATAGGGAGAGGAGATGGTTTAACATCATTGTTGACTAGGACGTCTGAGGGGAGGGAGAGGGAGAGGAGATGGTTTAACATCATGGTTGACTAGGACTTCTGAGGGGAGGGAGAGGGAGAGCAGATGGTTTAACATCATTGTTGACTAGGACGTCTGAGGAGAGGGAGAACAGATCGTTTAACATCATGGTTTACTAGGACATATGAGGGGAGGGAGAGGAGATGGTTTAACATCATGGTTGACTAGGACATCTGAGGGGAGGGAGAGGAGATGGTTTAACATCATAGTTGATTAGGACGTCTGAGGGGAGGGAGAGGGAGAGGAGATGGTTTAACATCACGGTTGACTAGGATGTCTGAGTGGAGGGAGAGGAGATGGTTTAACATCATGGTTGACTAGGACATCTGAGGGGAGGGAGAGGGAGAGGAGATGGTTTAACATCATTGTTGACTAGGATGTCTGAGGGGAGGGAGAGGGAGAGGAGATGGTTTAACATCATGGTTGACTAGGACATCTGAGGGGAGGGAGAGGTGATGGTTTAACATCATGGTTGACTAGGACGTCTGAGGGGAGGGAGAGGTGATGGTTTAACATCATGGTTGACTAGGACATCTGAGGGGAGTGAGAGGTGATGGTTTAACATCATGGTTGACTAGGACGTCTTAGGATAGGGAGAGGTAAAGGAGATGGTTTAACATCATGGTTGACTAGGACATCTGAGGGGAGGGAGAGGGAGAGGAGATGGTTGACTAGGACGTCTGAGGGGAGGGAGAGGGAGAGGAGATGGTTTAACATCATGGTTGACTAGAATGTCTGAGGGGAGGGAGAGGGAGAGGAGATGGTTTAACATCATGGTTGACTAGGATGTCTTTGGAAAGGGAGAAGAGATGGTTAACATCATGGTTGACTAGGACTTCTGAGGGGAGGGAGAGGAGATAGTTTAACATCATGGTTGACTAGGACGTCTGAGGGGAGGGAGAGGGAGAAGAGATGGTTTAACATCATGGTTGACTAGGACGTCTGAGGGGAGGGAGAGGAGATGGTTTAACATCATGGTTGACTAGGACGTCTGAGGGGAGGGAGAGGGAGAGGAGATGGTTTAATATCATGGTTGACTAGGACATCTGAGGGGAGGGAGAGGAGATGGTTTAACATCATTGTTGACTAGGATGTCTGAGGGGAGGGAGAGGGGAGGGAGAGGGAGATGAGATGGTTTAACATCATGGTTGACTAGGACGTCTGAGGGAAGGGAGAGGAGATGGTTTAACATCATGGTTGACTAGGACGTCTGAGGGGAGGGAGAGGGAGAGGAGATGGTTTAACATCATGGTTGACTAGGAAGTCTGAGGGGAGGGAGAGGAGATGGTTTAACATCATGGTTGAGTAGGACATCTGAGGGGAGGGAGAGGGAGAGGAGATGGTTTAACATCATGGTTGACTAGGACGTTTGATGGAAGGGAGAGACATGGTTTAACATCATGGTTGACTAGGACGTCTGAGGGGAGGGAGAGGAGATGGTTTAACATCATGGTTGACTAGGACGTCTGAGGGGAGGGAGAGGAGATGGTTTAACATCATGGTTGACTAGGACGTCTGAGGGGAGGGAGAGGGGATGGTTTAACATCATGGTTGACTAGGACGTCTGAGGGGAGGGAGAGGGAGAGGAGATGGTTTAACATCGTTGTTGACTATGATTTCTGAGGGGAGGGAGAGGGAGAGGAGATGGTTTAACATCATGGTTGACTAGGACGTCTGAGGGGAGGGAGAGGGAGAGGAGATGGTTTAACATCGTTGTTGACTAGGATTTCTGAGGGGAGTGAGAGGGAGAGGAGATGGTTTAACATCATGGTTGACTAGGACGTCTGATGGAAGGGAGAGGACATGGTTTAACATCATGGTTGACTAGGACGTCTGAGGGGAGGGAGAGGGAGAGGAGATGGTTTAACATCATGGTTGACTAGGACATCTGAGGGGAGGGAGAGGGAGAGGAGATAGTTTAACATCATGGTTGACTAGGACATCTGAGGGGAGGGAGAGGGAGAGGAGATAGTTTAACATGATGGTTGACTAGGACATCTGAGGGGAGGGAGAGGTGATGGTTTAACATCATGGTTGACTAGGACATCTGAGGGGAGTGAGAGGTGATGGTTTAACATCATGGTTGACTAGGACGTCTAAGGGGTTGGAGAGGTAAAGGAGATGGTTTAACATCATGGTTGACTAGGACATCTGAGGGGAGGGAGAGGGAGAGGAGATGGTTGACTAGGACGTCTGAGGGGAGGGAGAGGGAGAGGAGATGGTTTAACATCATGGTTGACTAGAATGTCTGAGGGGAGGGAGAGGGAGAGGAGATGGTTTAACATCATGGTTGACTAGGATGTCTTTGGAAAGGGAGAAGAGATGGTTAACATCATGGTTGACTAGGACTTCTGAGGGGAGGGAGAGGAGATAGTTTAACATCATGGTTGACTAGGACGTCTGAGGGGAGGGAGAGGGAGAAGAGATGGTTTAACATCATGGTTGACTAGGACGTCTGAGGGGAGGGAGAGGAGATGGTTTAACATCATAGTTGACTAGGACGTCTGAGGGGAGGGAGAGGGAGAGGAGATGGTTTAACATCATTGTTGACTAGGACGTCTGAGGGGAGGGAGAGGGAGAGGAGATGGTTTAACATCATGGTTGACTAGGACGTCTGATGGAAGGGAGAGGACATGGTTTAACATCATGGTTGACTAGGACGTCTGAGGGGAGGGAGAGGGAGAGGAGATGGTTTAACATCATGGTTGACTAGGACATCTGAGGGGAGGGAGAGGAGATAGTTTAACATGATGGTTGACTAGCACAGCTGAGGGGAGGGAGAGGGAGAGGAGATGGTTTAACATCGAGGTTGACTAGGACATCTGAGGGGAGGGAGAGGGAGAGGAGATGGTTTAACATCATGGTTGATTAGGACGTCTGAGGGGAGGGAGAGGGAGAGGAGATGGTTTAACATCACGGTTGACTAGGATGTCTGAGTGGAGGGAGAGGAGATGGTTTAACATCATGGTTGACTAGGACATCTGAGGGGAGGGAGAGGGAGAGGAGATGGTTTAACATCATTGTTGACTAGGATGTCTGAGGGGAGGGATAGGGAGAGGAGATGGTTTAACATCATTGTTGACTAGGACGTCTGAGGGGAGGGAGAGGGAGAGGAGATGGTTTAACATCATGGTTGACTAGGACTTCTGAGGGGAGGGAGAGGGAGAGCAGATGGTTTAACATCATTGTTGACTAGGACGTCTGAGGAGAGGGAGAGGAGATCGTTTAACATCATGGTTTACTAGGACATATGAGGGGAGGGAGAGGAGATGGTTTAACATCATGGTTGACTAGGACATCTGAGGGGAGGGAGAGGAGATGGTTTAACATCATAGTTGATTAGGACGTCTGAGGGGAGGGAGAGGGAGAGGAGATGGTTTAACATCACGGTTGACTAGGATGTCTGAGTGGAGGGAGAGGAGATGGTTTAACATCATGGTTGACTAGGACATCTGAGGGGAGGGAGAGGGAGAGGCGATGGTTTAACATCATTGTTGACTAGGATGTCTGAGGGGAGGGAGAGGGAGAGGAGATGGTTTAACATCATGGTTGACTAGGACATCTGAGGGGAGGGAGAGGTGATGGTTTAACATCATGGTTGACTAGGACATCTGAGGGGAGGGAGAGGGAGAGGCGATGGTTTAACATCATGGTTGACTAGGACATCTGAGGGGAGGGAGAGGTGATGGTTTAACATCATGGTTGACTAGGACGTCTGAGGGGAGGGAGAGGTGATGGTTTAACATCATGGTTGACTAGGACATCTGAGGGGAGTGAGAGGTGATGGTTTAACATCATGGTTGACTAGGACGTCTTAGGGGAGGGAGAGGTAAAGGAGATGGTTTAACATCATGGTTGACTAGGACATCTGAGGGGAGGGAGAGGGAGAGGAGATGGTTGACTAGGACGTCTGAGGGGAGGGAGAGGGAGAGGAGATGGTTTAACATCATGGTTGACTAGAATGTCTGAGGGGAGGGAGAGGGAGAGGAGATGGTTTAACATCATGGTTGACTAGGATGTCTTTGGAAAGGGAGAAGAGATGGTTAACATCATGGTTGACTAGGACTTCTGAGGGGAGGGAGAGGAGATAGTTTAACATCATGGTTGACTAGGACGTCTGAGGGGAGGGAGAGGGAGAAGAGATGGTTTAACATCATGGTTGACTAGGACTTCTGAGGGGAGGGAGAGGGAGAGCAGATGGTTTAACATCATTGTTGACTAGGACGTCTGAGGAGAGGGAGAGGAGATCGTTTAACATCATGGTTTACTAGGACATATGAGGGGAGGGAGAGGAGATGGTTTAACATCATGGTTGACTAGGACATCTGAGGGGAGGGAGAGGAGATGGTTTAACATCATAGTTGATTAGGACGTCTGAGGGGAGGGAGAGGGAGAGGAGATGGTTTAACATCACGGTTGACTAGGATGTCTGAGTGGAGGGAGAGGAGATGGTTTAACATCATGGTTGACTAGGACATCTGAGGGGAGGGAGAGGGAGAGGCGATGGTTTAACATCATTGTTGACTAGGATGTCTGAGGGGAGGGAGAGGGAGAGGAGATGGTTTAACATCATGGTTGACTAGGACATCTGAGGGGAGGGAGAGGTGATGGTTTAACATCATGGTTGACTAGGACGTCTGAGGGGAGGGAGAGGTGATGGTTTAACATCATGGTTGACTAGGACATCTGAGGGGAGTGAGAGGTGATGGTTTAACATCATGGTTGACTAGGACGTCTTAGGGGAGGGAGAGGTAAAGGAGATGGTTTAACATCATGGTTGACTAGGACATCTGAGGGGAGGGAGAGGGAGAGGAGATGGTTGACTAGGACGTCTGAGGGGAGGGAGAGGGAGAGGAGATGGTTTAACATCATGGTTGACTAGAATGTCTGAGGGGAGGGAGAGGGAGAGGAGATGGTTTAACATCATGGTTGACTAGGATGTCTTTGGAAAGGGAGAAGAGATGGTTAACATCATGGTTGACTAGGACTTCTGAGGGGAGGGAGAGGAGATAGTTTAACATCATGGTTGACTAGGACGTCTGAGGGGAGGGAGAGGGAGAAGAGATGGTTTAACATCATGGTTGACTAGGACGTCTGAGGGGAGGGAGAGGAGATGGTTTAACATCATGGTTGACTAGGACGTCTGAGGGGAGGGAGAGGGAGAGGAGATGGTTTAATATCATGGTTGACTAGGACATCTGAGGGGAGGGAGAGGAGATGGTTTAACATCATTGTTGACTAGGATGTCTGAGGGGAGGGAGAGGGAGATGAGATGGTTTAACATCATGGTTGACTAGGACGTCTGAGGGAAGGGAGAGGAGATGGTTTAACATCATGGTTGACTAGGACGTCTGAGGGGAGGGAGAGGGAGAGGAGATGGTTTAACATCATGGTTGACTAGGAAGTCTGAGGGGAGGGAGAGGAGATGGTTTAACATCATGGTTGAGTAGGACATCTGAGGGGAGGGAGAGGGAGAGGAGATGGTTTAACATCATGGTTGACTAGGACGTCTGATGGAAGGGAGAGGACATGGTTTAACATCATGGTTGACTAGGACGTCTGAGGGGAGGGAGAGGAGATGGTTTAACATCATGGTTGACTAGGACGTCTGAGGGGAGGGAGAGGAGATGGTTTAACATCATGGTTGACTAGGACGTCTGAGGGGAGGTAGAGGAGATGGTTTAACATCATGGTTGACTAGGACGTCTGAGGGGAGGGAGAGGGAGAGGAGATGGTTTAACATCGTTGTTGACTATGATTTCTGAGGGGAGGGAGAGGGAGAGGAGATGGTTTAACATCATGGTTGACTAGGACGTCTGAGGGGAGGGAGAGGGAGAGGAGATGGTTTAACATCGTTGTTGACTAGGATTTCTGAGGGGAGTGAGAGGGAGAGGAGATGGTTTAACATCATGGTTGACTAGGACGTCTGATGGAAGGGAGAGGACATGGTTTAACATCATGGTTGACTAGGACGTCTGAGGGGAGGGAGAGGGAGAGGAGATGGTTTAACATCATGGTTGACTAGGACATCTGAGGGGAGGGAGAGGGAGAGGAGATAGTTTAACATCATGGTTGACTAGGACATCTGAGGGGAGGGAGAGGGAGAGGAGATAGTTTAACATGATGGTTGACTAGGACATCTGAGGGGAGGGAGAGGGAGAGGAGATGGTTTAACATCATGGTTGACTAGGTTTTCTGAGGAGAGGAAGAGGAGATGGTATAACATCATGGTTGACTAGGACGTCTGAGGGGAGGGAGAGGAGATGGTTTATCATCATGCTTGACTAGGACGTCTGAGGGGAGGGAGAGGAGATGGTTTAACATCATGGTTGACTAGGACGTCTGAGGGGAGGGAGAGGAGATGGTTTAACATCATAGTTGACTAGGACGTCTGAGGGGAGGGAGAGGGAGAGGAGATGGTTTAACATCATGGTTGAATAGGATGTCTGCGGAGAGGGAGAGGAGATGGTTTAACATCATGGTTGACTAGGACGTCTGAGGGGAGGGAGAGGGAGAGGAGATGGTTTAACATCATGGTTGACTAGGACGTCTGAGGGGAGGGAGAGGAGATGGTTTAACATCATGGTTGACTAGGACGTCTGAGGGGAGGGAGAGGGAGAGGAGATGGTTTAACATCATGGTTGACTAGGACATCTGAGGGGAGGGAGAGGAGATGGTTTAACATCATGGTTGACTAGTACGTCTGAGGGGAGGGAGAGGGAGAGGAGATGGTTTAACATCATTGTTGACTAGGTTGTCTGAGGGGAGGGAGAGGGAGAGGAGATGGTTTAACATCATGGTTGACTAGGACATCTGAGGGAAGGGAGAGGAGATGGTTAACATCATGGTTGACTAGGACGTCTGAGGGGAGGGAGAGGAGATGGTTTAACATCATGGTTGACTAGGACGTCTGAGGGGAGGGAGAGGGAGAGGAGATGGTTTAACATCATGGTTTACTAGGACATCTGAGGGAAGGGAGAGGAGATGGTTAACATCATGGTTGACTAGGACGTCTGAGGGGAGGGAGAGGAGATGGTTTAACATCATGGTTGACTAGGACGTCTGAGGGGAGGGAGAGGAGATGGTTTAACATCATAGTTGACTAGGACGTCTGAGGGGAGGTAGAGGAGATGGTTTAACATCATGGTTGACTAGGATGTCTGAGTGGAGGGAGAGGAGATGGTTTAACATCATGGTTGACTAGGACATCTGAGGGGAGGGAGAGGGAGAGGAGATGGTTTAACATCATGGTTGACTAGGACGTCTGAGGGGAGGGAGAGGAGATGGTTTAACATCATGGTTGACTAGGACGTCTGAGGGGAGGGAGAGGAGATGGTTTAACATCATTGTTGACTAGGATGTCTGAGGGGAGGGAGGGAGAGGAGATGGTTTAACATCATGGTTGACTAGGAGATCTGAGGGAAGGGAGAGGAGATGGTTTAACATCATGGTTGATTAGGACGTCTGAGGGGAGGGAGAGGGAGAGGAGATGGTTTAACATCATGGATGACTAGGACGTCTGAGGGGAGGGAGAGGGAGAGGAGATGGTTTAACATCATTGTTGAATAGGACGTCTGAGGAGAGGGAGAGGAGATCGTTTAACATCATTGTTGACCAGGACGTCTAAGGGGAGGGAGAGGGAGAGGAGATGGTTTAACATCATGGTTGACTAGGACGTCTGAGGGGAGGGAGAGGAGATGGTTTAACATCATAGTTGACTAGGACGTCTGAGGGGAGGGAGAGGGAGAGGAGATGGTTTAACATCATGGTTGACTAGGATGTCTGAGTGGAGGGAGAGGAGATGGTTTAACATTATGGTTGACTAGGATATCTGAGGGGAGGGAGAGGGAGAGGAGATAGTTTAACATCATGGTTGACTAGGACATCTGAGGGGAGGGAGAGGGAAAGGAGATGGTTTAACATCATGGTTGACTAGGACGTCTGAGGGTAGTGAGAGGGAGAGGAGATGGTTCAACATCATTGTTGACTAGGACGTCTGAGGGGAGGGAGAGAGAGAGGAGATGGTTTAACATCATGGTTGACTAGGACGTCTGATGGAAGGTAGAGGAGATGGTTTAACATCATGGTTGACTAGGACGTCTGAGGGGTGGGAGAGGGAGAGGAGATGGTTTAACATCATGGTTAACTAGGACGTCTGAGGGGAGGGAGAGGGAGAGGAGATTGTTTAACATCATGGTTGACTAGGATGTCTGAGTGGAGTGAGAGGAGATGGTTTAACATCATGGTTGACTATGACATCTGAGGGGAGGGAGAGGGAGAGGAGATAGTTTAACATGATGGTTGACTAGGACATCTGAGGGAAGGGAGAGGGAGAGGAGATGGTTTAAGATCATGGTTGACTAGGACGTCTGATGGGAGGGAGAGGAGATGGTTTAACATCACTGTTGACTAGGACGTCTGAGGGGAGGGAGAGGGAGAGGAGATGGTTTAACATCATGGTTGACTAGGACATCTGATGGAAGGGAGAGGAGATGGTTTAACATCATGGTTGACTAGGACGTCTGAGGGGAGGGAGAGGGAGAGGAGATGGTTTAACATCATGGTTGACTAGGACGTCTGAGGGGAAGGAGAGGGACAGGAGATGGTTTAACATCATGGTTGACTAGGACGTCTGAGGGGAGGGAGAGGAAGAGGAGATGGTTTAACATCATGGTTGACTAGGACGTCTGAGGAGAGGGAGAGGAGATGGTTTAACATCATGGTTGACTAGGACGTTTGAGGGGAGGGAGAGGAGCTGGTTTAACATCATAGTTGACTAGGACGTCTGAGGGGAGGGAGAGGGAGAGGAGATGGTTTAACATCATGGTTGACTAGGATGTCTGAGTGGAGGGATAGGAGATGGTTTAACATCATGTTTGATTAGGACATCTGTGGGGAGGGAGAAGGAGAGGAGATAGTTTTAACATGATGGTTGACTAGAACATCTGAGGGAAGGGAGAGGGAGAGGAGATGGTTTAACATCATGGTTGACTAGGATGTCTGAGGGGAGGGAGAGGAGATGGTTTAACATCATTGTTGACTAGGACGTCTGAGGGGAGGGAGAGGGAGAGGAGATGGTTTAACATCATGGTTGACTAGGACGTCTGATGGAAGGGAGAGGAGATGGTTTAACATCATGGTTGACTAGGACGTCTGAGGGGAGGGAGAGGGAGAGGAGATGGTTTAACATCATGGTTGACTAGGATGTCTGAGGAGAGGGAGAGGGAATCGTTTAACATCATGGTTTACTAGGACGTCTGAGGGGAGGGAGAGGAGATGGTTTAACATCATAGTTGAATAGGACGTCTGAGGGGAGGGAGAGGGAGAGGAGATGGTTTAACATCATGGTTGACTTGGACGTCTGAGGGGAGGGAGAGGAAGAGGAGATGGTTTAACATCATGGTTGACTAGGACGTCTGAGGAGAGGGAGAGGAGATGGTTTAACATCATGGTTGACTAGGACGTTTGAGGGGAGGGAGAGGAGCTGGTTTAACATCATAGTTGACTAGGACGTCTGAGGGGAGGGAGAGGGAGAGGAGATGGTTTAACATCATGGTTGACTAGGATGTCTGAGTGGAGGGATAGGAGATGGTTTAACATCATGTTTGATTAGGACATCTGAGGGGAGGGAGAAGGAGAGGAGATAGTTTAACATGATGGTTGACTAGAACATCTGAGGGGAGGGAGAGGGAGAGGAGATGGTTTAACATCATGGTTGACTAGGATGTCTGAGGGGAGGGAGAGGAGATGGTTTAACATCATTGTTGACTAGGACGTCTGAGGGGAGGGAGAGGGAGAGGAGATGGTTTAACATCATGGTTGACTAGGACGTCTGATGGAAGGGAGAGGAGATGGTTTAACATCATGGTTGACTAGGACGTCTGAGGGGAGGGAGAGGGAGAGGAGATGGTTTAACATCATGGTTGACTAGGATGTCTGAGGAGAGGGAGAGGGAATCGTTTAACATCATGGTTTACTAGGACGTCTGAGGGGAGGGAGAGGAGATGGTTTAACATCATAGTTGAATAGGACGTCTGAAGGGAGGGAGAGGGAGAGGAGATGGTTTAACATCCTGGTTGACTAGGATGTCTGAGTGGAGGGAGAGGAGATGGTTTAACATCATGGTTGACTAGGATGTGTGAGGGGAGGGAGAGGAGATGGTTTAACATCATTGTTGACTAGGATGTCTGAGGGGAGGGAGAGGGAGAGGAGATGGTTTAACATCATGGTTGACTAGGACATCTGAGGGAAGGGAGAGGAGATGTTTTAACATCATGGTTGACTAGGACGTCTGAGGGGAGGGAGAGGGAGAGGAGATGGTTTAACATCATGGTTGACTAGGACGTCTGAGGGGAGGGAGAGGGACAGGAGATGGTTTAACATCATGGTTGACTAGGACGTCTGAGGGGAGGGAGAGGGAGAGGAGATGGTTTAACATCATGGTTGACTAGAATGTCTGAGGGGAGTGAGAGGAGATGGTTTAACATCATGGTTGACTAGGACGTCTGAGGGGAGGGAGAGGGAGAGGAGATGGTTTAACATCATGGTTGACTAGGACGTCTGAGGGGAGAGAGAGGGAGAGGAGATGGTTTAACATCATGGTTGACTAGGACGTCTGAGGGGAGGGAGAGGAGATGGTTTAACATCATGGTTGACTAGGACGTCTGAGGGGAGGGAGAGGGAGAGGAGATAGTTTAACATCATGGTTGACTAGGACGTCTGAGGGGAGGGAGAGGGATAGGAGATGGTTTAACATCATGGTTGACTAGGATGTCTGAGGAGAGGGCGAGGAGATGGTTTAACATCATGGTTTACTAGGACTTCTGAGGGGATGGAGAGGAGATGGTTTAACATCATGGTTGACTAGAATGTCTGAGGGGAGGGAGAGGAGATGGTTTAACATCATGGTTAACTAGGACGTCTGAGGGGAGGGAGAGGAGATGGTTTAACATCATAGTTGAATAGGACGTCTGAGGGGATGGAGAGGGAGAGGAGATGGTTTAACATCATGGTTGACTAGGATGTCTGAGTGGAGGGAGAGGAGATGGTTTAACATCATGGTTGACTAGGACGTCTGAGGGGAGGGAGAGGGAGAGGAGATGGTTTAACATCATGGTTGACTAGGACGTCTGAGGGGAGGGAGAGGGAGAGGGGATGGTTTAACATCATGGTTGACTAGGACGTCTGAGGAGAGGGAGAGGAGATGGTTTAACATCATGGTTGACTAGGACGTCTGAGGGGAGGGAGAGGAGATGGTTTAACATCATGGTTGACTAGGACGTCTGAGGGGAGGGACAGAAGATGGTTTAACATCATGGTTGACTAGGACGTCTGAGGGGAGGGAGAGGAGATGTTTTAACATCATGGTTGACTCTGACGTCTGAGGGGAGGGAGAGGGAGAGGAGATGGTTTAACATCATGGTTGACTAGGACGTCTGAGGGGGGAGGGGGAGAGGAGATGGTTTAACATCATGGTTGACTAGGATGTCTGAGGGGATGGAGAGGAGATGGTTTAACATCATGGTTGACTAGAATGTCTGAGGGGAGGGAGAGGAGATGGTTTAACATCATGGTTGACTAGGACGTCTGAGGGGAGGGAGAGGGAGAGGAGATGGTTTAACATCATGGTTGACTAGGACGTCTGAGGGGAGAGAGAGGGAGAGGAGATGGTTTAACATCATGGTTGACTAGGACGTCTGAGGGGAGGGAGAGGAGATGGTTTAACATCATGGTTGACTAGGACGTCTGAGGGGAGGGAGAGGGAGAGGAGATAGTTTAACATCATGATTGACTAGGACGTCTGAGGGGAGGGAGAGGGATAGGAGATGGTTTAACATCATGGTTGACTAGGATGTCTGAGGAGAGGGAGAGGAGATGGTTTAACATCATGGTTTACTAGGACGTCTGAGGGGAGGGAGAGGAGATGGTTTAACATCATAGTTGAATAGGACGTCTGAGGGGAGGGAGAGGGAGAGGAGATGGTTTAACATCCTGGTTGACTAGGATGTCTGAGTGGAGGGAGAGGAGATGGTTTAACATCATGGTTGACTAGGACGTCTGAGGGGAGGGAGAGGGAGAGGAGATGGTTTAACATCATGGTTGACTAGGACGTCTGAGGGGAGGGAGAGGGAGAGGTGATGGTTTAACATCATGGTTGACTAGGACGTCTGAGGAGAGGGAGAGGAGATGGTTTAACATCATGGTTGACTAGGACGTCTGTGGGGAGTGAGATGACATGGTTTAACATCATGGTTGACTAGGACGTCTGAGGGGAGGGAGAGGGAGAGGTGATGGTTTAACATCATGGTTGACTAGGACGTCTGAGGAGAGGGAGAGGAGATGGTTTAACATCATTGTTGACTAGGACGTCTGAGGGGAGGGAGAGGGAGAGGAGATGGTTTAACATCATGGTTGACTAGGACGTCTGATGGAAGGGAGAGGAGATGGTTTAACATCATGGTTGACTAGGACGTCTGAGTGGAGGGAGAGGGAGAGGAGATGGTTTAACATCATGGTTGACTAGGATGTGTGAGGGGAGGGAGAGTAGATGGTTTAACATCATGGTTGACTAGGACGTCTGAGGGGAGGGAGAGGGAGAGGAGATGGTTTAACATCATGGTTGACTAGGACGTCTGAGGGGAGGGAGAGGGAGAGGAGATGGTTTAACATCATGGTTGACTAGAATGTCTGAGGGGAGTGAGAGGAGATGGTTTAACATCATGGTTGACTAGGACGTCTGAGGGGAGGGAGAGGGAGAGGAGATGGTTTAACATCATGGTTGACTAGGACGTCTGAGGGGAGAGAGAGGGAGAGGAGATGGTTTAACATCATGGTTGACTAGGACGTCTGAGGGGAGGGAGAGGAGATGGTTTAACATCATGGTTGACTAGGACGTCTGAGGGGAGGGAGAGGGAGAGGAGATAGTTTAACATCATGGTTGACTAGGACGTCTGAGGGGAGGGAGAGGGATAGGAGATGGTTTAACATCATGGTTGACTAGGATGTCTGAGGAGAGGGCGAGGAGATGGTTTAACATCATGGTTTACTAGGACTTCTGAGGGGATGGAGAGGAGATGGTTTAACATCATGGTTGACTAGAATGTCTGAGGGGAGGGAGAGGAGATGGTTTAACATCATGGTTAACTAGGACGTCTGAGGGGAGGGAGAGGAGATGGTTTAACATCATAGTTGAATAGGACGTCTGAGGGGATGGAGAGGGAGAGGAGATGGTTTAACATCATGGTTGACTAGGATGTCTGAGTGGAGGGAGAGGAGATGGTTTAACATCATGGTTGACTAGGACGTCTGAGGGGAGGGAGAGGAGATGGTTTAACATCATGGTTGACTAGGACGTCTGAGGGGAGGGAGAGGGAGAGGGGATGGTTTAACATCATGGTTGACTAGGACGTCTGAGGAGAGGGAGAGGAGATGGTTTAACATCATGGTTGACTAGGACGTCTGAGGGGAGGGAGAGGAGATGGTTTAACATCATGGTTGACTAGGACGTCTGAGGGGAGGGACAGAAGATGGTTTAACATCATGGTTGACTAGGACGTCTGAGGGGAGGGAGAGGAGATGTTTTAACATCATGGTTGACTCTGACGTCTGAGGGGAGGGAGAGGGAGAGGAGATGGTTTAACATCATGGTTGACTAGGACGTCTGAGGGGGGAGGGGGAGAGGAGATGGTTTAACATCATGGTTGACTAGGATGTCTGAGGGGATGGAGAGGAGATGGTTTAACATCATGGTTGACTAGAATGTCTGAGGGGAGGGAGAGGAGATGGTTTAACATCATGGTTGACTAGGACGTCTGAGGGGAGGGAGAGGGAGAGGAGATGGTTTAACATCATGGTTGACTAGGACGTCTGAGGGGAGAGAGAGGGAGAGGAGATGGTTTAACATCATGGTTGACTAGGACGTCTGAGGGGAGGGAGAGGAGATGGTTTAACATCATGGTTGACTAGGACGTCTGAGGGGAGGGAGAGGGAGAGGAGATAGTTTAACATCATGATTGACTAGGACGTCTGAGGGGAGGGAGAGGGATAGGAGATGGTTTAACATCATGGTTGACTAGGATGTCTGAGGAGAGGGAGAGGAGATGGTTTAACATCATGGTTTACTAGGACGTCTGAGGGGAGGGAGAGGAGATGGTTTAACATCATAGTTGAATAGGACGTCTGAGGGGAGGGAGAGGGAGAGGAGATGGTTTAACATCCTGGTTGACTAGGATGTCTGAGTGGAGGGAGAGGAGATGGTTTAACATCATGGTTGACTAGGACGTCTGAGGGGAGGGAGAGGGAGAGGAGATGGTTTAACATCATGGTTGACTAGGACGTCTGAGGGGAGGGAGAGGGAGAGGTGATGGTTTAACATCATGGTTGACTAGGACGTCTGAGGAGAGGGAGAGGAGATGGTTTAACATCATGGTTGACTAGGACGTCTGTGGGGAGTGAGATGACATGGTTTAACATCATGGTTGACTAGGACGTCTGAGGGGAGGGAGAGGGAGAGGTGATGGTTTAACATCATGGTTGACTAGGACGTCTGAGGAGAGGGAGAGGAGATGGTTTAACATCATTGTTGACTAGGACGTCTGAGGGGAGGGAGAGGGAGAGGAGATGGTTTAACATCATGGTTGACTAGGACGTCTGATGGAAGGGAGAGGAGATGGTTTAACATCATGGTTGACTAGGACGTCTGAGTGGAGGGAGAGGGAGAGGAGATGGTTTAACATCATGGTTGACTAGGATGTGTGAGGGGAGGGAGAGTAGATGGTTTAACATCATGGTTGACTAGGACGTCTGAGGGGAGGGAGAGGGAGAGGAGATGGTTTAACATCATGGTTGACTAGGACGTCTGAGGGGAGGGAGAGGAGATGGTTTAACATCATGGTTGACTAGGACCTCAGAGGGAAGGGAGAGGAGATGGTTTAACGTCATGGTTGACTAGGACGTCTGAGGGGAGGGAGAGGGAGAGGAGATGGTTTAACATCATGGTTGACTAGGACATCCGAGGGAAGGGAGAGGAGATGTTTTAACATCATGGTTGACTAGGACGTCTGAGGGGAGGGAGAGGGAGAGGAGATTGTTTAACATCATGGTTGACTAGGACGTCTGAGGGGAGGGAGAGGGAGAGGAGATGGTTTAACATCATGGTTGACTAGGATGTCTGAGGGGATGGAGAGGAGATGGTTTAACATCATGGTTGACTAGAATGTCTGAGGGGAGGGAGAGGAGATGTTTTAACATCATGGTTGACTAGGACGTCTGAGGGGAGGGAGCGTGAGAGAAGATGGTTTAACATCATGGTTGACTAGGACGTCTGAGGGGAGAGAGAGGGAGAGGAGATGGTTTAACATCATGGTTGACTAGGACGTCTGAGGGGAGGGAGAGGAGATGGTTTAACATCATGGTTGACTAGGATGTCTGAGGGGAGGGAGAGGGAGAGGAGATAGTTTAACATCATGATTGACTAGGACGTCTGAGGGGAGGGAGAGGGATAGGAGATGGTTTAACATCATGGTTGACTAGGATGTCTGAGGAGAGGGAGAGGAGATCGTTTAACATCATGGTTTACTAGGACGTCTGAGGGGATGGAGGGGAGATGGTTTAACATCATGGTTGACTAGAATGTCTGAGGGGAGGGAGAGGAGATGGTTTAACATCATGGTTGACTAGAATGTCTGAGGGGAAGGAGAGGAGATGGTTTAACATCATAGTTGAATAGGACGTCTGAGGGGAGGGAGAGGGAGAGGAGATTGTTTAACATCATGGTTGACTAGGATGTCTGAGTGGAGGGAGAGGAGATGGTTTAACATCATGGTTGACTAGGACATCTGAGGGGAGGGAGAGGGAGAGGAGATGGTTTAACATCATGGTTGACTAGGACGTCTGAGGGGAGGGAGAGGGAGAGGAGATGGTTTAACATCATGGTTGACTAGGACGTCTGAGGAGAGGGAGAGGAGATGGTTTAACATCATGGTTGACTAGGACGTCTGAGGGGAGGGAGAGGAGATGGTTTAACATCATGGTTGACTAGGACGTCTGAGGGGAGGGAGAGAAGATGGTTTAACATCATGGTTGACTAGGACGTCTGAGGGGTGGGAGAGGAGATGGTTTTAACATCATAGTTGACTAGGACGTCTGAGGGGAGGGAGAGGGAGAGGAGATGGTTTAACATCATGGTTGACTAGGACATCTGAGGGGAGGGAGAGGGAGAGGAGATAGTTTAACATCATGGTTGACTAGGACATCTGAGGGGAGGGAGAGGAGATGGTTTAACATCATGGTTGACTAGGACGTCTGAGGGGAGGGAGAGGAGATGGTTTAACATCATGGTTGACTAGGACCTCAGAGGGAAGGGAGAGGAGATGGTTTAACGTCATGGTTGACTAGGACGTCTGAGGGGAGGGAGAGGGAGAGGAGATGTTTTAACATCATGGTTGACTAGGACGTCTGAGGGGAGGGAGAGGGAGAGGAGATAGTTTAACATCATGATTGACTAGGACGTCTGAGGGGAGGGAGAGGGATAGGAGATGGTTTAACATCATGGTTGACTAGGATGTCTGAGGAGAGGGAGAGGAGATGGTTTAACATCATGGTTTACTAGGACGTCTGAGGGGAGGGAGAGGGAGAGGAGATGGTTTAACATCATGGTTGACTAGGACGTCTGAGGTGAGGGAGAGGGAGAGGAGATGGTTTAACATCATGGTTGACTAGGACGTCTGAGGTGAGGGAGAGGGAGAGGAGATGGTTTAACATCATGGTTGACTAGGACGTCTGAGGGGAGAAAGAGAGGGAGAGGAGATGGTTTAACATCATGGTTGACTAGGACGTCTGAGGGGAGGGAGAGGGAGAGGAGATAGTTTAACATCATGGTTGACTAGGACGCCTGAGGGGAGGGAGAGGGAGAGGAGATGGTTTAACATCATGGTTGACTAGGACGTCTGAGGGGAGGGAGAGGGAGAGTAGATGGTTTAACATCATGGTTGACTAGGACGTCTGAGGGGAGGGAGAGGAGATGGTTTAATATCATGGTTGACTAGGACGTCTGAGGGGAGGGAGAGGAGAGGAGATGGTTTAACATCACTGTTGACAAGGACGTCTGAGGGGAGGGAGAGGGAGAGGAGATGGTTTAACATCATGGTTGACTAGGATGTCTGAGTGGAGGGAGAGGAGATGGTTTAACATCATGGTTGACTAGGACATCTGAGGGGAGGGAGAGGGAGAGGAGATGGTTTAACATCATGGTTGACTAGGACGTCTGAGGGGAGGGAGAGGGAGAGGAGATGGTTTAACATCATGGTTGACTAGGACGTCTGAGGAGAGGGAGAGGAGATGGTTTAACATCATGGTTGACTAGGACGTCTGAGGGGAGGGAGAGGAGATGGTTTAACATCATGGTTGACTAGGACGTCTGAGGGGAGGGAGAGAAGATGGTTTAACATCATGGTTGACTAGGACGTCTGAGGGGTGGGAGAGGAGATGGTTTTAACATCATAGTTGACTAGGACGTCTGAGGGGAGGGAGAGGGAGAGGAGATGGTTTAACATCATGGTTGACTAGGACATCTGAGGGGAGGGAGAGGGAGAGGAGATTGTTTAACATCATGGTTGACTAGGATGTCTGAGTGGAGGGAGAGGAGATGGTTTAACATCATGGTTGACTAGGACATCTGAGGGGAGGGAGAGGGAGAGGAGATGGTTTAACATCATGGTTGACTAGGACGTCTGAGGGGAGGGAGAGGGAGAGGAGATGGTTTAACATCATGGTTGACTAGGACGTCTGAGGAGAGGGAGAGGAGATGGTTTAACATCATGGTTGACTAGGACGTCTGAGGGGAGGGAGAGGAGATGGTTTAACATCATGGTTGACTAGGACGTCTGAGGGGAGGGAGAGAAGATGGTTTAACATCATGGTTGACTAGGACGTCTGAGGGGTGGGAGAGGAGATGGTTTTAACATCATGGTTGACTAGGACGTCTGAGGGGAGGGAGAGGGAGAGGAGATGGTTTAACATCATGGTTGACTAGGACATCTGAGGGGAGGGAGAGGGAGAGGAGATAGTTTAACATCATGGTTGACTAGGACATCTGAGGGGAGGGAGAGTGAGGGGATGGTTTAACATCATGGTTGACTAGGACGTCTGAGGGGAGGGAGAGGGAGAGGAGATGTTTTAACATCATGGTTGACTAGGACGTCTGAGGGGAGGGAGAGGGAGAGGAGATAGTTTAACATCATGATTGACTAGGACGTCTGAGGGGAGGGAGAGGGATAGGAGATGGTTTAACATCATGGTTGACTAGGATGTCTGAGGAGAGGGAGAGGAGATGGTTTAACATCATGGTTTACTAGGACGTCTGAGGGGAGGGAGAGGGAGAGGAGATGGTTTAACATCATGGTTGACTAGGACGTCTGAGGTGAGGGAGAGGGAGAGGAGATGGTTTAACATCATGGTTGACTAGGACGTCTGAGGTGAGGGAGAGGGAGAGGAGATGGTTTAACATCATGGTTGACTAGGACGTCTGAGGGGAGAAAGAGAGGGAGAGGAGATGGTTTAACATCATGGTTGACTAGGACGTCTGAGGGGAGGGAGAGGGAGAGGAGATAGTTTAACATCATGGTTGACTAGGTCGCCTGAGGGGAGGGAGAGGGAGAGGAGATGGTTTAACATCATGGTTGACTAGGACGTCTGAGGGGAGGGAGAGGGAGAGGAGATGGTTTAACATCATGGTTGACTAGGACGTCTGAGGGGAGGGAGAGGAGATGGTTTAATATCATGGTTGACTAGGACGTCTGAGGGGAGGGAGAGGAGAGGAGATGGTTTAACATCACTGTTGACAAGGACGTCTGAGGGGAGGGAGAGGGAGAGGAGATGGTTTAACATCATGGTTGACTAGGACATCTGATGGATGGAAGGGAGAGGAGATGGTTTAACATCATGGTTGACTAGGACGTCTGAGGGGAGGGAGAGGGAGAGGAGATGGTTTAACATCATGGTTGACTAGGACGTCTGAGGGGATGGAGGGGAGATGGTTTAACATCATGGTTGACTAGAATGTCTGAGGGGAGGGAGAGGAGATGGTTTAACATCATGGTTGACTAGAATGTCTGAGGGGAAGGAGAGGAGATGGTTTAACATCATAGTTGAATAGGACGTCTGAGGGGAGGGAGAGGGAGAGGAGATTGTTTAACATCATGGTTGACTAGGATGTCTGAGTGGAGGGAGAGGAGATGGTTTAACATCATGGTTGACTAGGACATCTGAGGGGAGGGAGAGGGAGAGGAGATGGTTTAACATCATGGTTGACTAGGACGTCTGAGGGGAGGGAGAGGGAGAGGAGATGGTTTAACATCATGGTTGACTAGGACGTCTGAGGAGAGGGAGAGGAGATGGTTTAACATCATGGTTGACTAGGACGTCTGAGGGGAGGGAGAGGAGATGGTTTAACATCATGGTTGACTAGGACGTCTGAGGGGAGGGAGAGAAGATGGTTTAACATCATGGTTGACTAGGACGTCTGAGGGGTGGGAGAGGAGATGGTTTTAACATCATAGTTGACTAGGACGTCTGAGGGGAGGGAGAGGGAGAGGAGATGGTTTAACATCATGGTTGACTAGGACATCTGAGGGGAGGGAGAGGGAGAGGAGATAGTTTAACATCATGGTTGACTAGGACATCTGAGGGGAGGGAGAGTGAGGGGATGGTTTAACATCATGGTTGACTAGGACGTCTGAGGGGAGGGAGAGGGAGAGGAGATGTTTTAACATCATGGTTGACTAGGACGTCTGAGGGGAGGGAGAGGGAGAGGAGATAGTTTAACATCATGATTGACTAGGACGTCTGAGGGGAGGGAGAGGGATAGGAGATGGTTTAACATCATGGTTGACTAGGATGTCTGAGGAGAGGGAGAGGAGATGGTTTAACATCATGGTTTACTAGGACGTCTGAGGGGAGGGAGAGGGAGAGGAGATGGTTTAACATCATGGTTGACTAGGACGTCTGAGGTGAGGGAGAGGGAGAGGAGATTGTTTAACATCATGGTTGACTAGGACGTCTGAGGTGAGGGAGAGGGAGAGGAGATGGTTTAACATCATGGTTGACTAGGACGTCTGAGGGGAGAAAGAGAGGGAGAGGAGATGGTTTAACATCATGGTTGACTAGGACGTCTGAGGGGAGGGAGAGGGAGAGGAGATAGTTTAACATCATGGTTGACTAGGACGCCTGAGGGGAGGGAGAGGGAGAGGAGATGGTTTAACATCATGGTTGACTAGGACGTCTGAGGGGAGGGAGAGGGAGAGGAGATGGTTTAACATCATGGTTGACTAGGACGTCTGAGGGGAGGGAGAGGAGATGGTTTAATATCATGGTTGACTAGGACGTCTGAGGGGAGGGAGAGGGAGAGGAGATAGTTTAACATCATGGTTGACTAGGACGCCTGAGGGGAGGGAGAGGGAGAGGAGATGGTTTAACATCATGGTTGACTAGGACGTCTGAGGGGAGGGAGAGGGAGAGGAGATGGTTTAACATCATGGTTGACTAGGACGTCTGAGGGGAGGGAGAGGAGATGGTTTAATATCATGGTTGACTAGGACGTCTGAGGGGAGGGAGAGGAGAGGAGATGGTTTAACATCACTGTTGACAAGGACGTCTGAGGGGAGGGAGAGGGAGAGGAGATGGTTTAACATCATGGTTGACTAGGACATCTGATGGATGGAAGGGAGAGGAGATGGTTTAACATCATGGTTGACTAGGACGTCTGAGGGGAGGGAGAGGGAGAGGAGATGGTTTAACATCATGGTTGACTAGGACGTCTGAGGGGAGGGAGAGGAGATGGTTTAACATCATGGTTGACTAGGACGTCTGAGGGGAGGGAGAGGGAGAGGAGATGGTTTAACATCATGGTTGACTAGGACGTCTGAGGTGAGGGAAGGGAGAGGAGATGGTTTAACATCATGGTTGACTAGGATGTCTGAGGGGAGGGAGAGGAGATGGTTTAACATCATGGTTGACTAGGATGTCTGAGGGGAGGGAGAGGGAGAGGAGATGGTTTAACATCACTGTTGACTAGGACGTCTGAGGGGAGGGAGAGGGAGAGGAGATGGTTTAACATCATGGTTGACTAGGACATCTGAGGGGAGGGAGAGGGAGAGGAGATGGTTTAACATCACTGTTGACTAGGACGTCTGAGATGAGGGAGAGGGAGAGGAGATGGTTTAACATCATGGTTGACTAGGACGTCTGAGGTGAGGGAGAGGGAGAGGAGATGGTTTAACATCATGGTTGACTAGGACGTCTGAGGGGAGAAAGAGAGGGAGAGGAGATGGTTTAACATCATGGTTGACTAGGACGCCTGAGGGGAGGGAGAGGGAGAGGAGATAGTTTAACATCATGGTTGACTAGGACGCCTGAGGGGAGGGAGAGGGAGAGGAGATGGTTTAACATCATGGTTGACTAGGACGTCTGAGGGGAGGGAGAGGGAGAGGAGATGGTTTAACATCATGGTTGACTAGGACGTCTGAGGGGAGGGAGAGGAGATGGTTTAATATCATGGTTGACTAGGACGTCTGAGGGGAGGGAGAGGAGAGGAGATGGTTTAACATCACTGTTGACAAGGACGTCTGAGGGGAGGGAGAGGGAGAGGAGATGGTTTAACATCATGGTTGACTAGGACATCTGATGGATGGAAGGGAGAGGAGATGGTTTAACATCATGGTTGACTAGGACGTCTGAGGGGAGGGAGAGGGAGAGGAGATGGTTTAACATCATGGTTGACTAGGACGTCTGAGGGGATGGAGGGGAGATGGTTTAACATCATGGTTGACTAGAATGTCTGAGGGGAGGGAGAGGAGATGGTTTAACATCATGGTTGACTAGAATGTCTGAGGGGAAGGAGAGGAGATGGTTTAACATCATAGTTGAATAGGACGTCTGAGGGGAGGGAGAGGGAGAGGAGATTGTTTAACATCATGGTTGACTAGGATGTCTGAGTGGAGGGAGAGGAGATGGTTTAACATCATGGTTGACTAGGACATCTGAGGGGAGGGAGAGGGAGAGGAGATGGTTTAACATCATGGTTGACTAGGACGTCTGAGGGGAGGGAGAGGGAGAGGAGATGGTTTAACATCATGGTTGACTAGGACGTCTGAGGAGAGGGAGAGGAGATGGTTTAACATCATGGTTGACTAGGACGTCTGAGGGGAGGGAGAGGAGATGGTTTAACATCATGGTTGACTAGGACGTCTGAGGGGAGGGAGAGAAGATGGTTTAACATCATGGTTGACTAGGACGTCTGAGGGGTGGGAGAGGAGATGGTTTTAACATCATAGTTGACTAGGACGTCTGAGGGGAGGGAGAGGGAGAGGAGATGGTTTAACATCATGGTTGACTAGGACATCTGAGGGGAGGGAGAGGGAGAGGAGATAGTTTAACATCATGGTTGACTAGGACATCTGAGGGGAGGGAGAGTGAGGGGATGGTTTAACATCATGGTTGACTAGGACGTCTGAGGGGAGGGAGAGGGAGAGGAGATGTTTTAACATCATGGTTGACTAGGACGTCTGAGGGGAGGGAGAGGGAGAGGAGATAGTTTAACATCACTGTTGACAAGGACGTCTGAGGGGAGGGAGAGGGAGAGGAGATGGTTTAACATCATGGTTGACTAGGACATCTGATGGATGGAAGGGAGAGGAGATGGTTTAACATCATGGTTGACTAGGACGTCTGAGGGGAGGGAGAGGGAGAGGAGATGGTTTAACATCATGGTTGACTAGGACGTCTGAGGGGATGGAGGGGAGATGGTTTAACATCATGGTTGACTAGAATGTCTGAGGGGAGGGAGAGGAGATGGTTTAACATCATGGTTGACTAGAATGTCTGAGGGGAAGGAGAGGAGATAGTTTAACATCATAGTTGAATAGGACGTCTGAGGGGAGGGAGAGGGAGAGGAGATTGTTTAACATCATGGTTGACTAGGATGTCTGAGTGGAGGGAGAGGAGATGGTTTAACATCATGGTTGACTAGGACATCTGAGGGGAGGGAGAGGGAGAGGAGATGGTTTAACATCATGGTTGACTAGGACGTCTGAGGGGAGGGAGAGGGAGAGGAGATGGTTTAACATCATGGTTGACTAGGACGTCTGAGGAGAGGGAGAGGAGATGGTTTAACATCATGGTTGACTAGGACGTCTGAGGGGAGGGAGAGGAGATGGTTTAACATCATGGTTGACTAGGACGTCTGAGGGGAGGGAGAGAAGATGGTTTAACATCATGGTTGACTAGGACGTCTGAGGGGATGGAGGGGAGATGGTTTAACATCATGGTTGACTAGAATGTCTGAGGGGAGGGAGAGGAGATGGTTTAACATCATGGTTGACTAGAATGTCTGAGGGGAAGGAGAGGAGATGGTTTAACATCATAGTTGAATAGGACGTCTGAGGGGAGGGAGAGGGAGAGGAGATTGTTTAACATCATGGTTGACTAGGATGTCTGAGTGGAGGGAGAGGAGATGGTTTAACATCATGGTTGACTAGGACATCTGAGGGGAGGGAGAGGGAGAGGAGATGGTTTAACATCATGGTTGACTAGGACGTCTGAGGGGAGGGAGAGGGAGAGGAGATGGTTTAACATCATGGTTGACTAGGACGTCTGAGGAGAGGGAGAGGAGATGGTTTAACATCATGGTTGACTAGGACGTCTGAGGGGAGGGAGAGGAGATGGTTTAACATCATGGTTGACTAGGACGTCTGAGGGGAGGGAGAGAAGATGGTTTAACATCATGGTTGACTAGGACGTCTGAGGGGTGGGAGAGGAGATGGTTTTAACATCATAGTTGACTAGGACGTCTGAGGGGAGGGAGAGGGAGAGGAGATGGTTTAACATCATGGTTGACTAGGACATCTGAGGGGAGGGAGAGGGAGAGGAGATAGTTTAACATCATGGTTGACTAGGACATCTGAGGGGAGGGAGAGTGAGGGGATGGTTTAACATCATGGTTGACTAGGACGTCTGAGGGGAGGGAGAGGGAGAGGAGATGTTTTAACATCATGGTTGACTAGGACGTCTGAGGGGAGGGAGAGGGAGAGGAGATAGTTTAACATCATGATTGACTAGGACGTCTGAGGGGAGGGAGAGGGATAGGAGATGGTTTAACATCATGGTTGACTAGGATGTCTGAGGAGAGGGAGAGGAGATGGTTTAACATCATGGTTTACTAGGACGTCTGAGGGGAGGGAGAGGGAGAGGAGATGGTTTAACATCATGGTTGACTAGGACGTCTGAGGTGAGGGAGAGGGAGAGGAGATTGTTTAACATCATGGTTGACTAGGACGTCTGAGGTGAGGGAGAGGGAGAGGAGATGGTTTAACATCATGGTTGACTAGGACGTCTGAGGGGAGAAAGAGAGGGAGAGGAGATGGTTTAACATCATGGTTGACTAGGACGTCTGAGGGGAGGGAGAGGGAGAGGAGATAGTTTAACATCATGGTTGACTAGGACGCCTGAGGGGAGGGAGAGGGAGAGGAGATGGTTTAACATCATGGTTGACTAGGACGTCTGAGGGGAGGGAGAGGGAGAGGAGATGGTTTAACATCATGGTTGACTAGGACATCTGAGGGGAGGGAGAGTGAGGGGATGGTTTAACATCATGGTTGACTAGGACGTCTGAGGGGAGGGAGAGGGAGAGGAGATGTTTTAACATCATGGTTGACTAGGACGTCTGAGGGGAGGGAGAGGGAGAGGAGATAGTTTAACATCACTGTTGACAAGGACGTCTGAGGGGAGGGAGAGGGAGAGGAGATGGTTTAACATCATGGTTGACTAGGACATCTGATGGATGGAAGGGAGAGGAGATGGTTTAACATCATGGTTGACTAGGACGTCTGAGGGGAGGGAGAGGGAGAGGAGATGGTTTAACATCATGGTTGACTAGGACGTCTGAGGGGATGGAGGGGAGATGGTTTAACATCATGGTTGACTAGAATGTCTGAGGGGAGGGAGAGGAGATGGTTTAACATCATGGTTGACTAGAATGTCTGAGGGGAAGGAGAGGAGATAGTTTAACATCATAGTTGAATAGGACGTCTGAGGGGAGGGAGAGGGAGAGGAGATTGTTTAACATCATGGTTGACTAGGATGTCTGAGTGGAGGGAGAGGAGATGGTTTAACATCATGGTTGACTAGGACATCTGAGGGGAGGGAGAGGGAGAGGAGATGGTTTAACATCATGGTTGACTAGGACGTCTGAGGGGAGGGAGAGGGAGAGGAGATGGTTTAACATCATGGTTGACTAGGACGTCTGAGGAGAGGGAGAGGAGATGGTTTAACATCATGGTTGACTAGGACGTCTGAGGGGAGGGAGAGGAGATGGTTTAACATCATGGTTGACTAGGACGTCTGAGGGGAGGGAGAGAAGATGGTTTAACATCATGGTTGACTAGGACGTCTGAGGGGATGGAGGGGAGATGGTTTAACATCATGGTTGACTAGAATGTCTGAGGGGAGGGAGAGGAGATGGTTTAACATCATGGTTGACTAGAATGTCTGAGGGGAAGGAGAGGAGATGGTTTAACATCATAGTTGAATAGGACGTCTGAGGGGAGGGAGAGGGAGAGGAGATTGTTTAACATCATGGTTGACTAGGATGTCTGAGTGGAGGGAGAGGAGATGGTTTAACATCATGGTTGACTAGGACATCTGAGGGGAGGGAGAGGGAGAGGAGATGGTTTAACATCATGGTTGACTAGGACGTCTGAGGGGAGGGAGAGGGAGAGGAGATGGTTTAACATCATGGTTGACTAGGACGTCTGAGGAGAGGGAGAGGAGATGGTTTAACATCATGGTTGACTAGGACGTCTGAGGGGAGGGAGAGGAGATGGTTTAACATCATGGTTGACTAGGACGTCTGAGGGGAGGGAGAGAAGATGGTTTAACATCATGGTTGACTAGGACGTCTGAGGGGTGGGAGAGGAGATGGTTTTAACATCATAGTTGACTAGGACGTCTGAGGGGAGGGAGAGGGAGAGGAGATGGTTTAACATCATGGTTGACTAGGACATCTGAGGGGAGGGAGAGGGAGAGGAGATAGTTTAACATCATGGTTGACTAGGACATCTGAGGGGAGGGAGAGTGAGGGGATGGTTTAACATCATGGTTGACTAGGACGTCTGAGGGGAGGGAGAGGGAGAGGAGATGTTTTAACATCATGGTTGACTAGGACGTCTGAGGGGAGGGAGAGGGAGAGGAGATAGTTTAACATCATGATTGACTAGGACGTCTGAGGGGAGGGAGAGGGATAGGAGATGGTTTAACATCATGGTTGACTAGGATGTCTGAGGAGAGGGAGAGGAGATGGTTTAACATCATGGTTTACTAGGACGTCTGAGGGGAGGGAGAGGGAGAGGAGATGGTTTAACATCATGGTTGACTAGGACGTCTGAGGTGAGGGAGAGGGAGAGGAGATTGTTTAACATCATGGTTGACTAGGACGTCTGAGGTGAGGGAGAGGGAGAGGAGATGGTTTAACATCATGGTTGACTAGGACGTCTGAGGGGAGAAAGAGAGGGAGAGGAGATGGTTTAACATCATGGTTGACTAGGACGTCTGAGGGGAGGGAGAGGGAGAGGAGATAGTTTAACATCATGGTTGACTAGGACGCCTGAGGGGAGGGAGAGGGAGAGGAGATGGTTTAACATCATGGTTGACTAGGACGTCTGAGGGGAGGGAGAGGGAGAGGAGATGGTTTAACATCATGGTTGACTAGGACGTCTGAGGGGAGGGAGAGGAGATGGTTTAATATCATGGTTGACTAGGACGTCTGAGGGGAGGGAGAGGAGAGGAGATGGTTTAACATCACTGTTGACAAGGACGTCTGAGGGGAGGGAGAGGGAGAGGAGATGGTTTAACATCATGGTTGACTAGGACATCTGATGGATGGAAGGGAGAGGAGATGGTTTAACATCATGGTTGACTAGGACGTCTGAGGGGAGGGAGAGGGAGAGGAGATGGTTTAACATCATGGTTGACTAGGACGTCTGAGGGGAGGGAGAGGAGATGGTTTAACATCATGGTTGACTAGGACGTCTGAGGGGAGGGAGAGGGAGAGGAGATGGTTTAACATCATGGTTGACTAGGACGTCTGAGGTGAGGGAAGGGAGAGGAGATGGTTTAACATCATGGTTGACTAGGATGTCTGAGGGGAGGGAGAGGAGATGGTTTAACATCATGGTTGACTAGGATGTCTGAGGGGAGGGAGAGGGAGAGGAGATGGTTTAACATCACTGTTGACTAGGACGTCTGAGGGGAGGGAGAGGGAGAGGAGATGGTTTAACATCATGGTTGACTAGGACATCTGAGGGGAGGGAGAGGGAGAGGAGATGGTTTAACATCACTGTTGACTAGGACGTCTGAGATGAGGGAGAGGGAGAGGAGATGGTTTAACATCATGGTTGACTAGGACGTCTGAGGTGAGGGAGAGGGAGAGGAGATGGTTTAACATCATGGTTGACTAGGACGTCTGAGGGGAGAAAGAGAGGGAGAGGAGATGGTTTAACATCATGGTTGACTAGGACGCCTGAGGGGAGGGAGAGGGAGAGGAGATAGTTTAACATCATGGTTGACTAGGACGCCTGAGGGGAGGGAGAGGGAGAGGAGATGGTTTAACATCATGGTTGACTAGGACGTCTGAGGGGAGGGAGAGGGAGAGGAGATGGTTTAACATCATGGTTGACTAGGACGTCTGAGGGGAGGGAGAGGAGATGGTTTAATATCATGGTTGACTAGGACGTCTGAGGGGAGGGAGAGGAGAGGAGATGGTTTAACATCACTGTTGACAAGGACGTCTGAGGGGAGGGAGAGGGAGAGGAGATGGTTTAACATCATGGTTGACTAGGACATCTGATGGATGGAAGGGAGAGGAGATGGTTTAACATCATGGTTGACTAGGACGTCTGAGGGGAGGGAGAGGGAGAGGAGATGGTTTAACATCATGGTTGACTAGGACGTCTGAGGGGATGGAGGGGAGATGGTTTAACATCATGGTTGACTAGAATGTCTGAGGGGAGGGAGAGGAGATGGTTTAACATCATGGTTGACTAGAATGTCTGAGGGGAAGGAGAGGAGATGGTTTAACATCATAGTTGAATAGGACGTCTGAGGGGAGGGAGAGGGAGAGGAGATTGTTTAACATCATGGTTGACTAGGATGTCTGAGTGGAGGGAGAGGAGATGGTTTAACATCATGGTTGACTAGGACATCTGAGGGGAGGGAGAGGGAGAGGAGATGGTTTAACATCATGGTTGACTAGGACGTCTGAGGGGAGGGAGAGGGAGAGGAGATGGTTTAACATCATGGTTGACTAGGACGTCTGAGGAGAGGGAGAGGAGATGGTTTAACATCATGGTTGACTAGGACGTCTGAGGGGAGGGAGAGGAGATGGTTTAACATCATGGTTGACTAGGACGTCTGAGGGGAGGGAGAGAAGATGGTTTAACATCATGGTTGACTAGGACGTCTGAGGGGTGGGAGAGGAGATGGTTTTAACATCATAGTTGACTAGGACGTCTGAGGGGAGGGAGAGGGAGAGGAGATGGTTTAACATCATGGTTGACTAGGACATCTGAGGGGAGGGAGAGGGAGAGGAGATAGTTTAACATCATGGTTGACTAGGACATCTGAGGGGAGGGAGAGTGAGGGGATGGTTTAACATCATGGTTGACTAGGACGTCTGAGGGGAGGGAGAGGGAGAGGAGATGTTTTAACATCATGGTTGACTAGGACGTCTGAGGGGAGGGAGAGGGAGAGGAGATAGTTTAACATCACTGTTGACAAGGACGTCTGAGGGGAGGGAGAGGGAGAGGAGATGGTTTAACATCATGGTTGACTAGGACATCTGATGGATGGAAGGGAGAGGAGATGGTTTAACATCATGGTTGACTAGGACGTCTGAGGGGAGGGAGAGGGAGAGGAGATGGTTTAACATCATGGTTGACTAGGACGTCTGAGGGGATGGAGGGGAGATGGTTTAACATCATGGTTGACTAGAATGTCTGAGGGGAGGGAGAGGAGATGGTTTAACATCATGGTTGACTAGAATGTCTGAGGGGAAGGAGAGGAGATGGTTTAACATCATAGTTGAATAGGACGTCTGAGGGGAGGGAGAGGGAGAGGAGATTGTTTAACATCATGGTTGACTAGGATGTCTGAGTGGAGGGAGAGGAGATGGTTTAACATCATGGTTGACTAGGACATCTGAGGGGAGGGAGAGGGAGAGGAGATGGTTTAACATCATGGTTGACTAGGACGTCTGAGGGGAGGGAGAGGGAGAGGAGATGGTTTAACATCATGGTTGACTAGGACGTCTGAGGAGAGGGAGAGGAGATGGTTTAACATCATGGTTGACTAGGACGTCTGAGGGGAGGGAGAGGAGATGGTTTAACATCATGGTTGACTAGGACGTCTGAGGGGAGGGAGAGAAGATGGTTTAACATCATGGTTGACTAGGACGTCTGAGGGGTGGGAGAGGAGATGGTTTTAACATCATAGTTGACTAGGACGTCTGAGGGGAGGGAGAGGGAGAGGAGATGGTTTAACATCATGGTTGACTAGGACATCTGAGGGGAGGGAGAGGGAGAGGAGATAGTTTAACATCATGGTTGACTAGGACATCTGAGGGGAGGGAGAGTGAGGGGATGGTTTAACATCATGGTTGACTAGGACGTCTGAGGGGAGGGAGAGGGAGAGGAGATGTTTTAACATCATGGTTGACTAGGACGTCTGAGGGGAGGGAGAGGGAGAGGAGATAGTTTAACATCATGATTGACTAGGACGTCTGAGGGGAGGGAGAGGGATAGGAGATGGTTTAACATCATGGTTGACTAGGATGTCTGAGGAGAGGGAGAGGAGATGGTTTAACATCATGGTTTACTAGGACGTCTGAGGGGAGGGAGAGGGAGAGGAGATGGTTTAACATCATGGTTGACTAGGACGTCTGAGGTGAGGGAGAGGGAGAGGAGATGGTTTAACATCATGGTTGACTAGGACGTCTGAGGGGAGGGAGAGGGAGAGGAGATGGTTTAACATCATGGTTGACTAGGATGTCTGAGGGGAGGGAGAGGAGATGGTTTAACATCATGGTTGACTAGGACGTCTGAGGGGAGGGAGAGGGAGAGGAGATGGTTTAACATCATGGTTGACTAGGACGTCTGAGGTGAGGGAAGGGAGAGGAGATGGTTTAACATCATGGTTGACTAGGATGTCTGAGGGGAGGGAGAGGAGATGGTTTAACATCATGGTTGACTAGGATGTCTGAGGGGAGGGAGAGGGAGAGGAGATGGTTTAACATCACTGTTGACTAGGACGTCTGAGGGGAGGGAGAGGGAGAGGAGATGGTTTAACATCATGGTTGACTAGGACATCTGAGGGGAGGGAGAGGGAGAGGAGATGGTTTAACATCACTGTTGACTAGGACGTCTGAGATGAGGGAGAGGGAGAGGAGATGGTTTAACATCATGGTTGACTAGGACGTCTGAGGTGAGGGAGAGGGAGAGGAGATGGTTTAACATCATGGTTGACTAGGACGTCTGAGGGGAGAAAGAGAGGGAGAGGAGATGGTTTAACATCATGGTTGACTAGGACGCCTGAGGGGAGGGAGAGGGAGAGGAGATAGTTTAACATCATGTTTGACTAGGACGCCTGAGGGGAGGGAGAGGGAGAGGAGATGGTTTAACATCATGGTTGACTAGGACGTCTGAGGGGAGGGAGAGGGAGAGGAGATGGTTTAACATCATGGTTGACTAGGACGTCTGAGGGGAGGGAGAGGGAGAGGAGATGGTTTAACATCATGGTTGACTAGGACGCCTGAGGGGAGGGAGAGGGAGAGGAGATGGTTTAACATCATGGTTGACTAGGACGTCTGAGGGGAGGGAGAGGGAGAGGAGATGGTTTAACATCATGGTTGACTAGGACGTCTGAGGGGAGGGAGAGGAGAGGAGATGGTTTAACATCATGGTTGACTAGGACGTCTGAGGGGAGGGAGAGGGAGAGGAGATGGTTTAACATCATGGTTGACTAGGACATCTGATGGATGGAAGGGAGAGGAGATGGTTTAACATCATGGTTGACTAGAATGTCTGAGGGGAGGGAGAGGAGATGGTTTAACATCATGGTTGACTAGAATGTCTGAGGGGAAGGAGAGGAGATGGTTTAACATCATAGTTGAATAGGACGTCTGAGGGGAGGGAGAGGGAGAGGAGATTGTTTAACATCATGGTTGACTAGGATGTCTGAGTGGAGGGAGAGGAGATGGTTTAACATCATGGTTGACTAGGACATCTGAGGGGAGGGAGAGGGAGAGGAGATGGTTTAACATCATGGTTGACTAGGACGTCTGAGGGGAGGGAGAGGGAGAGGAGATGGTTTAACATCATGGTTGACTAGGACGTCTGAGGAGAGGGAGAGGAGATGGTTTAACATCATGGTTGACTAGGACGTCTGAGGGGAGGGAGAGGAGATGGTTTAACATCATGGTTGACTAGGACGTCTGAGGGGAGGGAGAGAAGATGGTTTAACATCATGGTTGACTAGGACGTCTGAGGGGTGGGAGAGGAGATGGTTTTAACATCATAGTTGACTAGGACGTCTGAGGGGAGGGAGAGGGAGAGGAGATGGTTTAACATCATGGTTGACTAGGACATCTGAGGGGAGGGAGAGGGAGAGGAGATAGTTTAACATCATGGTTGACTAGGACATCTGAGGGGAGGGAGAGTGAGGGGATGGTTTAACATCATGGTTGACTAGGACGTCTGAGGGGAGGGAGAGGGAGAGGAGATGTTTTAACATCATGGTTGACTAGGACGTCTGAGGGGAGGGAGAGGGAGAGGAGATAGTTTAACATCATGATTGACTAGGACGTCTGAGGGGAGGGAGAGGGATAGGAGATGGTTTAACATCATGGTTGACTAGGATGTCTGAGGAGAGGGAGAGGAGATGGTTTAACATCATGGTTTACTAGGACGTCTGAGGGGAGGGAGAGGGAGAGGAGATGGTTTAACATCATGGTTGACTAGGACGTCTGAGGTGAGGGAGAGGGAGAGGAGATGGTTTAACATCATGGTTGACTAGGACGTCTGAGGGGAGGGAGAGGGAGAGGAGATGGTTTAACATCATGGTTGACTAGGACGTCTGAGGGGAGGGAGAGGAGATGGTTTAACATCATGGTTGACTAGGACGTCTGAGGGGAGGGAGAGGGAGAGGAGATGGTTTAACATCATGGTTGACTAGGACGTCTGAGGTGAGGGAAGGGAGAGGAGATGGTTTAACATCATGGTTGACTAGGATGTCTGAGGGGAGGGAGAGGAGATGGTTTAACATCATGGTTGACTAGGATGTCTGAGGGGAGGGAGAGGGAGAGGAGATGGTTTAACATCACTGTTGACTAGGACGTCTGAGGGGAGGGAGAGGGAGAGGAGATGGTTTAACATCATGGTTGACTAGGACATCTGAGGGGAGGGAGAGGGAGAGGAGATGGTTTAACATCACTGTTGACTAGGACGTCTGAGATGAGGGAGAGGGAGAGGAGATGGTTTAACATCATGGTTGACTAGGACGTCTGAGGTGAGGGAGAGGGAGAGGAGATGGTTTAACATCATGGTTGACTAGGACGTCTGAGGGGAGAAAGAGAGGGAGAGGAGATGGTTTAACATCATGGTTGACTAGGACGCCTGAGGGGAGGGAGAGGGAGAGGAGATAGTTTAACATCATGGTTGACTAGGACGCCTGAGGGGAGGGAGAGGGAGAGGAGATGGTTTAACATCATGGTTGACTAGGACGTCTGAGGGGAGGGAGAGGGAGAGGAGATGGTTTAACATCATGGTTGACTAGGACGTCTGAGGGGAGGGAGAGGAGATGGTTTAATATCATGGTTGACTAGGACGTCTGAGGGGAGGGAGAGGAGAGGAGATGGTTTAACATCACTGTTGACAAGGACGTCTGAGGGGAGGGAGAGGGAGAGGAGATGGTTTAACATCATGGTTGACTAGGACATCTGATGGATGGAAGGGAGAGGAGATGGTTTAATATCATGGTTGACTAGGACGTCTGAGGGGAGGGAGAGGAGAGGAGATGGTTTAACATCATGGTTGACTAGGACGTCTGAGGGGAGGGAGAGGGAGAGGAGATGGTTTAACATCATGGTTGACTAGGACATCTGATGGATGGAAGGGAGAGGAGATGGTTTAACATCATGGTTGACTAGGACGTCTGAGGGGAGGGAGAGGGAGAGGAGATGGTTTAACATCATGGTTGACTAGGACGTCTGAGGGGAGGGAGAGGAGATGGTTTAACATCATGGTTGACTAGGACGTCTGAGGGGAGGGAGAGGGAGAGGAGATGGTTTAACATCATGGTTGACTAGGACGTCTGAGGTGAGGGAAGGGAGAGGAGATGGTTTAACATCATGGTTGACTAGGATGTCTGAGGGGAGGGAGAGGAGATGGTTTAACATCATGGTTGACTAGGATGTCTGAGGGGAGGGAGAGGGAGAGGAGATGGTTTAACATCACTGTTGACTAGGACGTCTGAGGGGAGGGAGAGGGAGAGGAGATGGTTTAACATCATGGTTGACTAGGACATCTGAGGGGAGGGAGAGGGAGAGGAGATGGTTTAACATCACTGTTGACTAGGACGTCTGAGGGGAGGGAGAGGGAGAGGAGATGGTTTAACATCATGGTTGACTAGGACATCTGATGGAAGGGAGAGGAGATGGTTTACAGTTTTTCTCAGTCGCTTTGGTGCATTTCTTAGATCAAAAGTGCAATTCTTGATACTACTTGTACAAATTCCAAATCATCTAGTCACTTGTGCACATCATTAAAGCAATTTCTTATTCCTTTGAACAAATTGCAATTGCTTTTGTACATATTGCAATTGATAATGTACAAGTGTCAGCTTTTTTCCACATTTTCAATTGCTCATGTCATGTTGATCAAAATATAGTAGATGGTTCTCTGTTGAATAGTCTTACCCCTCAAAACATCTAGGCATTAGTTCCTTGCATAAGCCATTACATGCAAAATTGTTGAACTATTTGTCATAAACTGTCAAGCATAGTTTTACACATTTCTATTAGACCTTTTGTACAAAAACGTAAATTGCTGAATCGTGCAGGTGAAATTAACCCTCACTCATGAAGGAATGTAAAGTGTTAGTTCAACCAACAATCAACCAGTTGTCTAAATTGCTCAAAGGTGCATCTCATGAAGAATCAATTGGCAAGCATATATAGACAGACCACAACACAGAGTTGCAATTTTCCAATAATGGATGGACCAGGAAACGAACAGGGTCAACAGCCAAGAGGAGGAAGAAGAGGAGCAAGGATGCGTGGTGGAAGGCAAAACAGAGGAAGAGGCAGAAGAGGACATAGGCGCATATCTGATGACATAAGGGCCACTATTGTAGACCATGTTGTCAATCATGGCCTTACAATGGCTGAGGCGGGTCGAAGGGTGCAGCCGAATATTGGGAGATCAACCGTGTCCTCAATAGTACAAACGTTTCGAAGAGAGAACAGGTATGTCCACCAATGTACAGTGCACTGTTACTGTATATAAGCAGTATACTGTATACTTCCTACAATGCTTCATATTACAGTAGTCCACTTGTATTTCACAGCATACAGAAATATACTCTATACAGATACATACTGCACCTTACATGCACCCACCTGTATGTTTTACAGTAAAATGTGTGTTCGCATAGTTTTTGTCTATGTGAAAGTGTGCGATGCATCACTGCATTTTTCCACACATAGGACTGCAAGATTACCTCAAACCGGTGGCAGAGGACGCCTTTTCACACCTCAACAGGAGGAGGCTATTTGCACCATGGTCCGAGCAAACAATGCCATGAGACTCAGGGAAATACAAAGGACCATTATAGAAGACAACGATGTCTTTGAAAACATCCATACGGTTAGCATCTCAACCATCGACAGGGTGCTGCATAGAAACCAGATGAGTATGAAACAGCTGTACCGTGTACCATTCCAAAGGAATGAGGACAGAGTTAAGGAGCTACGGTACCAGTATGTACAGGTAAAACATATATCTATGTAACTACTTTACAGCAACATTTTATAGTGTTACATAGTACAGTAAGCATAAACTGCACACATTTCCATTGCTGTGGAAGGAACATGCAATATATGTACATTTTATGTCACTCTTCCTTACCAAAACAAATTCAACTGTGTGTTCTGGGATATAGCGTATAATAATAATAATATGATAATATGCCATTTAGCAGACGCTTTTATCCAAAGCGACTTACAGTCATGCGTGCATACATTTTTTGTGTATGGGTGGTCCCGGGGATCGAACCCACTACCTTAGCGTTACAAGCGCCGTGCTCTACCAGCTGAGCTACAGAGGACCACGTACCATAATGGAGTTGGAATCAAGTGAACCCTCTCACAACTTTGTATACGTGGATGAGGCTGGCTTCAACCTGACCAAATGCAGAAGGCGGGGTCGGAATATCATCGGTCACAGAGCTACTGTGGATTTGCCAGGCCAACGGGGAGGAAATATCACCATGTGTGCTGCTATTTCGGAGCATGGTGTCCTAACCCATATCCCCCTTTTAGGGCCATACAACACCCAGCATCTACTCAACTTTTTAGAGACTCTCTACAGGGCTCTCATCCCTGATGATGAGAGGGGTCTGTTTAGAGAGGATTTGCCAAAGTATGTGGTCATTTGTGATAATGTGAGTTTCCATCGATCAAACATCATAAGGCAATGGTTTGTGACCCACCCGAGGATGCTCATAGAATTCCTCCCACCTTATTCACCATTCCTTAACCCAATTGAGGAGTTCTTTTCAGCATGGAGGTGGAAGGTGTACGATCGTCAGCCACACACACAGATGACCCTGCTGGCTGCAATGGATGCAGCATGTGAGGACACCACAGTAGACGCCTGCAGAGGATGGATAAGGCATTCCAAAAGATTCTTTCCACGTTGCATTGGAAGGGAAAATATCCGGTGTGATGTGGATGAGAATATGTGGGCTGACAGACAGGAACGTCTGGATGTGTAGAGACAGCACTAGAACAGTGCTGTGGGCAAAGTTGTGCCTTAGGGGTGGTTTCCTGTGTTTCTTTCTAATTTAGTTTTTTTTCCTTTGTGCCCCTTGGGTTGTCCAGTCTCTTTCAATCAATAACCCACATACAGTAATATGTAAATAGTACTGTTGAAATTGATATATGCCATAGAAGTGCAGCCTTGTGCATTTTCAATACAGTAACTGTCATCCAAACTGTAGCCTAAGTTTACATCAGGTAATACTGTCAAAGTACACAGTTCCATTGACAACATGCCTAAACATTTTGACAACCTTGTTCGTGAACAATGACTCAATGACTTATCATTCTGATGACACTGACATGATCATTGGCATGAATATTTACTTTTGAGAGATGTACTAAGGATTTTTAGTGACTGACTAGCTTTAGAAACATATCTATTGTATATTGCAGTTTGTACAAATTGTTCTGAGAAATGCACTTATTATTTTGCACATGTTAGGGATGATGTGAAAAATGCACCAAAGCGACTGAGAAAAACTGTAACATCATGGTTGACTAGGACGTCTGAGGGGAGGGAGAGGGAGAGGAGATGGTTTAATATCATGGTTGACTAGGACGTCTGAGGGGAGGGAGAGGAGATGGGTTAACATCATAGTTGACTAGGACGTCTGAGGGGAGGGAGAGGAGATGGTTTAACATCATGGTTGACTAGGATGTCTGAGTGGAGGGAGAGGAGATGGTTTAACGTCATGGTTGACTAGGTAGATAGATAGATAGATAGATAGATGGATGGATGGATGGATGGATGGATGGATGGATGGATGGATGGATGGATGGATGGATGGATGGATGGATGGATGGATGGATAGATGGATAGATGGATAGATGGATAGATGGATAGATGGATAGATGGATAGATGGATAGATGGATAGATGGATAGATGGATAGATAGATAGATAGATAGATAGATAGATAGATAGATACTGTACCAGTTAAAAATTTGGACACACCTGCTCATTCAATGCTTTTTCTTTATTTTCACTATTTCCTACACTGTAGAATAATAGTGAAGAGATCAAAATTATGGAATAACACATATGAAATCATGTAGTAACCAGAAAAGTGTTAAACAAATCAAAATATATTTTATATTTCAGATTCTTCAAATAGCTACCCTTTGCCTTGATGACAGCTTTGCACACTCAGGCGTGCCTGTTTTGCATGTTACTTTGGCATTAATACGTGTCACATATCAGTTTGCAAACAATGTAAAAAATATATATATGTCATTGAGTTAATAAAGCCGCAGTGCTTTCTGTGGTGGTGGGGCAAGCCAGCAGAAAATAGGAGCGTTGCGCCGTGATTGGCTCAGTGTTCTGTCACTCATGGGGACACTACATTGAGAGAATGCTAAGAGTGTGCAAAGCTGTCATCAAGGCAGAGGGTGGCTACTTTGAAGAATCTCAAATATAAAATATATTTTTTATTTGTTTAACACTTTTTTGGTTACTACATGATTCCATATGTGTTATTTCATAGTTTCGATGTCTTCACTATTATTCTGCAATGTAGAAAATAGTAAAAAATAAAGAAAAACCCTGGAATGAGTAGGTGTGTCCAAACTCTTGACTGGTACTGTAGATATAGATGGATGGATGGATGGATGGATGGATAGATAGATATGCACAGACGGATGGACAGACTTATGTATGTACAGTATGGATGGATGGATGGATGAATGAATGGAATAGACACACACACACACACACACAGACACACACATGCCCCTATTTTCCTCACACTCACCTGTTCTTTGAGGAGGAGGAGCATGCGGTCAAACATCTGGTTGCCGTCAAGGGAGGTGGCTGCGATGTAGAGGAAGAGGCCGTAGAGGACAGGCTTGGGGATCCACTGCAGAGGGATGGGCAACATGAACACTGACAGGCCGATCAGGATGTTAGCCGTCAGAGCCGTGATCCGCGTCTCCTTCACATTGACAATGCTGTAAACAGACAGAAACAGAAACAGGCATTCGTGAAGAGAGATCCTCTCATTTAGTCTCATTAGGAACACCCACCGCAATCTTGTTTCAAGGGCAATTCAACAACAGAGATTCCAAATAGAATACTGGAGATTGCACAGGAATAAAAATGTTAAATGAACAGTCTTCATTAAAGTAGGCTTAAGTTGGCTTCATCTGGGACTGTGCAACCGTCCTTGTAAGTAACTGCTTCAAAAAATAATAAATGTACACATTAACAACAAGTTATGCAGAAAACTGCCTCAAAATCTTTGGTCAAGCTGCCCCCACTTACGTTTCATAGAGGTGTCCCCCCTCCACATGCAGCTCCACCTTGGCCAGCTGACGTGCGTGCAGGGAGGAGTGTGGGAATGCGGCGTGCATCCACGGCAACCCCAGACACGACATGAGGATGTTGATGAAGCCGGTCAGCATCAGGTCCCAGTGGAACGCAGTTCCCTTCAACAACCTGAAACATTATCACACATAGACACAGAACAGTTTGGCATTATACAATTCAGACATACATGGACTAATCATGGACCATGGATGACATCGCGCTGGATAAGGCTACCAACATGCTGGCTGGATAGATAGGCTACCAACGTGTTGGCTGGATAGGCTACCAACGTGTTGGCTGGATAGGCTACCAACGTGTTGGCTGGATAGATAGGCTACCAACGTGTTGGCTGGATAGGCTACCAACGTGTTGGCTGGATAGGCTACCAACGTGTTGGCTGGATAGGCTACCAACGTGTTGGCTGGATAGGCTACCAACGTGTTGGCTGGATAGGCTACCAACGTGTTGGCTGGATAGGCTACCAACATGTTGATTGCACTAGTCAAAGCCTGTGCTTAATTTGTAAATCGGGAGGTGCCGGAACAAAAAGTGAGCGCGAGAGGGTGGTGACCTGGGGAGCTCTGAGGTAACGGAACGAATGAGATAATTTTTATTTTATTTTATAATAGAGTAGAGGCACTTACAGAAGTTGCAGACATGGGAAACATTTTTTATGGCCTAGGTTCCGGGAAATGTTGGGCCTTTTATGCAATTCTACGTCATTTTACATGACTGGCGTCTTTGTCAGTGTCAAAGTAGTCTGTCATTTCGATCATTTGTACAGTACTATTGTGCTTTCAAGACAACTGGGAACTCGAACACACTGAAGTCAGAGATTTCCCAGCTCTGAGTTCCCAGTTGTCTTGAACGCAGCATTATAAAAGATTATTGCAAACTGAGAATCTGAGATCAATGGAAACGACCTTGTCTTGAATCCATCAATATCTTAGGCTTAGGTGTGTGGAGACATATTGTATGCTACAATATGAGGAGGAAATAATAGTCCAAAAAATGCTTTCCTGTTTCACTGACTCACCCAATGAATCGCAGCTCACTCGTTGGTGATGGCATATGAGCTTGTGCCAAAAGCCTCTCTCTCTCGTTTTACTTTGTAAAACAATATTTGGAAGTTTATCAAATATTTTGGTAGCCTACAACTGACAGATTAGAGTCTTCTCCTTTCAGCAGGAGCCATTTTCTTTCCAACCTGTGTTTTCCCATGATTGTAGACTATTTGAAATATTGCGAATGGCCAGTTTTGTCTGCATGCTGTTTGTTCACTGACAGATTTGCCGCGCGTTCCCGACTGTAGGCTATGCATTGTTATTGGGCTACACTCCAAAGCTAGGCTATTTTTAAAATAAGCTATTTATCCTCTGTGGCAAAATGTTGGGCTTTCTCGTGGTGTTGTAGGCTATTCTGAATTATTTCATTTCTTTCTGAACCGACAGCAGTATACCTTTGGTACATTTATTTCAATTTATCAGGCGTGCTGCAGCTCCTCCAGAACCCTTCGCGCGGCTCTAGAATTAACGAAGAGGCAACTCGAATGAACTTTGATCATGTTTATTAAAATGTTTACATTGCAAAAAGTTCTGGCCAAATAGGTTCCGGAACAAAACAGTCCAAAACAGAGAGGTGTGAGGATCCGGCTCAAAGTAAGCACTGGGCAAAGTCTTACGACAAAGTCATATTTCATGAAAAACAAATACAATATACGGAATAGTAGAGTAGAGTATACAGTTGAGTGTGTTGAATAAATGCATGTGCTATGCTGCAGCAACAGTACATCATTGTGACAAACTCTCTTGCAGGTTTGTTTGCAATCATCTAACGATAACGTAATGATTCTGCAATAATCTCCTGCAGCACATGTTCTTTACCTAGAGTATAGAGTAATAATATAGAGGTTCCTACTTGGCTTCGGGGACGTGGGTGAGTGATATGACAATATTCTGGTCGATGAAGATGAGCAACGCCAGGAGGAAGCCTAAGCCTACAGCACTCAGACAGTTCATGCCGGTCAGCTTGTCAAACTGGGCCAGCCTGAAGATCTTCCCGTTGTGGAAGTTGAACACAGGAACTGTTTGGAAATGTTGGAAACAATTTAGAAATGTTGCATGATTTGTCTTGCGGCATTTATCTAGTCTTTTTTCAAGGCTTGCTTGAAACATTTTGATCAATGACAAATTGGCCATTTTAAAACAACAGACCATTCCCTTTTCTGAACAATAATGTGTACTACTTACGCTCTATGTCAAGGAAAAGGAAGGAACCAATGAAGGAGAATATAACGACAGCGATGGGTAAGGCACAGTCAGACACCACCTCTCTCACTTTGGCATGCAGATAAGGACTGTGGGAAGTAAACCAAGACACATAGCAGTATGTCAACTATGCATTGGACACAGAATAACATTTTGCTACTCTAAATTATATAAATTGAATTTAGCAGTAGACGGTTTGACAATGGAGTGTTATTGCTGGGCTGGAACAAAAACATCCACAACCAGCAGCTCTCCAGGACTGGAATTGGAGACCCCTGAGATCAAGTGTGTCCTTTAGCTACCATTGATCTGGCAGTGGTCAGCCTGGCAGTGGTCAGGCAGCATATTAATGCAACTTTGATCTGAACTTACCTCCTCCTCAGCTGGTAGAGGGCGTATCCCAACCACAGAGTCCCCAGCATGAGCAGGAGACAGAGGATAGGCCTCTCCCTTGTACACAGGACCAGAGACTCAGGCAGAAACACATGCTTGACATGCTCCACCACAGGAGCCCCATGGTTGGTCCCACTCCCCAGCCTCTCTGTTGCATTTGCAGCCTTCTCCATTAACTCCTTGATCTCTAGAAGCACCCGAGTGCTGTTATTGGTTGCCAGCATGGGCCCGTGGCATAAGTAATTAAAGACTACAGGGAGAGAAAGAAAGGGGTAGAAATAGGGATAAAGGAAGGAAAGGAAAGGAAAGAGTTAATCAGGCAGCAACACGTATAGGCTCATCTGCCACTTCCTTCACCACTGACGTGTGCTTAACTCAAGGGTGTCCTCCGAAACACGTCAGTTCCCTTCAGAGTCTGCCTGGGGGAATGGTTTGATTGCATGCTTCGTTCGCCTCTAAAAGACTCAATGATGGATATATGCTGGGTACATTTACCGTGCACCTCGTTTACATTCCTCTACATTTACACTAAGACGGATTTTCCCGGCGGGCGGAATGTCTGAATATGTTGTGTAAATGTAAAACCCCCCCCCCCCGGACTCACTTTTGACAGTGCCTTTCACCGAGTCCCCAACAAAGGCTATTGAAATGAACAGGGCTATGATTTCCTCTGATGAGCTGGAAGGAAAGGGTATAAAAGAAACACGGAGTATACCCCTTTATCTGAACAGAATAAATCACAGACCAAGACATAGCAATCCATGACAAAGTCACAACACTGATTACAAGTGAGTACCTTCAATGAAATTGGATGTTTATGGAAAATTTGAAGTCAAAACAGACAAGAATGTCACATGTTTAGTGGGTTCAGTAGTCATGCTCAGTCAAGGTCCTTTCCAAATTACAAAGCTGAGCCAAACAGAGCTGAGCCAAGCTGCACTGCACTGGCCTGGTTATGCATCCAGCAGAAGCCTGATTCACTGAATGGCTGTTTGTCCACTGACCGTTTGAAGAGCTTCATGAACAGACTGACGTTCAATAGTGCTCCCAGGATGAGAAAGAAGCTGTTCCACAGGCCGATGCAGGCATAGAAGGCAGGGAAGTCCAAATCGTAGTCATCACAGATTCCCCGGATCACTACAATCACATCAAATATCAGACAAATAATTCAAGTCTACAGGATATTGATGTAGTATTTATGTTGTCCAGATGTTTCTCTAAGATCATCCTCCAGTGTAGTAGACATACCGCTGATAAAGATGGCCAGGGGTGCAGTAGTCAGTGGGATAACCAGAGGAGCACCAGCAAACAGAGAGTAGATCACTCCTCCGATGCTCTGGCCAACGATGACTTTCTGGACATCTATCAAGGACAGACCATTATAATGTTAGTGTAGGCAAAGAATGTATATATATATATATATATATATATATATATATATATATATATATATATCTAAAATAAAAAAGATACAGTGAGTGACTATATACATTTTCAGGATTCAATAATAATAATTTATTTGAATTTCATTGAAAGCTGAATGATTCAAACATTCCAGTCAGGAGCATTCAGGCTTTTGACAGATGGACAGGCACGAGACAGGCGGATAGAGAGACATCCATATGATTGTACCTATCTCTCCCCGAGTACTCTCGTCATTCAGTGAACCAAAGGCGATGTTAGGAAGTAGAATGGCAATGTACAGGAAGATGGCGGTGGTGGTGTACTTCAGCCAGGAGCGGTCTTTGCCGTGCATACCTGTACGGACCAACCAGAGAGCAGTTTAAATCTTTGCCAACCAACCAGAAAGTGGTTTACAACTCTGCCAACCAACCAGAGAGCAGTTTACAACTCTGCCAACCAATCAGAGAGCAGTTTACATCTCAGCCAACTGTGAACACAGGTACAACCTTGGATATGAACTAGCTTTGATAATCGTAATGACAACAGCAAAGATTGAGCTTTCTTCACAAGTTTGTATAGGCTATGTGGTGTGTTATGACTGTGCATGTCATATTGAAGTCAATTATCAAAAATAATTATCCATGACCAATCTAAATAGAGTGGCCCTAACAGCAAAGTCTCTTTTAAAATGTAGTGACAAGAGGAAGGCTAATGCTTAAAAGTTATACCGTCTGTGAAGTCTGAGGGATAGAGTGGTAGTCGCCGACGGAGATCCTCATAGATACCTCGGCCAACTTTAAAGAAATCTGCACACTTTGGAGAAACAAACGTTTTATTGATTGGTTGTATTATCCTGTACTATTATGTGGTTTGTACGTCTACTGCAAAGCACATGGTTCTTTGGGGATAATAAAGTCTCTATATAATACAAGACACTAAGCCAGAGGGGCCTAAAACCACAACATCCGCCACAGTTGTGTTAGTTAAGGTACACAGCAAGAAAAGCCCTCTGGAATAGCTCCTTGACCTGGATTATTGTGGATGCGTTGGTTGGTGATTCAAAATAAATGCCACTAAGATACTTCAAGTGCTACTTTTCTTTCTCCAGGCAGGCATTTCTGTGTTGCGTCTCTCCACACTAAGCCCAGAAATTTCCCCTTGATTTAAGAAGGCTACATAATGAAGTACTTTGTCGTTACAAGAGCCTAGATGCAGTCTGCTGCCAGGGAAATACAACAGTCTTGGCATACATCTGAATGTGCAGTCCAGCTGCTTACCATTCCTGAGGACTTGACGATAGAGGGGGGAAAGGGATCAAATGAATTGGCTAAAGTATTACTACATAGTGGAGCGTCTATTTATATGTCTGGATGAAGGAAAACCTGAGGGTGGTCCATCTCCACATGGGGGGAATCTCACAAGGGGACCACACCACTAAAGGAGAAAATACACACTTTTATCATGCTGCTTTAAAGGAATAGTTAGTAAAAGTAAAATAAAGGAATACTTTTTGCGTTTTAGCTTATTTCCGACAGTGTTTCATCCAAACCAAATGTACGATTGTTAGCTGGTTATTTACATCCAGAATCTTTTGAATGAAACAACCACATCCTAAGTTGAAGATAAGCTTGAAAAAAGGGACCTATCCTTTTAACTAGCAGGTATTTCCAACTGAACAGTGAAGCTGCTACATGTTGGCCTTGTCAGTCCCAGTCAGATGTATGAGGTAGCCCCTGCCTACTTTTAGTGTTTTTTTGCTGCGTGGGTCTGTTTCTGCGTGGATCATTTGCTTCTCTGTAGCTGGTTTCTCATTGACTATGGAGAGATGATGCCGCTGGTGCACCAGCTCTTGTTTGAACTCCTCCTGGGTCTTGGCGTCCAGCAGCTTCTGTCTGAAGGAGATGTCTGAGAACATGGTGGCGAATGTGCGGCCCAGCTCGATAGCTGTCTTGGTGCTTTTCTGGGGGAGCGAGATAATATTTAGATAATATTTGGGGAACATAATGGGACTATTAAGATATTAATGAGTTGCCAGTAGATTTCTCAACTCACAAAACACATGAAGATGGGGATTACTATAATATTGCCATAGACATATTGGTATTAACGTAATGTCATTTTCTGCTTGTTAAATAGTCAAATGGAGCCCAAATCGTAGATAGGTCAAATGGAGCATAAATCGTAGATAGGTCAAATGGAGCCCAAATCGTAGATAGGTCAAATGGAGCATAAATCGTAGATAGGTCAAATGGAGCATAAATCGTAGATAGGTCAAATGGAGCATAAAAGTAGATAGGTCAAATGGAGCCCAAATCGTAGATAGGTCAAATGGAGCATAAATCGTAGATAGGTCAAATGGAGCATAAATCATAGATACGTCAAATGGAGCATAAATCGTAGATAGGTCAAATGGACCATAAATCGTAGATAGGTCAAATGGAGCCCAAATCGTAGATAGGTCAAATGGAGCCTAAATCGTAGATAGGTCAAATGGAGCCCAAATCGTAGATAGGTCAAATGGAGCCTAAATCGTAGACAGGTCAAAAGGAGCCTAAATCGTAGATAGGTCAAATGGAGCCTAAATCGTAGATAGGTCAAATGGAGCCTAAATCGTGGATAGGTCAATTGGAGCATAAATCATGGATAGGTCAAATGGAGCCTAAATCGTAGATAGGTCAAATGGAGCATATATCGTAGATAGGTCAAATGGAGCATAAATCGTAGCTAGGTCAAATGGAGCATAAATCGTAGATAGGTCAAATGGAGCATAAATCGTAGATAGGTCAAATGGAGCATAAATCGTAGATAGGTCAAATGGAGCATAAAGCATAGATAGGTCAAATGGAGCATAAATCGTAGATAGGTCAAATGGAGCATAAAGCGTAGATAGGTCAAATGGAGCATAAAGCGTAGATAGGTCAAATGGAACAATACCGTTCTAGGTGGAGAGAGAATGAGGATGACATATCGAGCATTACAACAGTTTGCTCCCCAGTTCTGTGGTCTTTCCAGACGGGCGATGCAGACGTGGCGTCTCTGGAGGCTCTTCACATTGCATCTGGACAGACGGACGCAAACAGACAAATTCAGTCTTGTCCCTACTTAGAGGTTTAACTGTGTTGGAAACATTACTTATGTAATAACAAGTAATGACCGATAATACACCATGTCAGCTGTTACTCACAGGACACAGAGCCAGGACTGCTGGTAGCGGACTCCATTGGCAGTAGCAGTCACACCCTGAATGGTCTCGGACAACAATTGGACTGGGGAGAGCAAACAGAGGGTACTAATATCAACGAGTGCATATTTTCTAGTATATTGAAAAACAAAGCTAAATCATGATAACTGTTTTCACTGAGATATTAGACCTACCTTGATATAATATTCCATCTCATGTCATTTATCACCAATACATTGTGTGCTTAAAGGGATACTGCAAGATTTTGGGGATTCTACTTACCCAGAGTCAGATGTACTCATGGATATCATTTTCATGTCTCTACGTGGAGTTTAAAGATAATTGAAGTTAGCTTATCACAATTGCTGGAAGTCTCCGGGCACAGTAGCCAGCTCCTCTCAAAAACAGGGAAATAGACCTTCTAACTATTCCAAAGCTGGGTGGTTGGTAATTTACAGTCTTACAAAGCTATACATAGTAATCTATAATTTATACATAAAGGAAATTTTACTGATAATCATAAGAAACGAGATTCTATCAACTTCCTCATTTTGGAACTACTTTGGCTTCTGCCTGCACTCTCTTCCCCTGATACTAGAGATGTGGTTTTGTGAACAAAACTGTGAGGCAGCTGTTGCTTACTGTAGTAGTTAGCTTGCTTGCTTATTGGCAACAAAACATTAGATAAAACATGTTGGATTATGAGTATGAGCAAGAAGAATACCATATTTATTCTGATCCATATTTATTCTGATCTTATTCTGATCCATATTTATTCTGATCCATATTTATTCATATTCATATTTAGTCCCGTGTAGCTCAGTTGGTAGAGCATGGTGCTTGCAACATCAGGGTTGTGGGTTCGATTCCCACGGGGGACCAGTATGAAAAAAATTATATATGCACTCACTAATTGTGGATAAGAGCGTTTGCTAAATGACAATAAAAGATGAGCTACCTCGATCGGTGGCGAAAGCCAGGTCTGAGGGGGACTGCGGGGCATGTTTGTGCTGCACGGAGTGGGACTTGTTATTGCCGTTAATTGGTGGGCTTGATATCTCTGGAGAAGAAAGCAGTGTACCCAGTGACTGTGTGTACAAACCACAGTGACTCTTCTGCACTCATCAATCCTGGAGTTATAGAGACATTCTTCCATGTCCCAAAAATAGGTCCAGCCCAGACCTGCTGGACCGAATGGACAGCTGTCTATCGACTAAGTGATGTCATTGTTCTTGTCCCAGTACACATTGACAAACTATAAAAAAGCTAATCTATTGATGGCCAGCTGTGTTGACTTGAGAGTTCGCACACAGCCTATCCTTGCGCCCACGACAGATGAATGAAATGAGTGCTTCAGAGAAAATAGTTCCAAAAACAAATGCATTTAAACAACTATAATCAAAATATTATAGTTTCATATATACTTGGAAAAATACAGAGTACAAAGTGCTAACCACCAGCTTTGGATTAGTTAGAAGGTCTATTTCCCTGCTTTTGAGAGGAGCTGGCTACTGTACCCGGAGTCTTCCAGTAATTGCCAGGTGCAAAATTTGCACTTTGCAATTGAACTTTGTATTTTATTCCCTGATGCACACCATTGTCCTCATCTCCTCCTGTGTCAGTGAACACCGTGTTCATGACCTCGTCCATGTAACAGCTACCGAGGCCGTCTTCCATTACGTGGGTCAGCATGCGCCTCAGCACCTCATCCAGAGTGGTCACCTTCTCATCCAATAGGATACTGGCCTGGGCCAGGAAGCCATCCAGGTCCCGGTGGCCACGCACTTCCTCCTGGAAGTTCATCAGCTTCACATACTGGCGGAGACAAGGCCAGGGGAGACCCGATGTTAGTAGAAGTAGACTTGTACAGGGTTCCAACACCATACAGAAACAGTATGCGTAACTCAAACTTTCTCATGCAAATATCCTGTTGAAGTTAGTACTCGGTCTGGGTGAAAGTTTGATTTAAAATATGTCCTAATTCCACTGGGATTCTCTTCTAACGTTCCTTCAGCTAATATTAGAGGTGTAGAGAGAGTGTTGTAAAAGAGTATCTTACTTTTCTTGAGGTGTTCAGGAGCCCAACCCCAGGGTCATCCCCAGGATCATCCCCAGGGTCATCCCCAGGGTCATCTGGATCTACAGATGAAAGGTTTTTAAGTCGGCATCGTTTTCAACAGACCACATATGCACAGAGCTCTCAGGGGATCTGTTTTTCATCTTAGTCCAAATCCCCCACCGCACATCTCTATTGTTTCTCCATATTTATTAATAGTCAGTTCTGACAGCCAGTTGGACTCATAGAAGGACACACAATGACAGACTGTTTATGTCCTTGAACATCAATTATCTGACTCAGGAAGTTCTTCTGAGGAAGTCTTGGCACTGACTAGTACCTCATTACAGTAACAAAAAGTCAAAATATGTGAGCTAGACAAAGAATAGTGGTTTTTGGTAGCCCTTGGTAAATACAATTTCATTAATTAGTATGATGCACACATGCATACACACACATACACACACACACTGACCTGATATCCCTGTTTGGATCTGAGTGTCATAGTGGTCCTTAGGTGTGTTGTCGTGGTTCCCCACTTTGCCCTCGCCACATTCCTCCCGCTCCCCATCTCGCAACTCTGCAGACACAACAACACAGCAAAGGTCAGAAGTCAGGGGTTAGGGTACCCTCTCCATTGTCATAAATTACCATGCAGGCCCTTCTATCTCTGCATAGGCTAGTTTACTTCTCTGGAGTGCCTTGATTGGTGTTATGGCACATTCATCTATGAATGATGGAAAATTACAGTTATACTTTCAGAACCTTGCTCTCCAAAGACAAACCTGCAGAAAAAGCATAATGTTAGCCTAATGGATGTAGCTACTACAATATTGATTGATTCAGTCAAAACGAAAACCCTGTTTTGGTCTCAAGGTTAAGTTATTAGACAAGGTCAACAGTATTTAGGGTATGAAGCTATTGGTCTACCCTCCGGCTGTATTACCATCTGTTATAGAACACACACAGTACAGAACATTGAGGCCCTATAAAAGAATCCCCCTAAAACCAGAAATGGCGCAATATAACAATAGACGTCCCCTCGTAAATTCTTTCATCGTATTGAAGAGAAATATGTGTAGTAGATTCATGCATGTTTTATGAGGGAGAAAGAAGGAAAGATGACTGTCTGTATCCATAAACAACGATGCAGCTTGATCTGGTAATTAGCTTGGTTGAGCTATAACTTTGCACACATGTGATATATGATTCCTCCATGGCATCGGCTCATTTGTCATCTACCTAGTTATTTACTTGTTCGTTTTCTCTTCGTTACTACCGCTAAAGGCCTGACGGTGCTCATTGGTGCATGAAATGAAGCATTAGCATAAATAACCGCTGCAATCAGTGCATATTAGCTTTGCCTAAAGTGATCTACGGTATATCTCTTACCACAGGTTGGTACCTAAACAAAATGGATACATTTAAGTTCCATGTGTGTGTCAAACAATTATGAAGTATCTCATCCTATCATGTGATATAATGTCATGTCACATCCAACTATCGTCCTATCATGTGATAGAGACCACAGCAGAGGAGAGCACCGCTGAGCAAAGGGATCAAAGTCAACAATGAAACTGTTCCATACCCACCCATCTCCTGGAAAACATATCCATTCTTTGACCTCCCGGATGATAGAGCCTCTGTGGGGAAAAGAGAGAGAAATATGGGAATTAAAAAAGAGGAAACAGGAAAGTCTACGTTTTACAACGTCAAAGACTGTTTTCGATATTTTTCACTTGAATCGATAGAACAATTGGTCAACCCAGCTATAATGTGTACCAAGAGACTGAACAAATCAATGTTAATGTGATTATCCTTGGTTGTAAATGTCTAATTACTCATGACATATTTGTACTCTGGCTGTACAAAATAGATAGCATAGGCCTTACAGTATACAGATGTAGGATCATAATTTGATCACCCTGTTGAAGGAGAACTTTCCTGCAATGCTGGAAATATAAAACATGTAGTGTAGTTGAGGTTTAAAAAGGCTTCTGAAGTTTTTGTAATTTCCACTTTCAAAAGTTCAAAAATTCAAAAGGCACTCGCACATCTGAGCTATCTTTGTTGCAGGTGCATGGTAACAATTGAATACGATGAGTAAAAAAAAAAGAAACACACACTTTGAAATTTCTTACTTGATTTTCCCTTAAGAAAAATATATCAACCCCCTGAATGTCCATTCATTATAATTCACCTAATAATTCACATTTCCTTTTGCTGCAGGATTCTTTTCCTGTTGTAGCAAACTGGCTCAAATATTGATCCTTCACCTGTATTGGCTATGCGTGGTGAGATGCATCAGCAAGCGTCATGATGTCCCTTCTCTTTATACTGTATGTAAGCTCTCTAACGGAACGACTTTGTTATTTCCACATGGGATATCCTGTCCCCTACATGTTAATAGGACATAGTTGAACCTGGCACCGTACAGTGCATAGTGAAAGGTTAAGGGTGTAGTAGAGAATGTCCCCAGGTCTCAGTGAAAATGGATCTGTAGAGAGGCTGACACAGCGTGAACCCAATGTTCCTGGCATGTGCATGCCTTCAAAAACAGCTCACAGAACGCAGCTGACAACAATAAATGACGTCCGCTGGCTTTCAAATCCACCGGCTGGCTCGTAGCACTGAAACGCCTGACAGAAATACAGCAGCAAGTTGTTTATAAAGTCATAGCATTGCAAATGGCATTACTAACAGGGTTGAAGTCAATTCCATTTTTATTTCCTATGAATTTATAGTTTTATGTATACGTCTATAAGGAGTAATATTGTATTTTGTAGATTGCCAGAGTGCTATGAGAAGATATTTATGACATTGGAAGAGATGTCTTCTCATATGCCTCTTATTTGTATCATTGAAAAGTGTCAAGACATTTGATCCCCAAAAGAAACACATGAATTCAGTTAAGTTACCGTGAACCTGACCCCAACCCCCGGATGGTGTTTGAAGGGCATGAGGAAATGTTTGTGTGTGTAGTTAGGTATCTCATAGAGACAGTCCTGTTCCTAGCAGAGAGAGGAGCCTCACAGCCTTTCTACCATAGAAATAGAATGACTAGAAGAGGGATAAAAACTCAGACCACAGCACATTGACTTGAATGGGAGTGTCCGTTCTATAAATTCTATTTCTATGACTCCAGTATACTGTATCTCTGTGGTGATTAGAGGGAAGGTGCTCATGGCTGTCACAGTTCACAGGGTTTCACCTCAGCAACTGACTGAGGACCTTACGTAACAGGGCCCTTATGTGATTGTCTGAGCAATGTGTGAGAAGACAGTCTATATGGTATTTTATGGCAGCCTTTTTTGTGTGTTATATAGACGACCACTTGGCAGGTTGAAGTCTTCTGTCAATGGTGTGTATTTTAGGTCATGAACATCTACAGGTATAATGCATTATGAAGTGGTTATAATGCACTGAAATACTTCCTCATATGCATGTATGACCCCTTTACAATGTGTTATTGTAATCTCAGAAAGACACTGACTAAATAACAGCCATTAAGTCTGTTGAAAATGTTTCCTACGTAACCATATGCAGTAAAGGATGATCGCTGTTGGCTGGTAAAGTCTTACCAAGACTTGTTAACAGGCAGTAAAGGATGATCCCTGTTGGCTGGTAAAGTCTTACCAAGACATGTTAAGAGGTTGTACTTTTTTTTGTATTCATCTTTACTTTCCCTCTACATAAAGAAAAGCTTTAGTACCAATTATGCCTCCTGTACAGCATTTCTCCTCCCCAGGGCTTCTTCATGTGCTTGTGCTTGTGGATTTCCTGTTTAGAAGGCTGTCTGACTTCCTGAGGACGCTGTCTTGTGGTGTTGACAGAGATATACTGTCCTGCTGCAGGCCGCATGGCAACTTGGCCATCGAAATCAATCCCCAAAATAGTTTGCTTCCACTGTCCTGCTCCTGGTTGTATTCAGTTGCTAAAATGTTTATCAGAACGGAAGCTTCCTGTTTGGTTAGTAAGGTGACATTTGTTTTTATTCAAACTGCTTTTAATTGACCACATGATCTATTTTACAGTCGCATTGCACTCAAACTAGAAATAGAAATAGAGTTTTAAGTTTTGACGGTTTGATATTCCCAGCATGTTTTTCATTAAAATGGCTGTCTTGTTTCCAGAAAGCCCTATGGGGTCTGAGCTAACATGTCTTCAGAACAACTGCTGGAGGGGAAATTCTATTTATCTCCTTGTATATTTCTATTCTAATGATGCTGTTTCATTTGTCTTGCCTTCTATGGTCTGCTAACCTGTTGTTCCTATGTTCTCTTACTGAGGTAAACTGCATGGTAAACTGTATGGTAAACTGTGTGGTAAACAGGAAAAGGTATTACCTTCAATAATGACAAGAAGCTAGATTCATACCTGGGGCGTGGCTCGGAAAGCCTCACTATCGTTGTTTAGAGAAAAGGCTATCAGCTTGAGGTAACTGGCCTTGGGAGTTTAGAAACAGAATAGCCTCGTCCTAGTTAGGTATTTTCAAACAGTACATTCAACTAGTTGCAAAAAGTGTGAAATGTTATTAATTCTTTGTTCTGTTTGAGCGGTATCTTTTACCCCCTTTGAGATAAATATTAGCAACGTCATAACGTCATAATTGTTGTCCGCCTCACATGTAGAGGTGTACAGTGTGTAATAACATTAAAGTCAGGTTGTGTTGTGTACTCTATACCATGTCACTACACCAGTATGAAAGCAAGACATACAGCTCTTTCCACCACAATACTTTCCACCAGTGGAGAGTGCTTCGGTATGCCAGGTGAAGTGATTACCTCATCAAGGTCCCGTGTAGCTCAGTTGGTAGAGCATGGCGTTTGCAACGCCAGGGTTGTGGGTTCGATTCCCACGGGGGGGCAAGTATGAAATAAAAAACGGGAAAAAAACATGTATGCACTCACTAACTGTAAGTCGCTCTGGATAAGAGCGTCTGCTAAATGACTAACATGTCCAATGTAAGGTGCACAATAGGTTTGTCTCCTTAGCGATAACCGCCAGACCAATTGTATATGATTGTGGGTTTCTGGCATCAGAATCTCAGATGCCACCTACTGCCATCGTGCTCTGCCGTTGTTTCAAGGCACTTAAGCCCTACCCTGCAGGGGTGCTGATATTACACATATGTACACACATGCTGTATAAAAACAAGGAAATCAGTCAAAGTATATCAAGTTCTACCTTGGTGCCAATGCATGAATAGTAAAAGACAACTTCAAAGAGTTGCTTCTCCTTGACAGCAATTCTGTGTGGCAATGAGGGATAATCCTTTTGGAGGCAAAAAAATGTAACAAAGACAACATCGAGCTAATTATCTTCCGTTTTTAAGTGGATTAAATAAAACTATCTCAAGCCTGAACATGCTGGTTTAAAGTAAGGCCACGGGGAAGAGTGTCTTATCCTTTCCGTGAAGTGCCTTATTAAATAATTTCGTATGGTCATGATATTTGTATTATCAAATAAGTCTCAACAAACCATCCCAGGTCTAATAATACATTCAACAAGAGTGGAAACCTTGAAATTTACCAGATTAGAACATGTGGCATTTTTCTACTGGATAATCTTACTTAATCCCTTGCCTGAGCAAATTCAACCAGAGCAGATTAACCCATGAAGACCACAGAAGAGCCAATACAGGAAGTGGAAAGGGGTGCCCCAATGACAACTACAGAGATTGTCTGAGCTACCTGTGTCATACGTCTTTTTAGGAGAAGGCTGTGCTATTCATAACTGCCCTGCTGTGCTATTCATACATTGTGCCCCATCATATTGTAACTATTTGGTTGGTGGCATGCAACCGTGTACATTGTTTATATAGTGAGAAGTTTGTGTGGTGAAGGATTTGAGTTGGTAAGAAGTTGTAGTTGTGGTCGTATATAGCCTATAAGTAGGAATAAGTAGGAGGTTATCTTGGTGTTTGGGAGCTCAGTAATGATCACAATCAAGTTCAGTCAAGGACGACTGTTACAGAGGCACATCTTCTGTCCTAAGGAAACCCATAATTCTAATCACCTCAGGCAAACAGCCCTGCGCCACAGACAGAGTCAAGCCAAGCAAGTCAAGCCAAGCAAACAACCCGAGTCATGTCAGAAATAATAAAATACGCATCACATGATATCCTTTTTATGTTCACCCATGGGCAACTAGATAAAATCAAGCAAGTGTGTCAGCCCACTTCAGAATGATAGTTAACGGCTGCAGCTGTACTTCCCATGGCAAGGCCAGGGTTCCATTTACAGCCATATTGTAAATATTGACCCACACCATTTGCTTTTGAACTTTCCAGCTCTCCAGGCCAATAAAGGCATCTCATTTAGCATGAATGGTTTCAATACCAAGATGCTGTTGGAAAAATATCAAACATGATTCATACAGTAACCAGTTGTAACAAGTTGTAAGCACACGTAGACAGTGCCACCGATTCATTTAAAAACAATTCTCACTCACGCATTAATACATGTAAAACTAGACAAAAATCAAGGTTAAGTCTTGTTGCAGTGTAAAAGGACAGTCCTACCCTAAAAGTCTACTTATTCACTAAACATACAAGACTCCCCTCCAGGTTGTCAGTTGTAAAGTCAGGAAGGCAAATGGCACACGCTTGCACGTCTGGCACAAGGATTCTTGGGTTGCACAGCAGGGAAACCCCCCAACCCTGGGCAAACTGACTTACCAGACGGCACAAAATGAAGGACGTTTTTGGCTTCCATAATTTCTAGGTTTTCAGGTGAGAGATCCTCCCAGGTCAACCCATCATCCTCAGAAGTTCTAGTGGAATCACCTCAGCTATACTCCCTATACCCACAGTCCTCACTGGGGTTCCCACTCAGGATGGGAGGATACCAGTACCTCCCCTAGCACATGGGGAGGAGGGGAGGGGAGGGGGGAGAGAAGGCTGACAACTGCTGGGTCCTTGTGCCTATCATTCATGTACATCACTAATTAACTAGCTAACAATTCTGGAGGAAAATAAGATAAAACAAACTAGCACTTTAAAGCTAGAATCCGCAGTTGAAACAAGGAGGGAGTTTGATTAAGCTGAACCACTGTGCACTGGTCTATGGCTTGTGATGTGAACGGACAAAAGCGGTGAGGGAGGAGCGCCCTTGTAATCTGCGTCGCTCAGTCATGTTGTCAACAAGGCAGTATAATGCATTGTTCAGAACAGACAACACCTTTTCCATAAAATATACATTTTAAAACTAGTTTTCATTGGGAAGGTAGGATAAAGTGTTTTTATGAATAGCAATTGCATGTGAAAACACTGAATACTATTCATTATTCCACATGCTTAACCTATGTCACTTTTGTTTTGAGCCGACTTTGCCGTCAGCCAGAGCGGGGCACCTGGCTCCCGCCTGGAAGGTGGCCCGGTTCCAACACTAATGCAATCTCAAATTCATAGACAGAGTTGTGGATGCAAGGACTGACCATCCATGACATCAACATTCTAGTTTTAACCATGTTTTAAAGCTATACAGTATTTGTTTACATTTATGTTTATAAACATTGGAGTAAAAAATGCTTATATTTTGGGTTCCGATGCGGTACAACAGTTGAACTAAGTTCATGAGGCATTTATAGGTTATATTCTTCAAGAATCAATGAGTAAATATCATTCGTTTATCATTCCAAAAATGGATGTAGCAACTAGGGATTCAAACAAAATGTTATATAAATTCATACATTTAATTGTGTTATCTGGTTTTGATTGCTCTCAGCCTTCTGATGATTTGTATAAATGCTATGATTTGTCAGAACATATTGATCTTAGCATGTACGGACTATAAGAATATATAATAAATCTCCTGTCTATCTCCTATTACTATCAAATCACTTTGAATCTGGTAAGAGCATTGTGATTTTGCCTGTAAATGAAAAGAGCTACACTAATAATAATAATAATAATATGCCATTTAGCAGACGCTTTTATCCAAAGCGACTTACAGTCATGTGCGCATAAATTTTTACGTATGGGTGGTCCCGGGGATCAATCTAACACAGTGTTACAATGGAAAATGGATTATTGATATAAATGGATTAGGATCAAATATTCGGATCAAATACAAAAAAGATTAAATGTGACATGCAGCTTTGTACACCTGATACAGATGTTGTTGTTGTACAGAATGTCCTAGAACATCATATTGTATAAACATAGGAAAACAAATGACAATATCCATTCCACTACTGCAGTTTTAATTTGTTGACAAGGGCAAATATAAAATCTCCATGCAGGGTATGGCCTGAATAGGCTTACTCATCAGGGAGTGGCGCAGTGGTCTAAGGCTGTGCCACTAGAGATCCTGGTTCGAATCCAGGCTCTATCGTAGCCGTCCGTGACCGAGAGACCCATGGGGCGGCGCACAATTGGCCCAGGGTAGGGGAGGGAATGGCTGGCAGGGATGTAGCTCAGTTGGTAGAGCATGGCGTTTGCAACGCCAGGGTTGTGGGTTCGATTCCCACGGGCGGCCAGTATGAAAAAATTTACAAAAATAATGTATGCACTCGCTAACTGTAAGTCGCTCTGGATAAGAGCGTCTGCTAAATGACTAAAATGTAAAATGTTGTCAGCTACAGTCCCGTGTAGCTCAGTTGGTAGAGCATGGCACTTGCAATGCCAGGGTTGTGGGTTTGATTCCCACGGGGGACCAGTATGGGGAAAAAAATGTATGCACTCACTAACAGTAAGTCGCTCTGAATAAGAGCGTCTGCTAAATGACTAAAATGTAAAATGTTGTAACACTGTGTATGATTGAAGACATAGAAACCGTTTTGGGCCTTGAGACCATATCTACTGGCTAGGGCATGGAAAACTGGCCTTGATAGGAAAGATTGTGCAAATAAAAATGAAGCAATTAATGTTTTACGCCATAGTCTGAATTTGTCTAAAGATGCATCAGAATATCTGTAGAGCCTCATGTTTTTACTGTAGGTGCTTTATACATGTGTCTTACTAATTACCATATAACATAATAATGAATTACCCTACTCTGTTGGGCTGGTTGGTTATCGTTCCTCCCATGTGGTTTGTCCAAGATGAAAAAGCTATTTTGGAGTCAGATTTGCATATCCTTAATTCCTTTTTACTTTTTGAATTTGATACAGATGCCAGATTACAGAATTTTCTGAGGTAAAATATTCTCAGAAAATAGTTTCTGGGGGAAAAAATAAAAGATCGGAGGACTTCAAAATAATTTCACAACAAAATAATGAACTTTGTGATTTTATGCTCATATTCTCAAAAGAGGTCTGCTCTGTTTGGATGACCCTTTGTTATATTTCCATGGATACCTTCCATTGAATTCCTCCTATCGGGATGTAATTACAACTATAGTACCTGCTTGTTATTTCTGCAGAGGTTACAAACCTTGTAAAACTTTTTTAATTGACATCAAAGGCAGTTCCACAACACACTGTAGGCTCTCAGTAAACTTTAATCTCATATAGTACAAATATAGCATGTGTGCTAATAGACAGATGCCAAACAAGCCTCAATAGTAAAGCCTCCAGCTGAGCTGCTATAGGCATCGTAATGTGGTTTCATTGCTGGTTTCTGTTGCCAAGTGCGATGTAGCCTGAGGCTAAAGCCAGGGGGCGGAGCAGCACCTTACAAGGATAGCTCTGAACAATACAAGCTGTCTGAGCTTGAGAAGACAAGATGCAACAGGATATACATGAAGTTTACAGATTTATAGAAGAGTGAATAATGAAAACCCCTCAAAATAAAGTTAAAGATCAAAGATCTCTGAACCTCTTGAAATGTTTTACATGTCATGGTTGCTGTAGGTTTCTAGCTTATGGGTGGCACAAATTGTGAAATGGGGGAGGGGAATGGGCATAGCATAAACAAATTAAATACTGTAGTATTTACTATAGTTAAAGCAGTGTTATGTTTTTGCAGACTGTATTGTTTATTTACTAGTGTTTTTTTTTTGTGAATAATACTGTAGTATTTACTATAGTGTTCTACAGTACAGTATACTACACATGGTTGAGGGATACTACAGTGTGTGGTATAGTATTCTACAGTATAATACAGTTTACTATAGAATTCTGTAGTAAGTACTGTAGTATTCTATAGTAAACTGTAGTATTTTTTCAAGTGGGAGATCATACAAATGTAGGACTATATGACGGACAGTTCATTTACACAAGACCTCAGGGCATGGAGAATTTTGCACCCTCCAACTTTTGTTTACATGCACTTAAGTATTCAGCCTTAGGCAGTTTGGATAAATTGGTAACATACCACTCCCAGTCAGAGTAATCGACTACAACATAGGCCTTCATACAGAGACTCCCCTCCCCCAATTCTAACATGAACCATTAGTGAGGAAAATGCTAAATGGCCCAAGATCAAGGTCTAGAGGCAGGCAATTTTATCCGACACCCATATGCAGCTGAGCTGCGGAGTCTGTGTGTGCTTAGCATAAGGTGATGGAGAGAAGGGGAGGCAGAGTTCCCAATCACATCAACACAGCACCATCTTGTGGACCAATAGGGAACAACCTTACTAGAGTGTGTAACTGATCTGTCCTGAGCTTAACCAGCTAATTAGCTGTTCATGACTCCAATTAAAAGGGCTTGTCTGCTCATATCTGGCATGTCTGTATGGATATTAAATGTTAACTTCATATAACCTCACCCAAAATGGGATACCGTTAGGTCCAAGTTCGGCTCAAACACATCAATTAAAACATATACATGATCCTATTTGCTAACATCCAGTGAAAATGCAGGCTCTGTGCAGCAGCCTTAAAGAACCACTGAACACGCCGATTGGCACGTGTGTTTTTCAGCTCACTGTCTTATGTATTTAGTCCTTAGTATTTATTAGGATCCCCAATTAGCTACTCTTCCTGGGGTCCAAACAGGCAACAACACAACAAATAAAATACATGTAAACAAAGTCGGAGCTGCTGGGCAGGTCTGTCTCACTGTCTATGCTATTGGATAGAGAGCAATCACCGCAGCTGTTCACCCCATGTTAGTGGCCAAATGGATATCTTAAAATCAAAACCCAACCTTAATTTACCTGTTGTGTAGCACGGATGTTCCAAACTCCGTTTTAGGCGAGACTGACTTTATGATCATAATTATCCTATTTACACTTTGTAGTAAATTTTGACACTAGAATAACTGTTTCTGACTGATAGCCTGTTTTCAAAGGGATTTGTTGCTTTTTAAAGGCAGTCGCTCTTTAAAGGTGCAATATGCAGAAATCGCTCTACCATTTCGTGGTTGCTAAAATTCTAATTGTTTGCCTAATGTCAGTTTATGAGACAAGAGAATCATTGTACAATCTAAACCGCTGTTGTATTTTCAGCTGTTTGAAGCTGGTGTACAAAACCCGAAAGCAAAAGACAAAAAAAACCATAAAGAAACATAAAGAAGGGAAGCATAGAAATAGTGCACATAGAACATATCTATCGCTTCTTAGACTTGCTTTCAATGCGAATGACAGATCTATAACTCACATTTCTATGTGAATTTGGTCGGGTCACCCAAAAAGTTACATATTGCAGCTTTAACAGCTTATTGATTGGTGATATTTGTGAACCATGGTCCATGGTCAGCGGGTTCATTGCAGGGACACAAAGTGTTTCTCACAATAGCTACTGTAAAACATGAATCAAATTCCATGTACAGACAAACTGGGAGAAACACTGTCAGGAAATCTGTATACTACTATAATTTTAAACGTAGGGCTCAATTAAATCCGTATCGCCGAAGACACAACTCCAAACTTCAAGGAGTAGAGCATTCAATGAGTTGGTCTAATGGGGAATCATGATGTCATCGGCCTCCCCCTTGCTTGAGGAACAATAGAGGAGCAATAGAGAACACTTGTGCTATGTCATGAGGATACCTGGACCACCTAATGAGATGTGCCTTTTGTAAATCAGGTGATAAATGAGCCGTAAAGGAGTCTGGAGTAGGACTTTACGATTGTGCCAACATTCTGTATGCAGCATTTACCGTGAATGCAGTCTCCGCAAACGCAGGAACATTGCATTTAAATTTCAATCGCGCTATAAAGCTGAACTTTGGTGATACGGATTGAATCAAGCCCCTAAAGTTGACAACTGGGAAAACACAATATCCAACTACCGGTATGTCAATTATAATAATAATATGCCATTTAGCAGACGCTTTTATCCAAAGCGACTTACAGTCATGCGTGCATACATTTTTTGTGTATGGGTGGTCCCGGGGATCGAACCCACTACCTTGGCGTTACAAGCGCCGTACTCTACCAGCTGAGCTACAGAGGACCACTTAAAAACAAAGCTGATTCTTATTCAATCTTGGTTGTGTCATGATAACAATTCACTGGAGGAATGTAAACTGTGAAATAAGTGACTGAACTGGAGCTACGAATGTGTAACCAAATTTCCTCTGGAAAAATAAAGCTATTCTATTCTAACTGGGTGCATGGTCAAGCATAGACGGAACTCATTTTAGATCCACAATCCAGTTAACAATTGAAACTTGAAACTAAATATGGACACATACGGAGGGACTCAATGATCTTAAATCAATCATCAGGAAAACAGTCGGAGACAAGAAGAGTGAAATATCAACTAAATCGCTAAAATATCACACCAAACAGTCAATGACGTGGTCAAACACTGACAATAACACTAGGGCTAAATCAATCACAGTACTTGTCTCTCCTAGATAAGTCAATAAACAACTACAGTGAGGGAAAAAAGTATTTGTCCACTGACAAAGACATGATCAGTCTATAATTTTAATGGTAGGTTTATTTGAACAGTGAGAGACAGAATAACAACAAAAAAATCCAGAAAAATGCATGTCAAAAATGTTATAAATTGATTTGCATTTGAATGAGGGAAATAAGTATTTGACTCCTCTGCAAAACATGACTTAGTACTTGGTGGCAAAACCCTTGTTGGCAATCAAAGAGGTCAGACGTTTCTTGTAGTTGGCCACCAGGTTTGCACACATCTCAGGAGGGATTTTGTCCCACTCCTCTTTGCAGATCTTCTCCAAGTCATTAAGGTTTCGAGGCTGATGTTTGGCAACTCGAACCTTCAGCTCCCTCCACAGATTTTCTATGGGATTAAGGTCTGAAGACTGGCTAGGCCACTCCAGGACCTTAATGTGCTTCTCCTTTGTTGCCTTGGCCATGTGTTTTGGGTCATTGTCATGCTGGAATACCCATCAGCTTTCTTGAGCAGGGGGACCTTGCGGGCGCTGCAGGATTTCAGTCCTTCACGGCGTAGTGTGTTCCCAATTGTTTTCTTGGTGACTATGGTCCCAGCTGCCTTGAGATCATTGACAAGTGTAGTTCTGGGCTGATTGCTCACCGCTATCATGATCATTGCAACTCCACGAGTTGAGATCTTGCATGGAGCCCCAGGCCGAGGAAGATTGACTGTTCTTTTGTGTTTCTTCCATTTGTGTATAATCGCACCAACTGTTGTCACCTTCTCACCAAGCTGCTTGGCAATGGTCTTGTAGCCCATTCCAGCCTTGTGTAGGTCTACAATCTTGTCCCTGACATCCTTGGAGAGCTCTTTGGTCTTGGCCATGGTGGAGAGTTTGGAATCTGATCGATTGATTGCTTCTGTGGACAGGTGTCTTTTATACAGGTAACAAGCTGAGATTAGGAGCACTCCCTTTAAGAGTGTGCTCCTAATCTCAGCTCGTTACCTGTATAAAAGACACCTGGGAGCCAGAAATCTTTCTGATTGAGAGGGGGTAAAATACTTATTTCCCTCATGAAAATGCAAATCAATTCATAACATTATTGACATGCGTTTTTCTGGATTTTGTTGGTGTTATTCTGTCTCTCACTGTTCAAATAAACCTACCATTAAAATGATAGACTGATCATTTCTTTGTCAGTGGGCAAACGTACAAAATCAGCAGGGGATCAAATACTTTTTTCCCTCACTGTATACTCCCCCGCAGTGAATAAGATTGTTTGAATACGTTCTGCAGTGCAGGTACTTTTTCGTTTCATACTGTAATATAATTGTGTTGAGTACAGGAATACAAAATAAAATTAAGGCAGTATATGGAGATTTATGACCTTCCTTTGTTGGTACATCACTTTATGCTTTTTAAAACGTCTTTCAAATAAATCTGTTTAAAATGTTCCCTTCAAGATGATCTGATTCAGACAAAACTTCAGAATAGCACATACTGTAGCTACAGAATTGTTAACGGGATTTGTGATTCTCCATACCCTTTACAGATTAGCTAATGGAAAGCCTCACAAGGAATTGTCTCGCCTTGGAGCATGCTCAGGCGGCCTTCGCTCGAACCAGTCCATGTGCGCATTGCCACACACTGCATACAAACTCCCTGGAAAGACGTGTAGCATTCTTGAAGAAGCTCCTTTCCTTTCGGCTGGGACTGAGGTGCAGGAAGCGGAGATGGATTGGGTGGTCGGAGCAAATGTCTTGTCTGCATGGGGTATGCGGTGGCTGCCTGCGCCCAACCCGGCTCCTGTGCACTCTTGTCGCCGGTTACAGGAAGCTACTCGACGACAGAGGGTGGACAGGTTCGGTGGGTACCCCCCGCCACCTGTGTCTGCCTCGGTCAAGCACCGCTTGCCTCTCTTCCCAGCCTTCTTGATGAAGGGATCCGGTCCTAAGTGGACTTTCGAGACAGGGCTAGCTAAACGAGCGCTGCATAGTGTGCTAGCCAGGTTGGCTAACTCGCCGAGGCAAGCTACCTGTTACTAGTTATTCCGACCTCCCCACGGTGGAGTTGCTGGGGTAGCTCTCCTGTTTAGTATACGTAACTTTAAGTTGTTTAGTTATTCTAAACGGACCGTGCTGCGGTCAAAGAGGCTAGATAGCCTAGCTGATGCAAAAACGCCTCCTGGCTAATGTCAGCTAGCATGCTTAACTTCCAGCGAGTGAAACCTACTAGCTTTCACCCGGCATTATGGCAACCCCATTCCTATTTTCAGTTCCTAGAGTTGGAGGGAGTGAAGGAAACAGGGTTTGCATGCACCTCTGATGAAGAAGCAGCCCCCCGAGCACTTGGCTGGGGTGACCCCCCGGAGCGAGGGGCCTTGGCATCGGTCTGAGTGACCAGTGCGCCCCTCCGCAAAAACATTACTGTGACAACAATGCCCCCATGTTTGGCAAACAGGGTACTAAGTCAGCCATTGCCAGAGCCCCCTGTGCCCGTAAAGGTGCCGGGCTTCATGCAGGCTATGTAGTCTCACGGAAGCACAACGTATGTTGGAAGCTTGTCCACGTTTAATGCTGCCCCCTCTGTTACCCCGCGTTCCACGGTGTTCACAGGGTTCAAGGGGCATATCAATCTCCCCAGTGTGAGAGTGACAAGTTGGGTCACTGTCCACAAGGGGGCGCCCCTCCCCCATAGGTGGCTCATTACTGGGATTCCTTGCTGATTCCTGCCTGTACCTCACTAGTCCCTATGAGGTGTCTAGTGATACAGGTTATGGGCTCTATAGGTGATTAGTTGTTGGTAGTGGAGTTGAGGGAAGGAGCAGGGTTGGACACGACCATGCTATTATCCCACGTGAAGTCTCTATGGTTATATGAGCCCCCAAGTAAGCTGTCTGTCTCCAGTTCAACGCTTTTCATTCCTGGGAATTAGATTCAATTACGAATCGCCCCTGTCTGTTACAACATAAAGGGTCAATTTTTCAGAGCTGTCTGTCCCATTCCCAGCTAGGTTACAAGGCGCTTTGTCGCCAGTACCTATGACTGGTCGGTAGAGTAACCTCCATAATAAAGGTTTTTCCCTATTTTTTATGTGTGCGGTCCAGCACTCGGTGCCAGCCGGTTACCGGAACACATCTTACCACCTAAACTGAGTGAGGCTAGTTGTGACAACAGTACCCCCAAGAGGCATGGCCAATCGGGGTACGTCACTGATCACCGGAGCCCGTGTGAGTGGGCCGGGCTTTAGGCAAACCTTGGCACATAAAAACACAGTTGTTTCAACTGAGTTCCACAGTGTTCACGGGTGTTAAAAGAGTTGTCTCCCGTATGTGAGTTCTATGAAAAGTGTTTCTAAGTTCTCCATGCTCAGACACGCGGTTGTCAAGAGTGGTTGAAATGGAAGAAGAACCAATCTCTCCCACTCCACAAGGTGGCGCCCCGCCCCTTCAGATGGTACTTCACAGGAGTCTCGCTGTCTGCTCCGACCAATGGTGCATATGCGCAGTGTCTCCCTGTGACGTCAGGGTACAGGCTACAGTTTGTTGTGCGTCCCTCACCCTTCTGCAGCGTCATCACATCGACTGTTCGCGAGGCCTCGGTGCCCGTTTTGAGGAAATATCCGCCCATCTCCAGAAGCAGGCAATCCGAGTGGTTGCTATGTCAAAGATCCAGGACTGCTGGTACAGCCGGTATTCCTGGTTACGAAAAGGGGTGGGACTTTGCATCGCATTCTAGACCTACATGCCCTCAGCAAGCACCTCAGTCTACAAGCTCAGAATGCTCACGAGCCACCGGCTATTACACCGATTGGCTGGTGGCGGTGGAGTCGAGGGGGCAAGCAGTGTTACACACATCCATGCTACTGTCCCGTATTCAGTCTTTAGCTTAATAAGAAACCAGAAAAAGAGCTGTCTGACTCCATCTCAGTGCATTCTGTTTCTGGGTCTCGAGCTAGACTCTCTCGCTTATCACGCTTTTCTATCCCCATGGAGGGTGTCCGGGTTCCGGCTTTGCTTAGCCACATTTTGGCTGGGTCACACTGTGCGTTTACGCCAGTGACTATGCCTACTGGGGATGATGGCTTCTGTGATGAAGTCGTTCCCGTGGGGCTATTGTTGATACGGCCCTTCCAACGCTGAGTGCTAGCCACTCACCTGGACGCATCTCGCAACCTAAGCCGGACGCTTCAGGTGTCCCTGTCAGGCCTACGGGCCATGGCCCAGTGGTGGGACCATCTGCTATTGTCAGGGGGCTCCCAAGAGCTGAGTTGTATCCCGCAAGTTGATCACGACAGACCCATCCCCCCGAGAGTGGGGTGTGCTGTACAAAGGTAACTCGATTCAGGGGGTATGGACACTGGTGCGGAGCGCACTGTATGTCAATTACCCGGAGTTTCTGGCACTCAAGCGCTTCCCCCTGTTTTTGTTGGGCCGGTTGGTGGCGTGCATCAACAGATGGGGAGAGACTGTCTCTCTCCCTCCTAACCTTGGCTCACTCCCTATTGCTGGGGAGCAGTGCGCACATGCTTTGGACGATGCAGATATTTTATCCAGGTGGGACCCTCTCCTCAGGAGTGGAAGCTCTCCCAGGTATGGGACATTTTCGGCAGGGGGCGATGTAGATCTTTACGGACGGGAAATTAGGTACAACACCTGTTTAGCCCCACACCGCCCATTCCTGGGCTTGGTGAAGAGCAGTATTAAATTGAAGGAATTAATCTGAGCCTCACGCTTATCACCTGTGGAAGGTGGGCCTTGTCAGGCATGATTGTAGATCCTTCAACCGAAGTAACAAAAGTGCGATTCCAAATAGTATGTTGTACCTCTTTTCCCTCCTTCAGGGAACAGTAGTTATAGTCATAACGTCACGATCTGTATATAAATCATTTACATTTTACATTTGAGTCATTTAGCAGATGCTCTTATCCAGAACGACTTACAGGAAGTGCATTCATCTTATGATAGCTAGATGAGACAAGCACATATCACAGTCAAATATACAGGATACCAACATTCCATTCCAGCTAAACAATGGATAAATAGCGTTTTGCAAATCATATTTTACACACACACATGAAGTCACCTATAAGCAATTATTCCTGATGAAAATAAAACAATGAAAAAAGATGACATGGCCTGTTAAGATTTTTTTTAAAGGTTTTTGCACAATGTCTCTGTTATACTAGTTCAGTGGTTCCCGTTTCCGGTTACTGTACCACCAACTGAATTTTGCTCTGCCCGAAGTACCCTTGAAGTACCCCCTCATGTGCATTTTACCAGTAGGCCTATGGTCTCATGAGTCTTCTCAAGTACCCCCTGTGGATAGGCCAAGTACCCCCAGGGGTCCTAGTACCCCTGGTTGGGAACCACTGTACTCATCTATAATGAGCCTTTAGCTGATCAGTGTGCAACGGCCGGCCCCCCTACCAAGATGGGCAAGCTGAGCTGAGGTCAATCAAATACGGCATCAGTAAAGAGACCTGCTCAGCCTCTGTCATCGGAAAGGGTGCCTATAAACGTAGAAAGAGCACGTTCTACATTGTCACCTTACTCAAAACGTCCTTGTTTTGGGAGGCTAAAACCATGATTTGGTCAAACAGTAAAGTACATTATCCTCAGGATTCCTGTAATGAAAGTGTCTTCCCTGAACCTGTGCCCTCGCCTCCTCCCCCACCCATGCGCTTGAGAGAAAAATGTGTTCTGATCATATAACATTTCAAAATGCATTTGCAGGAAAAACACAGCTTTGGAAGCTTTGCCCTCTTGTCCCTGTCGAAGAGAGGACGGCCTTTCTGTAGGTATAATCTGTAGCTTTCTGTAGGTATAATCTGTAGCTTTCTGTAGGTATAATCTGTAGCTTTCTGTAGGTACAATTGAAGTCGTAAATTTACATACACTTAGGTTGGAGCCATTAAAACTCGTTTTTTCAACCACTACACACATTTCTTGTTAACAAACTATAGTTTTGGCAAGTCGGTTAGGACATCTACTGTGTGCATGACACAAGTCATTTTTCCAACTATTGTTAACAGACAGATTATTTCACTTATAATTAATTGTATCAAAATTCCAGTGGGTCAGAGGTTTACATACACTAAGTTGACTGTGCCTTTAAACAGCTTGGAAAATTCCAGAAAATGATGTCATGGCTTTAGAAGATTCTGAAAGGCTAATTGACATAATTTGAGTCAATTTGAGGTGTACCTGTGGATGTATTTCAAGGCCTACCTTCAAACTCAGTGCCTCTTTGCTTGACTTTATGGGAGAATCAAAAGAAATCAGCCAAGACCTCAGAAAGAAAATTGTAGACCACAAGTCTGGTTCATCCTTGGGAGCAATTTCCAAACGCCTGAAAGTACCACGTTCATCTGTACAAACAATAGTACGCAAGTATGGGACCACGCAGCCGTCATACCGCTCAGGAAGGAGACGCGTTCTGTCTCCTAGAGATGAACGTACTTTGGTGTGAAAAGTGCAAATAAATCCCAGAACAACATCAAAAGGACCTTGTGAAGATGCTGGAGGAAACAGGTACAAAAGTATCTATTTCCACAGTAAAACGAGTCCTATATCGACATAACCTGAAAGGCCGCTCAGCAAGGAAGAAGCCACTGCTCCAAAACCGCCATAAAAAAGCCAGACTACGGTTTGCAACTGCACATGGGGACAAAGATTGTACTTTTTGGAGAAATGTCCTCTGGTCTGATGAAACAAAAATAAAACTGTTTGGCCATAATGACCATCGTTATGTTTGGAGGAAAAAGGGGATGGCTTGCAAGCCGAAGAACACCATCCCAACCGTGAAGCAAGGGGGTGGCAGCATCATGCTGTGGGGGTGCTTTGCTGCAGGAGGGACTGATGTGCTTCACAAAATAGATGGCATCATGAGGAAGGAAAATTATGTTGATATATTGAAGCAACATCTCAAGACATCAGTCAGGAAAGTTAAAGCTTGGTCGCAAATGGGTCTTCCAAATGGACAATGACTCCAAGCATACTTCCAATGTTGTGGCAAAATGGCTTAAGGACAACAAAGTCAAGGTATTGCAGTGGCCATCACAAAGCCCTGACCTCAAACCTATAGAACATTTGTGGGCAGAACTGAAAAAGCGTGTGTGAGCAAGGAGGCCTACAAACCTGACTCAGTTACACCAGCTCTGTCAGGAGGAATGGGCCAAAATTCACCCAATTTATTGTGGGAAGCTTGTGGAAGGCTACCCGAAACGTTTGACCCAAGTTAAACAATTTAAAGGCAATGCTACCAAATACTAATTGAGTGTATGTCAACTTCTGACCCACTGGGAATGTGATGAAAGAACTAAAAGCTGAAATAAATCATTCTCTCTACTATTATTCTGACATTTCACTTTCTTAAAATAAAGTGGTCATCCTAACTGACCTAAAACAGGGCATTTTTACTAGGATTAAATGTCAGGAATTGTGAAAAACTGAGTTTAAATGTATTTGGCTAAGGTGTATGTAAACTTCCGACTTCAACTGTATAATCTGTAGGTATAATCTGTAGCTTTCTGTAGGTATAATCTGTAGCTTTCTTTAGGTAAAATCTGTAGTTTTCTATTGGTATAATCTGTAGCTTTCTGTAGGTATAATCTGTAACTGTCACGGATTCTGCCGAGGCTGCTCCTCCTCCTTGCTCGGGCAGGCTTCGGCGTTCGTCGTCCCCGGAGTACTAGCTACTGCCGATCGATGTTTCGGTGTTTGTCTTGTTTTGTCTTAAGTAGTACACCTGTTGTCTATTATGTTTGATTGTTTAGCCTGTCTCACGTTTGGTCATTTGTGTGTTATTGTTGTATGTCATGTCGATGTTCGGCCTTGCTATTTGTCCATATTACGCATATGGTGTTTTTCCCTCCAGTTGTGGAAACGTTTGTATTTGTGCTTTACAGTTAGTAAAGTAGTCAACCTGATTCTCTGTGTCCTGCGTCTGACTTCTCTCGCCGCATACACATCACCTTCTGACAGTAGCTTTCTTTAGGTAAAATCTGTAGTTTTCTGTAGGTATAATCTGTAGCTTTCTGTAGGTATAATTTGTATTTCTCAATATTCAGCTCAATAGCAACTATTTTACAACCAAGATATTTGCTATGGCTTTGAGATACAGTATGTCTTACTTAACTGCTGACAATTAACAAGCTTTCAGAAAGAAGCCATATGCAGTGTTTCATAGTGTTAATCATCATTGTACTTGAACCATCATCAAGTCGTCGTAGACTGTGAGATACACAATTCTCCCTTACCTTCCAAAAAACGATTCACTGTGACGACCCCTGGCTCCTTCTCGGTGTTCATCTCACTGTCAACATTGGCGTTTTGTCAGTCACTTCAGAGTAAGAGGTTGCTGGACACAGAACAGAAATACTATGTGAAGCTATGAGACGGTGTGGCAGAGACTCGTGAGGCTTTGTGGAATGTGTAGCATGAGTGGTTACTGTCACAAAGCCAGCAAGGCCCCACAGGTAGAGAGGACTACCAATGAATAACATTTCAGTCTTCTTAACCAATCACAGTGGAGTTGGTCACTTATGCTTGGGGGGGGGGCACTTAGCTGCAATGGCACCTAGCAACCTGTGCAATGGCACTTATCAACCTGTGATGTAACAAATCCTAAATTCCATCAAAGACACTCTTTGAGGGGTGGGGTGTGCAGCCATATACATTGAGCAAACAGTAACACCTTCAATGGCTAACATTCTAGTTTTTTCTAGTGCTTTTCTCAAATGTTCTTACTCAGTTTGTTTCGTGCATTACTTCATACACCCGGGTAGAATTATTGGAATATGAATCGCTGGGTACTCACTGTCTACCCGACCTTAACAAATTCCTGGAGACGGCGGAATAATGGTCACAGTTGTAAATATGTACACTACCAGTCAAATGTTTGGACACACCTACTCATTCAAGGGTTTTTCTTTATTTTTTACTATTTTCTACATTGTAGAAAAAAAAAAAACTATGAAATAACACATATGGAATCATGTAGTAACCAAAAAAGTGTTAAACAAATCAAAATATATTTTATATTTGAGATTCTTCAAATAGCCACCCTTTGCCTTGATGACATCTTTGCACATTCTTGGCATTCTCTCAACCAGCTTCATGAGGTAGTCACCTGGAATGCATTTCAATTAACAGGTGTGCCTTCTTAAAAGTTAATTTGTGGAATTTCTTTCCTTCTTAATGCGTTTGAGCCAATCAGTTGTGTTGTGACAAGGTAGATACAGAAGATAGCCCTATTTGGTAAAAGTCCAAATCCATATTATGGCAAGAACAGCTCAAATAAGCAAAGAGAAACAACAGTCCATCATTACATGTATTTGTGAGACGCGGTGTGGGTGAACGGATGATCTCCGCATGTGTATTTCCCACCGTAAAGCATGGAGGAGGAGGTGTTATGGTGTGGGGGTGCTTTGCTGGTGACACTGTCTGTGATTTGTTTAGAATTCAAGGCACACTTAACCAGCATGGCAACCACAGCATTCTGCAGCGATACGCCATCCCATCTGGTTTGGGTTTAGCGGGACTATCATTTGTTTTTCAACAGGACAATGACCCAACACACCTACAGGCTGTGTAAGGGCTATTTTACCAAGAAGGAGAGTGATGGAATGCCGCATCAGATGACCTGGCCTCCACAATCCCCCAACCACAACCAAATTGAGATGGTTTGGGATGAGTCGGACCGCAGAGTGAAGGAAAAGCAGCCAACAAGTGCTCAGCATATGTGGGAACTCCTTCAAATGACTAAATAAAAATCTAATCCAGAATGCTTTCAACATACTTATGTTGCCACCCATGGAGTTTATCTCCCACACGTGGAACATTTCTCAGATAAAACTACAGCTATGTCAGCCTAAAATACAATACTTTCAAACTCACCACTATTGAAGTAAACAAAACAAAACAATGTGTTAGCATGAACCCAGGTCACCTCAAACCTCCCCAAAATCTCACACCTTTCCCAGAGCCCCCCCTTGGCACCCTTCTGCAGCCCCAGACCCTCTCCCCCCCCCCCCCCCCTCAGCCCACCCGTACCCCTGGAGGGTAGCACTCGTGGAAAGTTGTGCCATTGGTCTCTCAGCTGCTTTGTAGTATTTTTAGGTCTGTCATCCCCTCGCCGTGGAAACCCTACACATCCCAGCCCTAGGGAGAGACACATGGAGTATAAAACAGACACAGGTTCGGGAGGTGAGATCTGCCAAGACATAGATGGAGAGAGCACACAGGTTGTAGGACACAGACAGACAGACAGACAGACAGACAGACAGACAGACAGACAGACAGACAGACAGACAGACAGACAGACAGACAGACAGACAGACAGACAGACAGACAGACAGACAGACAGACAGACAGACAGACAGACAGACAGACAGACAGACATATTTACTATTGCTGACAAAGCATCAACACCAGGTAGGAATACTTTATCTCTATTGGTATCCCCATTAGCTGACACCATGAGGACAGCTAATCTTCCTGGGGTCCATACACACAACAAAAATACATTATTCTCTTACGATTTTAGGATTTATCGAGATCATCACTTTTATTTTTTTAGTGATCCAATTTACATTTTAGTCATTTAGCAGACGCTCTTATCCAGAGCGATTTACAATTAGTGAGTGCATACATTTTTCATACTGGCCCCCCGTGGGCATGGTGTGTGTGTTTACTGCTGGACATTATTATGATTCATTTGCAAGTTATTATCTGTATAGTTCAGTTTGAGGTTATCATGAAACTCTGCAAGCTGCTGCGATAAGACAAAGGGCTCAATTCAATCTGTTGCGCTGAAGATCCACTTTAGAGCGCGATTGACAATTAAAGGCAAAGTTCCCGCGGTCGTGGAAACTGCATTCACGGTAAACGCTGCATATGTCGGCTCAATCGGAAATTACCTTTAAATTTGAACTCAGATCTTCCACGATACTTTGGCGATACGGATTGAATCCAGCCCTAACATAGACTAACATAAGACTAACTCTACAGACTACAGACTGCTGCTATAAGATTAACATAGCACACTAAAACAACATAATCTGAACATAGCACAAATAATTTGCAGCTCACATATTGCTGTCACATTTTCATAAACACACAGAGAAAAACTTGTATTTGATCTTAATTAGCTTGTCAAGTGCAATAGCATGGGCTCTCTTTGTAATGACTTCCTCTGTCATTTATTTACGGAAGTATATTTGTGTGTATAAAGGGCATATTTACATTTTAGTCATTTAGCAGACGCTCTTATCCAGAGCGACTTACAGTTAGTTAGTGAGTGCATACATTTTCATACTGGCCCCCCGTGGGAAACAAACCCACAACCCTGGCATTGCAAGCGCCATGCTCTACCAACTGAGCTACAGGGGACTACATATGAGTTCAGATGTATGGAGGAAGTAGATATCATAGAGCTACTATTTACCCACACTATCTATAGCAACCATCTGCCTTCAGGTATAATCTGATACATATTGTTTTTATCCAGCAGCATTACCTTGAGTTAGCCTAGAGTGTGGACCTTCCTTTTCACACCATTGTCTTTTTTGAAGATTCCAAGTTTCACTCTGAATTTAAGATGATTTGCCCTTCACTTCACAGTGGAGAGGTGCAGATTCAAATAACTTTCACTCTTATTACAGTGTTATTATTTACACCTCTGTTTCCCAGGCTCAGTTTTAGTTGGTTTAATATTGCATCTTTAATTAATTGTTATTTTTCTCTTTCAGTTTTCTGCTCCGATATAACCAAAACTGGAAACGATGGGCAATATTCTTCACATGAGGTCTGTAGAGGTCCCATTCCCAAAGATATCCCACAACCACCGCAGCGTCCATTGCCCCCTCCCTACCAACAGCCACCTACAGCACTACTGCTACAACAGCAACAACAGCAACAACAGCAACAACACTAAAGTGACCGAGGAGGAGTCCTACCCTCTGGCCACGCAGAAGACTTCAGGTCAGGAGGTCAAAACTGGGGAAAGTGGTGAAAAGAAAGCCTCCAAACCCCAAGATGGCCGCTCTAAAGACACCTCAAAAACAACGTCAGACGACAAACAAAGTCTGCCGGTCGTCCAGCAAGAGTGGAAGCTGGAGACTCTGTCACAAAATAACAACAACAATATCATGAAAAGCCACATAACTGTAGCGTCAAACGTAGCAACCAAAACGACAGTGGCAACTGTTGCCAGTGCGGCTCAGTCCAAGGCTAGTTCTAGTGTTCTAGTTCTGTGTCAGAAATGGGCTGCCATGGAGTCGGAGGCCCAGAGACCCATGGCCAAGCGGCAGCTGTCGGATGAGAGCGCTGCCTGCTCCCTCAGGGTGGTGAAGAAGAGTACTTTGAGGAGGGAGGAGGTGCAGAGTGAGGTGGAGGGAAGAGCCCCGGTGAAGCCCAAACTCCAGCCAAGGCCAAGGCAGAGCTCTAGTATAGTGAAGAGTGGAAGCATCTCAAAAAAAAAGCTCAGAAAGGAGCTCTTTGCCACAACAGAGGTCTTCAGCAGGGTGGATAACCATGCCATCAATACTGGAAAAGTGAGTTTCTAATACTGTAGTGTTTTTGTGCATAGGCTACAACTGTGTAAATATGTGTGTCTGTGCGTGTGTATATTGTATATACTTTTGTATATTTGTGCACGTAAATGCTTGAGTGAGTGTGTGTGTGTGTGTGTGTGTGTGTGTGTGTGTGTGTGTGTGTGTGTGTGTGTGTGTGTGTGTGTGTGCATTTACGTTTCTTTTTCTCCATAACTCCTGTTTGTTTTGCAGTTGCGCAGTCAAAGGATCTTCTCAGTTCCGACCATCACCCAGACCATCACAGAAGGAGCGCAGAATGAGCTGGAGAAACTGAGAGCCATCTGGATCTGGCTCTGCCACAACATCGGTCAGTAACACACACACACACATGCACACACACACACACACACACACACACACACACTTCTAACAGCCATACACTCGCACACACCTTCTCAGTTATCCAACCCACGGCTTACTCACGACAGTGCAGCAACACTGCAGCAACCTGCCAACAACATGACACCACTAGAACACTGTGCATCAGTGGGCTTTACTCTAGAGCCACATACTATAAGGCAAGAGCTGGTCTCATTAGGCTCTTTACCATACTAGACATACATCACAAACTTTCCATCCCTACACAGCTGTCCTAACAATGCTACCATAAGGTCTTTCCCCTGCGTATATACAGGGATCAGCTGGTAGTGGATGGGACCTTGCGGTTCAACCAAACGAGGAGAGCCGTTCATTAAGATAGACATTCATCTCACTCTGGGTCCACTGGAAATGTTTATGAAATAGCCGCACACAGTTTCAGTCTGACGTGATAAGTGGCCTCTTTATCTAATGAAATAGGCAAGCAGTCCCGTGGTTATAGTGTGGGATTAAATCATTATAATTCAATTTAAATTACACTGTATCTTTTTTCACGTCTCGATGTAAGACATGGAGTCTTTCCAGGAAAGCTGATTGCAGAGTGAACTCAAAACCTTTATCGTGACATTTTGAGTTATGCAAGGTGGTGGCATAATTCTTGACATGTCCTTCCCTGGGCGGTTCTTTTTGCAGAGTACGACGTGAGTGGCTATCTTGGCCTGACGGACAAGCTGTGCTCCCCAGACAGGGTCATTGAGACGGGTCGGGGCGTGTGCTGTGGATACTCCAGCGTCTGCATGCAGATGTGCCAGTAAGACAGCATTTGGACCATTGAAAAATACTCTTATATGTCTTTATAAATGGTAAAAATAAAATAAAAACATCGAACACATTGACAATTGAGTGGTCTTAAACTGCATGCCATCGCCAGTAATAGACACCTCAGGCACTCCACCCTTACATGTTTCGTGCTTCGTTGCAGGGAGGCAGGAATCGAATGCCAAGAGGTGTCTGGCCATGGCAAAGGTATTGGGTACAGGCAAGGCCAGAGCTACCAAAACACCAAGTCCCTCCACATGTGGAATGCAGTGAAACTGGGAGGCCACTGGTATCTACTGGACGCCTGTTGGGGAGCAGGGAGAGTAGACATGGACAACAAAGCCTTTATTAAGAGGTGAATATGAGTTCCTAGTAAAGCAATTGGCCTACATGATTGCTAACTGTGCTAGCACAGAGTTAAGTACATACTATACTGTTGAGCACAACCTTTATTATGTTGACAAGCTGCCAACAGATGCAATTGAATCACTAAGAATAGCAAAAAAAACTAGTGTCTGATTAGCTATTTTAAAATAAGCCCTGTGGGTTATTCATGCATGGAATGTCTCCATATTAAGAACCGTGTTGCTTGATAATGATGAAAACAAGTAATGATGATTGCCACTCATTACAAAGGCTATTTTTGTAATGGACCACTTCTAACAAGGTGGTCCACAGGACCATACATACAACAGTGCTAGTGCCAAATAAGCCCGGAATTATCTCACTACACTCTTAGAAAAAATTGTTCCAAAAGGGTTCTTCGGCTGTCCCCAAATGACAACACTTTTTGGTTCCAGGTAGAATACTTTTTAGTTCCAGATAGAACCCTTTTGGGTTCCATGTAGAACCCTCTGTGGAAAGGGCTCTACATGGAACCTTAAAGGGTTCTACCTGGAACCAAAAAGGGTTCTTCAAGGTGTTCTCCTATGGCGAGAGCCAAAGAACCCTTTTAGGTTCAAGATACCATCTTTTTTTCTAAGAGTGTACTTGTGGAATTTATTTCAAAAAACCTTCTGAAAACTACTGCAACATCTCCCAAGCGTTGTCGCTTTCAATTAGCATTTGGATTAGCATTAGCGTTTCTGCTATTAAGCCATTCTCCTTGTCGTCCAGGTACGATGACTTCTACTTCCTGACAGACCCTGAGGACTTCATCAACTCCCACTGTCCAGATGAGCAAGAGTGGCAGCTGCTGGACAATCCCATCCCACTGGAGGAGTTTGAGAAGAGGGTTCTAAAGACCTCTGAGTTCTACAGACTGGGCCTGACCCTCCTCCACCCCAAACACTTCCTGCTGGTCACAGGTCAGTCCCACATCCATATAGAACCAAAATGGCGGCACAGTCCATAAAAACCTGGAGACTAGTGCTCAAGGTTGAATTATACAGTATAAACGGTATGGCTAACACTTCGGGAAAGTGGACACTGTTCACAGCAGTTATTCACAGTTAGTCATAAATTAGTTGTAGATGAATATGTGTTAAAGAGTTACCATCATTCAGGCCTACACAATATGTTGATTCAAATTGCTGTTTCTGTACAGAAAATGGTGAGGCCTCGGTGTCCATGAAGTTCACCAAGCCTGTCGACTTCACCTACCAGATCTCTCAGCGGAACGGCTGTGGACCCAAAGCAGTCAACAGCTCGTCTGGCCTGCTCACTGTGACCCGGGAGAGCATGAGGTTACGACTGCTGCCCCCTACAGGTGGCACGTATGACGTCATGATCTTTGCCCGGCCAGGTAACAACTCAGGGACGTTCAGCTGGGTCTGCTCCCTCCTGGTGGAGTGTCCAGAACAGAAACCAATGGAAGAACTCCCTGAGAACCCCTTCTTGTCCTGGGGTCTGCAGCGGAACGCAGAGAGCCTGGGAGTGAAGAAGTGCAGCAACGGGGCAGAGGCTGCAGTGTCGAAGACTGGCTCCTTCGAGCTGGTCCTGCACACCTCCAGACCACTCATGATGCTGTGTGAACTGACCCACAAAGACCTTGACCCGTCCATAGCCAAGAGGTGTCTGGCCACTCAAATCCAATCTGACCACCTCACCTGTAATGTCCTCTGTCCCTATCTAGGTTACTATAGGTTGTCTGTGTTTGTTCGTGACTACGAGCGGCCCCAAGACGGCTTCAAGAACGGAGGCAACTTCCTCTTGCGCTGCACAGAAGGCGCTATCAACCTCAACGAGCTCTTCCCCCCTGCCCTTAGCACTGCCTGTGGGCCTGGAATCCGGACGCAAGACGCCGGCCTCTCCAAGTTCAGCCACACGGGGGTGCTGGTGAGCACCCAGCAAGGCAAATGCAACATTACCTTCCAAAACCAACAAGACCTGGAGCTCCACGCTGTGCTGTTCAAGGAACAACGCAAGAGACTGGGGCACCCACTCTCCCGGCACATCTTCTTCACCTACAACAGCAGCAAAGTGACCATCAGCGTGGCCCTACCCGAGGCCGGAGTCTACAAGCTGGGCCTTTACGCCAAGTCCTCCACTGACCAGGACTTCAGAATGCTATGTGACTTTGTGCTGCGCAACAGCTCAGAGAGCAGCTGGCCTCCGTTCCCCTGCACCTACACAGCCTGGCAGAGGGGTAGTGTGCTGTTCGAGCCCCGCGGGGGTCTCCTGGAGCCCCTGTCCTGGGTGCATTTCAGGGTCAGGGTTCCCGGGGCCCAGAGGGTGAGCGTGCTGGGGGAGCAGCTGATGGAGCTGCAGCTCAATAAGAGCCGTGTGTGGGAGGGAGAGGTGTTCACCGGGGCCAACATGTCTCAGCTCAAACTGGCAGCCAGTGGGGGTGGAGGTGGCTCCACTGACATGGCCATTATCATGTCTTTCGACGTGCTGAGCCAGCAGAACTAAATGTAAAGCGATAAGCAGGTGGGCGGGGAGACAAGGGATTACTAAGAGACTGTATAAACAGGTATTTTACCATACCCTTGTTGAAGCACAGTAAAGCACGGATGGGTTAGGCTCTAGGAATAAGGTGCTCTATCAGAAATATCTTGGTTTGACACAGGTACTGAATGCCATAAATGTGAAATTATTTGTAGATTTCGTTGCTGGATCTGATTTGTTTGTTTAGTTCATAAGAAAATGATATCTGATTATGCCTCAAAGTGTCCCTGCAAGGTGCTGTATGAAACACAAATTCAATGCTTCCTACATATAAATAATTATAAGTATGGACTTTGCTGCTCTGTATAAAAATGCATTTAGAATAATTACTATTGGACAGAATCCTATTACCTAAGTAGTAACATGAATTGCTGAATGCTTTATGAGCTATGCAATGATGGATGAAACAATTATTATACTTACATTGGATGGCTTTATTATTGAATGGGACTAGAGTAAACTTCTTGTTTTAATTTTTTTTGAATGATATAGTGCCTTGCAAAAGTATTAATCCTCCTTGGCGTTTTTCCTATTTTGTTGCATTACAACCTGTAATTTAAATGGATTTTTATTTGGATTTCATGTAATAGAAATACACAAAATAGTCCAAATTGGTGAAGTGAAATGAAAAAAACGACTTCTTTCAAACATTTCTAAAAAATAAATAACGGAAAAGTGGTGCATGCGTATGTATTCACCCCCTTTGCTATGAAGCCCCTAAATAAGATCTGGTGCAACCAATTACCTTCAGAAGTCACATAATTAGTTAAATAAAGTCCACCTGTGTGCAATCTAAGTGTCACATGATCTGTCACATGATCTCAGTATATATACACCTGTTCTGAAAGGCCCCAGAGTCTGCAATACCACTAAGCAAGGGGCACCACCAAGCAAGCGGCACCATGAAGACCAAGGAGCTCTCCAAACAGGTCAGAGACAAAGTTATGGACAAGTACAGATCAGGGTTGGGTTATTAAAAAATATCAGAAACTTTGAACATCCCACAGAGCACCATTAAATACATTATAAAAAAATGGAAAGAATATGGCACCACAACAAACCTGCCAAGAGAGGGCCGCCCACCAAAACTCACGGACCAGGCAAGGAGGGCATTAATCAGAGAGGCAACAAAGAGATCAAAGATAACCCTGAAGGAGCTGTAAAGCTCCACAGCGGAGATTGGAGTATCTGTCCATAGGACCACATTAAGCCGTACACTCTACAGAGCTAAGGCTTTACGGTAGAGTGGTCAGAAAAAAGCCATTGCTTAAAGAAAATAATATGCAAACACGTTTGGTGTTCACCAAAAGGCATGTGGGAGACTCCCCAAACATATGGAAGAAGGTAATCTGATCAGATGAGACTAAAATTTAGCTTTTTGCCCATCAAGGAAAACGCTATGTCTGGCGCAAACCCAACACCTCTCATCACCCCGAGAACACCATCCCCACAGTGAAGCATGGTGGTGGCAGCATCATGCTGTGGGGATGTTTTTCATCGGCAGGGGCTGGGAAACTGGTCAGAATTGAAGGAATGATGGATGGCGCTAAATACAGGGAAATTCTTAAGGGAAACCTGTTTCAGTCTTCCAGAGATTTTAGACTGGGACGGAGGTTCACCTTCCTGCGGGACAATGACCCTAAGCATACCGCTAAAGCAACACTTGAGTGGTTTAAGGGGAAACATTTAAATGTCTTGGAATGGCCTAGTCAAAGCCCAGACCTCAATCCAATTGAGAATCTGTGGTATGACTTAAAGATTGCTGTACACCAACGGAACTTGAAGGAGCTGGAGCAGTTTTGCCTTGAAGAATGGGCAAACATCCCAGTGGCTAGATGTGCCAAGCTTATAGAAACATACCCCAAGAGACTTGCAGCTGTAATTGCTGCAAAAGGTGGCTCTACAAAGTATTGACTTTGGGGGGGGGGGGGGGTATTGCAAAAGTATTCACCCCTATGGCATTTTTCCTATTTTGTTGCCTTACAACCTGGAATTAAAATTGATTTTTTGGGGGTTTGTATCATTTGATTTACACAACATGCCTACCACTTTGAAGATGCAAAATATTTTTGCGGGTGAAACAAACAAGAAATAAGACAAAAAAACTGAAAACTTGAGCGTGCATAACTATTCACCCCCCCAAAGTCAATACTTTGTAGAGCCACCTTTTGCAGCAATTACAGCTGCAAGTCTCTTGGGGTATGTCTCTATAAGCTTGGCACATCTAGCCACTGGGATTTTTGCCCATTCTTCAAGGCAAAACTGCTCCAGCTCCTTCAAGTTGGATGGATTCGGCAGGTGTACAGCAATCTTTAAGACATACCACAGATTCTCAATTGGATTGAGGTCTGGGCTTTGACTAGGCCATTCCAAGACATTTCCATGTTTCCCCTTAAACCACTCGAGTGTTGCTTTAGCAGTATGCTTAGGGTCATTGTCATGCTGGAAGGTGAACCTCCGTCCCAGTCTCAAATCTCTGGAAGACTGAAACAGGTTTCCCTCAAGAATTTCCCTGTATTTAGCGCCATCCATCATTCCTTCAATTCTGACCAGCTTCCCAGTCCCTGCCGATGAAAAACATCCCCACAGCATGATGCTGCCACCACCATGCTTCACTGTGGGGATGGTGTTCTCGGGGTGATGAGAGGTGTTGGGTTTGCGCCAAACATAGCATTTTCCTTGATGGCCAAAAAGCTCAATTTTAGTCTCATCTGATCAGATTACCTTCTTCCATATGTTTGGGGGAGTCTCCCACATGGCTTTTGGCGAACACCAGACTTGTTTGCATATTTTTTCTTTAAGCAATGGCTTTTTTCTGGCCACTCTTCCGTTAAGCCCAGCTCTGTGGAGTGTACGGCTTAAGGTGGTCCTATTGACAGATACTCCAATCTCCGCTGTGGAGCTTTGCAGCTCCTTCAGGGTTATATTTGGTCTCTTTGTTGCCTCTCTGATTAATGCCCTCCTTGCCTGGTCCGTGAGATTTGGTGGGCGGCCCTCTCTTGGCAGGTTTGTTGTGGTGCCATATTCTTTCCATTTTTAAATAATGGATTTAATGGTGCTCCGTGGGATGTTCAAAGTTTCTGATATTTTTTTTTAACCCAACCCTGATCTGTACTTCTCCACAACTTTGTCCCTGACCTGTTTGGAGAGCTCCTTGGTCTTCATGGTGCCGCTTGCTTGGTGGTGCCCCTTGCTTAGTGGTGTTGCAGACTCTGGGGCCTTTCAGAAGAGGTGTATATATACTGAGATCATGTGACAGATCATGTGACACTAGATTGCACACAGTTGGACTTTATTTAACTAATTATGTGACTTCTGAAGGTAATTGGTTGCACCAGATCTTATTTAGGGGCTTCATAGAAAAGGGGGTGAATACATATGCATGCACCACTTTTCCGTTATTTATTTTTTTGAATTTCTTGAAACAAGTTTTTTTTTTTCATTTCACTTCACCAATTTGGACTATTTTGTGCATGTCCATTACATGAAATCCAAATAAAAATCAATTTAAATTACAGGTTGTAATGCAACAAAATAGGAAAAACGCCAAGGGAGATGAATACTTTTGCAAGGCACTGTAAGTAATGCAACACTATCTCATGTACAGTCTTCTATATAAGCTGTTATGAAATCTGAATAGTAATGAACCCTTGCTCTGTGTACATTGTCACCACCTCACCCTCTACTTATTTTGTGTTTTATTTTACATCTGGCCTGGGCGTCTGTGGGTCTCACCTTCTTTATTGTTGTGTCAGTTGCTATGTCAACAGCGAGCTCAGCATATTTTCCATTAGTCAGCCTGCCTGCTAGACGATGTCACGGCCTGCCTAAAACCAGTCATAGTCTTTTAGAGGTGTAGGATCTTAATTTGAGCCAGTTTGCTTCAGCAAGGAAAATAATCCTGCAGGAAATGTGAATTATTATGTGGATTATATAGAATGGACATTTTTGTAGGGGTGATATTTCAAGGTGGAAATTACAAACTTCAGAAGCTTTTTAAAACATCAAATACACTACAAGTTTTAAATGGCCTGCTTTGCAGGAAAGTTCTCCTGCAACAGGGTGATCAAATTAAGATCCTACACTTGTAGGCACGGATCATGTTCATCCCTGTTCGCACCATTCCCTGTGCCTGCTGCTCGCTCAAAGACCATTTTCCCCCACTTGCACTTCGCTTCACACCTTCAATATTTATACACCAAAGAGAATGACAAACATTTGTTCAGCCAGTCTGTAGTTGTGAACATTGCTTGGCAACATCAAAGGTAGAGGCTAAGGCAAAGAGTATGAGACTGCATGTTCGAGACCTAGCAAAACACTGATCGCCATGAAATTGCTATTGTGATACACCAGCAAACCATTACTGTCAAAGGGTGCTCTAGAGTCAAAGCCGGAAAGCCACACAGTCTATTGTGATATACGTCTAAGACTCCATAACAGCCAATTACAGGAGCAATATGTAATGTTTAGTTACACTTTCTATGAGATATACACATATAATGCCTTATAAGTACATTTATAATGCCTTGTAAGGCACTATAAGTGTATTATAAGGCATTATAAATCGCTATAAGATGTCATAATTGCTCATAAGTTATAGCATCCTTATAATACATTGATATGCATTATAAGTGCAGAGAGCATAATACATTATATCCCTACTGATCGGGAAATTGTATTTTCAACAACATATATTTGGAAAAGCCGACACTTAACTAGCTATCTAATTGTTTGCTAGGAAGACAATTGGTTGTGAAGGAGGCTAACGAGCTAGCAGAAGCTAATGACATGACTGATGCTAACCATCTAGGAAAGCTAGCAATCAAACCGAGTCAAATGAAGCTCCCACTGCTCTTGGGAAAGTCAGTGCATATTTTCCAACCCAAAGTTGGACATTAGCCAATGTTGTTAACTTAAACATTGTTAAAATGTTTTCAAAACAATTCTAATGAATGCAAAAGTTGGACAAAGGATGAAGGTACTCCAAACTTTTTATTTATGAAGTCATTGACATAAAGCGGTGGAACAGGGCTACAACCACAAAAACTTCCTCTGGCTAGGCCTACCTGTACCAGAGAGGAAAATACAAAGCGAGAGGGATAACTGGGCCCAAAATCTGTCTTCTCCAGCAGGTGGCATTTTTATTTATTTTTTTCACTCACCAAGCGAGGAATTTTTGTATGTAGGTCAATGAGAATGTCAAATTTGGTTAACAAAAAATGTAGTGGCTTATTTTCTACGTGTGGCTTATTTTATCAAATAGAAGTTTCGTAATGCTTAGGTTGTTAAGTGTGTACTGATATAAGTAGAACACTTGACATCCCGGCAACTTTGAGAAAAAACACTTTATGGGCTCCCGAGTGGCGCAGTGGTCTAAGGCACTGCATCTCAGTGCTTGAGGTGTCACTACAGACCCCCAGGTTCGATTCCAGGCTGTATCACAACCGGCCGTGAATGGGAGTCCCAAAGGGTGGCGCACAATTGGCCAGCGTCATCCGGGTAGGCTGTCATTGTAAATAAGAATTTGTTCTTAACTGACTTGCCTAGTAAAATAAAAATAAAATAAATATCAGAGTTGTGACTGGTCGTCACTAATTACCACAGCCACAAAGTCATAAACCCTGCCTATTTCTCTTCTTAAAATAGGATTTTGAATCTATCTCTAACCTTAACCACACTGCTAACCTTATGCCTAACCCTAACCTTAAATGAAGACCAAAAAGCAAATTTTTGTTTTGAGGAATTATTACGATATAGCCTTTGTGGCTGTGGTAACTAGCGGAAACCGTTGTGCCCTCTCATTGGCTAGAATGATCCCTGACTGCCTTCGATGTTTGAAGACATTTATTTTAATTGTTAGAGAGGCCACTAGAGTATCTGGTCAATGTAATGGATAATCTGTGCCTGTACTCACCTGTGCTGTCTAGACTGCCCCATGAATTAATTTTGTAATTCTGTTGCATAATATGTGTCAATAGCAGGATACCCTCGGATAAAAAATGAACAGCTTGGCTTTAGATGACACCTATCTATATACAGTACCAGTCAAAAGTTTGGACACACCTACTCATTCAAGGGTTTTTCTTTATTTTTACTATTTTCTACATTGTAGAATAATAGTGAAGACATCAAAACTATGAAATAACACATATAGAATAATGTAGTAACCAAAAAAGTGTTAAACAAATCAAAATGGGGTATGTCTCTATAAGCTTGGCACATCTAGCCACTGGGATTTTTGCCCATTCTTCAAGGCAAAACTGCTCCAGCTCCTTCAAGTTGGATGGGTTCCGCTGGTGTACAGCAATCTTTAAATCTAACCACAGATTCTCAATTGGATTGAGGTCTGGGCTTTGACTAGGCTATTCCAAGACATTTAAATGTTTCCCCTTAAACCACTCAAGTGTTGCTATAGCAGTATGCTTAGGGTCATTGTCCTGCTGGAAGGTGAACCTCCTTCCCAGTCTCAAATCTCTGGAAGACTGAAACAGGTTTCCTTCAAGAATTTCCCTGTATTTAGCGCCATCCATCATTCCTTCAATTCTGACCAGTTTCCCAGTCCCTGCCGATGAAAAACATACCCACAGCATGATGCTGCCACCACCATGCTTCACTGTGGGGATGGTGTTCTCGGGGTGATGAGAGGTGTTGGGTTTGCGCCAGACATAGTGTTTTCCTTGATGGGCAAAAAGCTCAATTTTAGTCTCATCTGACCAGAGTACCTTCTTCCATATGTTTGGGGAGTCTCACCTGTGCTGTCTCCCACATGCCTTTTGGTGAACACCAAACTTGTTTGCATATTTTTTTCTTTAAGCAATGGCTTTTTTCTGACCACTCTACCGTAAAGCCCAGCTCTGTAGAGTGTACGGCTTAAAGTGGTCCTATGGACAGATACTCCAATCTCTGCTGTGGAGCTTTACAGCTCCTTCAGGGTTATCTTTGGTCTCTTTGTTGCTTCTCTGATTAATGCCCTCCTTGCCTGGTCTGTGAGTTTTGGTGGGCGGCCCTCTCTTGGCAGGTTTGTTGTGGTGCCATATTCCTTCAATGTTTTAATAATGGATTTAATGGTGCTCTGTTGGTTCAAAGTTTCGGATATTTTTTTATAACCCAACCCTGATCTGTACTTCTCCACAACTTTCCCTGACCTGTTTGGAGAGCTCCTTGGTCTTCATGGTGCCGCTTGCTTGGTGGTGCCCTTTGCTTAGTGGTGTTGCAGACTCTGGGGCCTTTCAGAACAGGTGTATATATACTGAGATTATGTGACAGAACATGTGACACTTAGATTGCACACAGGTGGACTTTATTTAACTAATTATGTGACTTCTGAAGGTAATTGGTTGCACCAGATCTTATTTAGGGGCTTCATAGCAAAGGTGAATACATATATACGCACCACTTTTTTTTAATTTTTGAAACAAGTAATTTTTTCATTTCACTTCACCAATTTAGACTATTTTGTGTATGTCCATTACATGAAATCCAAATTACAGGTTGTAATGCAACAAAATAGGAAAAACACCAAGGGGGATGAATAGTTTTGCAAGGCACTGTAAGTGTCGAGATGATGTGTTAAATCCCAGATGAAGCTTTAGTGTTCTTATAGATGCAACGGAAAGACAATGTATTCCATTGAGCCTGTTTCAGCCATTACCGAGGTGTGTTTGACAGGTCTAGGTTTAGATTGAATTTATTTGCACCAAAGAAAATAAGTGATAAACAACAATACAGATAAAAACAAAAACAAAAAACGGTGTGCAGGTGTGTTTAGAAGCCCAAGGGCTTATTTAAAACTACACCACAAAAACACAATATAGAATACATAAGTACAAAAATAAAAGGTTTGTTAAAACAGATAACAAAACCCACTAATCATAAATGTACAAATGAACTGATCAGCAATCACACAAAAAAATAAGCAATCACACACAAAAATGAACAGTATATGTTTTGTTTAAATGTGTGTGTGCATGTGTGCACACATGTAGTTCTGTCCTTGTGCTGTTGTCTATTAATTTTCTGTATTATGTCATGGTTCATGTTTTGTGTGGACCCCAGGAAGAGTAGCTTCTGCTTTTGCAACAGCTAATGGGGATCCTAATAAAATACCAAATACCAAATGTGTGGATGTGAGTGTGTGAGAGTTGGGCTATATGGAGGAGATTACTGAGTAGTTTGGATCATCAGGCTGAGCCCCAGTCTGAAAATGCATAATTGGCATTACATTAATGTCGTAAATAGACAAGATACTGAGTTTTTTTAAACAAAGGTGCAGATAGAGCCAGGTAATTAGAGGTGGTTAGTCTTGCAAATGTATTTTGTATGATGTTTAATTTGTGTAGGTAGGAGGCATACAGTGGGGAGAACAAGTATTTGATACACTGCCGATTTTGCAGGTTTTCCTACTTACAAAGCATGTAGAGGTCTGTCATTTTTATCATAGGTACACTTCAACTGTGAGAGACGGAATCTAAAACAAAAATCCAGAAAATCACATTGTATGATTTTTAAGTAATTAATTTGCATTTTATTGCATGACATAAGTATTTGATACATCAGAAAAGCAGAACTTAATATTTGGTACAGAAACCTTTGTTTGCAATTACAGAGATCATACGTTTCCTGTAGGTCTTGACCAGGTTTGCACACACTGCAGCAGGGATTTTGGTCCACTCCTCCATACAGACCTTCTCCAGATCCTTCAGGTTTCGGGGCTGTCGCTGGGCAATACGGACTTTCAGCTCCCTTTAAAGATTTTCTATTGGGTTCAGGTCTGGAGACTGGCTAGGCCACTCCAGGACCTTGAGATGCTTCTTACGGAGCCACTCCTTAGTTGCCCTGGCTGTGTGTTTCGGGTCGTTGTCATGCTGGAAGACCCAGACACGACCCATCTTCAATGCTCTTGCTGAGGGAAGGAGGTTGTTGGCCAAGATCTCGCGATACATGGCCCGATCCATCCTCCCCTCAATACGGTGCAGTCATCCTGTCCCCTTTGCAGAAAAGCATCCCCAAAGAATGATGTTTCCACCTCCATGCTTCACGGTTGGGATGGTGTTCTTGGGGTTGTACTCATCCTTCTTCTTCCTTCAAACACGGCGAGTGGAGTTTAGACCAAAAAGCTCTATTTTTGTCTCATCAGACCACATGACCTTCTCCCATTCCTCCTCTGGATCATCCAGATGGTCATTGGCAAACTTCAGACAGGCCTGGACATGCGCTGGCTTGAGCAGGGGGACCTTGCGTGCGCTGCAGGATTTTAATCCATGACGGCGTAGTGTGTTACTAATGGTTTTCTTTGAGACTGTGGTCCCAGCTCTCTTCAGGTCATTGACCAGGTCCTGCCGTGTAGTTCTGGGCTGATCCCTCACCTTCCTCATGATCATTGATGCCCCACGAGGTGAGATCTTGCATGGAGCCCCAGACCGAGGGTGATTGACCGTCATCTTGAACTTCTTCCATGTTCTAATAATTGCGCCAACAGTTGTTGCCTTCTCACCAAGCTGCTTGCCTATTGTCCTGTAGCCCATCCCAGCCTTGTGCAGGTCTACAATTTTATCCCTGATGTCCTTACACAGCTCTCTGGTCTTGGCCATTGTGGAGAGGTTGGAGTCTGTTTGATTGAGTGTGTGGACAGGTGTCTTTTATACAGGTAACGAGTTCAAACAGGTGCAGTTAATACAGGTAATGAGTGGAGAACAGGAGGGCTTCTTAAAGAAAAACTAACAGGTCTGTGAGAGCCGGAATTCTTACTGGTTGGTAGATGATCAAATACTTATGTCATGCAATAAAATGCAAATTAATTACTTAAAAATCATACAATGTGATTTTCTGGATTTTTTTTTTTCCGTCTCTCACAGTTGAAGTGTACCTATGATAAAAATTACAGACCTCTACATGCTTTGTAAGTAGGAAAACCTGCAAAATCGGCAGTGTGTCAAATACTTGTTCTCCCCACTGTATATATATACATACATACACATACACATACACATACACACACATATATATATATATATACACACATACATACATACATACATACATACATACATACATACACATACATATCCTTTAAAAAATATATATTCCCCTTTATTACTTTCCAACCCCACCACCCTTTCCCTACTTGGAGTAAACTAGTGAACAACAATGCTTAGGCCTCTACTTCCAGCTTATACTTAATATCTACAATTTATGGACACAGTAATTTTTACAATAATTATATTTTGTTTTTGTTTTTTCTCCTGAACTTCTTCTAATCTCAACCTCTCCGATCGTTTTCATGATGTCCATCCGGTTTGCTTCTATATGCCATATCTTTCTAACTGTGCTCTTTCACAAAAGCTCCCAACCTACAACCTATATACTTATTATGGACACAGTATGCTTACATTATTAGTTATCTTGTTATTATTTGTTGTTAGTTGTTATTAGTCCCATCCTTCAACTCCATTCAACACCTCCCATCTATCTCTTAACACTATCCATATAGGATTTCTATTTGCCATATATTTTTCAACTGTAATATTATGTTTTACAAAAGTTCTGAACCTTTCTATTCTCATTGTCTCTACAGATTGTGAATTGAAAATATTTTTTTTTGCTAAAAGTACAATTATATTATTGATCGATTGACTATGACTTTTCAGATCACCCAGTAATGCTATCTGCAAGGTTAGCTCCAGGTACATATTGCAATCCTTTAGCCATTCCTGGACCTGTGTCCAAAAACAAGCACAAATGGACAGTACCAAAACAAAAGATCTAATGATTCTGTTTCTTCGCAGCAAAATCTGCAGAGCTGGGAAGATTGTATCCCCCATATAAATAACATTATATTGGTAGCAAGAATTTTATATAATAATTTAAATTGAAAGATTCTAAGTTTTGAATCCGGGGTCGTTTTGCGTATCAGTTCATAAACTCTATGCCATGGGATCGGTACATCAAAAATCTCTTCCCAACTATTTTACAACCTATATGGGACGGCTGTCAATCCTTTGGTCCTTAAATGAAACTGGTATACTTTGTTATTTATCACAGTTTTCCTTAAGCAATTATGTTCTTTAATGCAAGGCCGACAGACAAGTTCCTTACTTTCTCCCCCTTCCACTTTCCTCTTCCATTTTTGCGGTAATGCTGCAATTATTTGGTTGTAATTTTGGGTAGAGCAGACATTTCCATATGTTTTTGTTAGCTGCATGTGCGACATAACTCCACCAGTCCTACCGATGATATCATTTACGAAGATTATACCTTTTTTAAACATTTTGTCAAAAAATAAAGGTTTTTTGTCAATTAGTATATTTGAGTTTAACCACAATATTTGTTGCATTATTTGTTCTGTCGTTTCTGGAGGATTAAATTGAAATTGCAACCAACTTTCTATGGCTAGTTTTAGAAATAGTGATATTTGGGAGATGATTTCCTTTTCAAATAACTGAAAGTGAGAGGTTGTAATCTGAATAAAGGGAAAAAGGCAATTCTTGAACATTGGGTGAGACAATCTTACTAATTTGCTAGAGGACCAGTTCGGATTTAAGTATAACTTTTGTATGACTGAAGCTTTTAGTGATGGGTCTAATGCTTTAATATTTAATCATTTCTGTCCTCCGAATTCATATTCATTATATAAATAGGCCAATTAAATTTTGTCTGGCTTGCCGTTCCAAATTAAATGGAATATTTTTTTCTCATATAATTTAAAAAACTGTTCGCTAGGCGTAGGCAAGACCATAAGCAAATAGGTAAACTGGGATAATACTAAAGAGTTAATCAGGGTGATTTTTCAACAAATTGACAGGTATTTACCTTTCCATGGTAGCAAGATCTTTTCTATTTTTGCTAACTTTCTATTAAAGTGTATTGAAGTGAGATCATTTATTTCCTTTGGGATATGTATTCCGGGTATATCCACATCACCATCAAACCATTTTATTGGTAAACTACATGTTAATGTAAAAATTGTATTTTTTAGTGATCCAATACGTAATATAGTACATTTGTCATATTTTGGTTGAATCCAGAGAGGTTAGAAAATGTATATAGATCCTCTATGAGGCTGTGGAGGGATTCTAATTGTGGATTTAAAAGAAAACATGAATCATCAGTGTACAATGACACCTTTGTTTTTTAGCCCTGGATTTCTAATCCCCTGATATTATTGTTGGATCTGATTTTAATAGCTAACATCTCGATGGCCACAATAAATAGATATGCCGATAGTGGACAACCTTGTTTCACTCCTCTTGACAGTTTAAAACTTTCTGAGAAATAGCCATTATTTACTATTTTACACCTAGGGTTACTATACATGATTTTGACCCATTTTATAAGAGATTCTCCAAAATGGAAATGCTCCAGGCATTTATATAAAAACCCCAGTCGTACTTTATCAAATGCCTTTTCGAAGTCTGCTATGAATAGCAGGCCTGGTTTCCCAGATTTTCCATGGTATTCTATTGTTTCCAATACTTGCCTTATATTATCTCCAATTTATCTTCCATGTAGAAAATCTGTCTGATTAGAATGAATAATATCCGACAATACCTTTTTAATTCTATGCGCTATACATTTTGCTAGAATTTTTTGCTAACACTGAAGTGTTAGGGGCCTCCAATTTTTTTAATGGACTGGATCTTTATATTTTCCACTTGTATCCTGTTTCAGTGATAATGAGACCTTCTTCTTGAGTGTCAGATAATCTACCATTTACATAGGAGTGGTTAAAACATGCTAATAACGGTCCTCTTAGTATATCAAAAAAGGTTTGGTATACCTCTACTGGTATGCCATCAAACCCTGGAGTTTTCCCGGACTTAAAGTCTTTAATTGCATCCAGAAGTTCCTCCTCTGTAATTTCACCTTCACATGAGTCTTTCTGTATGGCTGTTAATTTTACATTATCAATAGAAAATAAATCTCTACAATTAGCTTCAGTTAGAGGAGATGGAGGCGACTGAAACGAAAACATATGCTTAAAGTACTTTGTTTCCTCCTTCAAAATATCATTTGGTGAATCATGGGTGACGTCATTTGTAACCAGTTTCAATAAATTATTTTTGGTAGCATTCCTATGTTGAAGATTAAAAAATAATTTTGTGCATTTTTCCCCATATTCCATCCAGTTTGCTTTATTTTTATAATATATTACACTTGATCTTTCTTGAATAAGTTTCTCCATTTCTTTTTGTTTTTCCTCTCATTTATTCTGAGCCTCTATGTTACAGTTTTTATTGCCATCTATCTGTTACTATATATACTCACAGCAGGTCAATAAAACAGATGGGAACTTCTCTTTGGTGTATGGGTCGCTCAGGTGGGTGTCCAGGATATAGGGTTGGGGATCTTTCCATCATGATAGGAATTTTTTTTTTTAGATTAGATGTATACTATATTTAAAAATGTATATCCCTCATCTACACAAAATTGAAAGCTCTCTCTCACTACCCCTGCTCATAGACACCCGTCGGCTCTGGGATATGCAACCATTTCCCCTCTCACTCACTTAACGCCGCACCTGCAGAGGAAACGGGCCGAGCACACAAACGCACCCGCATCCCACACCTGCCGCAAGGGGGAAAGGACGCCAGGGAGAACACAGGACAAACCACAACAACCGTCCGCCAAAACAACAATTGCCTGCCAAAAAAGCCATGTTCTAATTAGTTGTATTTGAAGATGTATTATTCTGCTTGTTATCTTTTCTTGTTATATCGTATTATCCTTTTATAAAATACTATACTTACTATAAATGTTCTTTAATATTACAATCCCTATCATTGCTAGTATTGGGTGTTCCATTATTCGACTCCTCTATTACAACTTTTAGAATAGCCATGGAGTAGTCTTTGTGTCTCTGAACATTTGGTTGTCAATATACAGTTCATCGACAACAAGTGCAACACATTTCCCATATCTGTGGAGTAGTTTTTACTAAAACCATTTTGGTGCTCATATAGAATACAGTGTTGAAACTATATTGGTGCTCATATAGAATACAGTGTTGAAACCATATTGGTGCTCATATGGAATACAGTGTTGAAACCATATTGGTGCTCATATAGAATACAGTGTTGAAACCATATTGGTGCTCATATAGAATACAGTGTTGAAACCATATTGGTGCTAATATAGAATACAGTGTTGAAACCATATTGGTGCTCATATAGAATACAGTGTTGAAACCATACTGGTGCTCATATAGAATACAGTGTTGAAACCATATTGGTGCTCATATAGAATACAGTGTTGAAACCATATTGGTGCTCAGATAGAATACAGTGTTGAAACCTTTTTGGTGCTCAGATAGAATACAGTGTTGAAACCATATTGGTGCTCAGATAGAATACAGTATTGAAACTATATTGGTGCTCATATAGAATACAGCGTTGAAACCATATTTGTGCTCATGTAATAATAATAAATAATAATAATAATATGCCATTTAGCAGACGCTTTTATCCAAAGCGACTTACAGTCATGCGTGCATACATTTTTTGTGTATGGGTGGTCCCGGGGATCGAACCCACTACCTTGGCGTTACAAGCGCCGTGCTCTACCAGCTGAGCTACAGAGGACCACACTGTATTCATATAGGGTGTCTATGAGCAGGGGTAGTGAGAGAGAGCTTTCAATTTTGTGTAGATGAGGGATATACATGGTATTCATGTAGAATACCATGTTGAAACCATATTGGTGCTCATATAGAATACAGTGTTGAAACCATATTGGTGATCATATAGAATACAGTGTTGAAACTATATTGGTGCTCATATAGAATACAGTGTTGAAACTATACTGGTGCTCAGATAGAATACAGTGTTGAAACCATATTGGTGCTCAGATAGAATACAGTGTAGAAACCATATTGGTGCTCATATAGAATACAGTGTTGAAACCATATTGGTGTTCATATAGAATACAGTGTTGAAACCATACTGGTGCTCATATAGAATACAGTGTTGAAATAATATTGGTGTTCATATAGAATATAGTGTTGAAACCATATTGGTGCTCAGATAGAATACAGTGTTGAAACCATATTGGTGCTCAGATAGAATACAGTGTTGAAACCATATTGGTGCTCAGATAGAATACAGTGTTGAAACCATATTGGTGCTCAGATAGAGTACAGTGTTGAAACTATATTGGTGCTCATATACAATACAGTGTTGAAACCATATTGGTGCTCATGTAGAATACCATGTTGAAACCATATTGGTGCTCATATAGAATACAGTGTTGAAACCATATTGGTGCTCATATAGAATACAGTGTTGAAACCATATTGGTGCTCATATAGAATACAGTGTTGAAACCATACTGGTGCTCATATAGAATACAGTGTTAAAACCATATTGTTGCTCATATAGAATACAGTGTTGAAACCATATTGGTGCTCATGTAGAATACGGTGTTGAAACCATATTGGTGCTCATATAGAATACAGTGTTGAAACCATATTGGTGCTCATATAGAATACAGTGTTGAAACCATATTGGTGCTCTTTTGGAATACAGTGTTGAAAACATATTGGTGCTCATATAGAATACAGTGTTGAAACCATATTGGTGCTCATATAGAATACAGTGTTGAAACCATACTGGTGCTCATATAGAATACAGTGTTGAAACCATACTGGTGCTCATATAGAATACAGTGTTGAAACCATATTGGTGCTCAGATAGAATACAGTGTTGAAACCTTTTTGGTGCTCAGATAGAATACAGTGTTGAAACCATATTGGTGCTCATGTAGAATACCATGTTGAAACCATATTGGTGCTCATATAGAATACAGTGTTGAAACCATATTGGTGCTCATGTAGAATACAGTGTTGAAACCATATTGGTGCTCATATAGAATACAGTGTTGAAACTATATTGGTGCTCATATAGAATACAGTGTTGAAACCATACTGGTGCTCAGATAGAATACAGTGTTGAAACCGTATTGGTGCTCAGATAGAATACAGTGTAGAAATCATATTGGTGCTCAGATAGAATACAGTGTTGAAACCATATTGGTGTTCATATAGAATACAGTGTTGAAACCACACTAGTGCTCATATAGAATACAGTGTTGAAATAATATTGGTGTTCATATAGAATACAGTGTTGAAACCATATTGGTGCTCAGATAGAATACAGTGTTGAAACCATATTGGTGCTCAGATAGAATACAGTGTTGAAACTATATTGGTGCTCAGATAGAATACAGTGTTGAAACCATATTGGTGCTCATATAGAAGACAGTGTTGAAACTATATTGGTGCTCATATAGAATACAGTGTTGAAACCATATTGGTGCTCATGTAGAATACCATGTTGAAACCATATTGGTGCTCATATAGAATACAGTGTTGAAACCATATTGGTGCTCATGTAGAATACAGTGTTGAAACCATATTGGTGCTCATATAGAATACAGTGTTGAAACTATATTGGTGCTCATAAAGAATACAGTGTTGAAACAATACTGGTGCTCAGATAGAATACAGTTTTGAAACCATATTGGTGCTCATATAGAATACAGTGTTGAAACGATATTGTTGATCATATAGAATACAGTGTTGAAACCATATTGGTGCTCAGATAGAATACAGTGTTGAAACCATATTGGTGTTCATATAGAATACAGTGTTGAAACCATACTGGTGCTCATATAGAATACAGTGTTGAAATAATATTGGTGTTCATATAGAATACAGTGTTGAAACCATATTGGTGCTCAGATAGAATACAGTGTTGAAACCATATTGGTGCTCAGATAGAATACAGTGTTGAAACCATATTGGTGCTCAGATAGAATACAGTGTTGAAACCATATTGGTGTTCATATAGAATATAGTGTTGAAACCATATTGGTGCTCAGATAGAATACAGTGTTGAAACCATATTGGTGCTCAGATAGAATACAGTGTTGAAACCATATTGGTGCTCAGATAGAATACAGTGTTGAAACCATATTGGTGCTCAGATAGAGTACAGTGTTGAAACTATATTGGTGCTCATATAGAATACAGTGTTGAAACCATATTGGTGCTCATGTAGAATACCATGTTGAAACCATATTGGTGCTCATATAGAATACAGTGTTGAAACCATATTGGTGCTCATATAGAATACAGTGTTGAAACCATATTGGTGCTCATATAGAATACAGTGTTGAAACCATATTGGTGCTCGTATAGAATACAGTGTTGAAACCATATTGGTGCTCATATAGATTACAGTGTTGAACCCATACTGGTGCTCATATAGAATACAGTGTTAAAACCATATTGTTGCTCATATAGAATACAGTGTTGAAACCATATTGGTGCTCATGTAGAATACGGTGTTGAAACCATATTGGTGCTCATATAGAATACAGTGTTGAAACCATATTGGTGCTCATATAGAATACAGTGTTGAAACCATATTGGTGCTCTTTTGGAATACAGTCTTGAAAACATATTGGTGCTCATATAGAATACAGTGTTGAAACCATATTGGTGCTCATATAGAAGACAGTGTTGAAACCATACTGGTGCTCATATAGAATACAGTGTTGAAACCATATTGGTGCTCAGATAGAATACAGTGTTGAAACCTTTTTGGTGCTCAGATAGAATACAGTGTTGAAACCATATTGGTGCTCATGTAGAATACCATGTTGAAACCATATTGGTGCTCATATAGAATACAGTGTTGAAACCATATTGGTGCTCATGTAGAATACAGTGTTGAAACCATATTGGTGCTCATATAGAATACAGTGTTGAAACTATATTGGTGCTCATATAGAATACAGTGTTGAAACCATACTGGTGCTCAGATAGAATACAGTGTTGAAACCGTATTGGTGCTCAGATAGAATACAGTGTAGAAATCATATTGGTGCTCAGATAGAATACAGTGTTGAAACCATATTGGTGTTCATATAGAATACAGTGTTGAAACCACACTAGTGCTCATATAGAATACAGTGTTGAAATAATATTGGTGTTCATATAGAATACAGTGTTGAAACCATATTGGTGCTCAGATAGAATACAGTGTTGAAACCATATTGGTGCTCAGATAGAATACAGTGTTGAAACTATATTGGTGCTCAGATAGAATACAGTGTTGAAACCATATTGGTGCTCATATAGAAGACAGTGTTGAAACTATATTGGTGCTCATATAGAATACAGTGTTGAAACCATATTGGTGCTCATGTAGAATACCATGTTGAAACCATATTGGTGCTCATATAGAATACAGTGTTGAAACCATATTGGTGCTCATGTAGAATACAGTGTTGAAACCATATTGGTGCTAATATAGAATACAGTGTTGAAACTATATTGGTGCTCATAAAGAATACAGTGTTGAAACAATACTGGTGCTCAGATAGAATACAGTTTTGAAACCATATTGGTGCTCATATAGAATACAGTGTTGAAACGATATTGTTGATCATATAGAATACAGTGTTGAAACCATATTGGTGTTCATATAGAATACAGTGTTGAAACCATACTGGTGCTCATATAGAATACAGTGTTGAAATAATATTGGTGTTCATATAGAATACAGTGTTGAAACCATATTGGTGCTCAGATAGAATACAGTGTTGAAACCATATTGGTGCTCAGATAGAATACAGTGTTGAAACCATATTGGTGCTCAGATAGAATACAGTGTTGAAACCATATTGGTGCTCAGATAGAGTACAGTGTTGAAACTATATTGGTGCTCATATAGAATACAGTGTTGAAACCATATTGGTGCTCATGTAGAATACCATGTTGAAACCATATTGGTGCTCATATAGAATACAGTGTTGAAACCATATTGGTGCTCATATAGAATACAGTGTTGAAACCATATTGGTGCTCATATAGAATACAGTGTTGAAACCATATTGGTGCTCGTATAGAATACAGTGTTGAAACCATATTGGTGCTCATATAGATTACAGTGTTGAACCCATACTGGTGCTCATATAGAATACAGTGTTAAAACCATATTGTTGCTCATATAGAATACAGTGTTGAAACCATATTGGTGCTCATGTAGAATACGGTGTTGAAACCATATTGGTGCTCATATAGAATACAGTGTTGAAACCATATTGGTGCTCATATAGAATACAGTGTTGAAACCATATTGGTGCTCATATAGAATACAGTGTTGAAACGATATTGTTGATCATATAGAATACAGTGTTGAAACCATATTGGTGCTCAGATAGAATACAGTGTTGAAACCATATTGGTGTTCATATAGAATACAGTGTTGAAACCATACTGGTGCTCATTAAGAATACAGTGTTGAAATAATATTGGTGTTCATATAGAATACAGTGTTGAAACCATATTGGTGCTCAGATAGAATACAGTGTTGAAACCATATTGGTGCTCAGATAGAATACAGTGTTGAAACCATATTGGTGCTCAGATAGAATACAGTGTTGAAACCATATTGGTGTTCATATAGAATATAGTGTTGAAACCATATTGGTGCTCAGATAGAATACAGTGTTGAAACCATATTGGTGCTCAGATAGAATACAGTGTTGAAACCATATTGGTGCTCAGATAGAATACAGTGTTGAAACCATATTGGTGCTCAGATAGAGTACAGTGTTGAAACTATATTGGTGCTCATATAGAATACAGTGTTGAAACCATATTGGTGCTCATGTAGAATACCATGTTGAAACCATATTGGTGCTCATATAGAATACAGTGTTGAAACCATATTGGTGCTCATATAGAATACAGTGTTGAAACCATATTGGTGCTCATATAGAATACAGTGTTGAAACCATATTGGTGCTCGTATAGAATACAGTGTTGAAACCATATTGGTGCTCATATAGATTACAGTGTTGAACCCATACTGGTGCTCATATAGAATACAGTGTTAAAACCATATTGTTGCTCATATAGAATACAGTGTTGAAACCATATTGGTGCTCATGTAGAATACGGTGTTGAAACCATATTGGTGCTCATATAGAATACAGTGTTGAAACCATATTGGTGCTCATATAGAATACAGTGTTGAAACCATATTGGTGCTCTTTTGGAATACAGTGTTGAAAACATATTGGTGCTCATATAGAATACAGTGTTGAAACCATATTGGTGCTCATATAGAATACAGTGTTGAAACCATACTGGTGCTCATATAGAATACAGTGTTGAAACCATACTGGTGCTCATATAGAATACAGTGTTGAAACCATATTGGTGCTCAGATAGAATACAGTGTTGAAACCTTTTTGGTGCTCAGATAGAATACAGTGTTGAAACCATATTGGTGCTCATGTAGAATACCATGTTGAAACCATATTGGTGCTCATATAGAATACAGTGTTGAAACCATATTGGTGCTCATGTAGAATACAGTGTTGAAACCATATTGGTGCTCATATAGAATACAGTGTTGAAACTATATTGGTGCTCATATAGAATACAGTGTTGAAACCATACTGGTGCTCAGATAGAATACAGTGTTGAAACCGTATTGGTGCTCAGATAGAATACAGTGTAGAAATCATATTGGTGCTCAGATAGAATACAGTGTTGAAACCATATTGGTGTTCATATAGAATACAGTGTTGAAACCACACTAGTGCTCATATAGAATACAGTGTTGAAATAATATTGGTGTTCATATAGAATACAGTGTTGAAACCATATTGGTGCTCAGATAAAATACAGTGTTGAAACCATATTGGTGCTCAGATAGAATACAGTGTTGAAACTATATTGGTGCTCAGATAGAATACAGTGTTGAAACCATATTGGTGCTCATATAGAAGACAGTGTTGAAACTATATTGGTGCTCATATAGAATACAGTGTTGAAACCATATTGGTGCTCATGTAGAATACCATGTTGAAACCATATTGGTGCTCATATAGAATACAGTGTTGAAACCATATTGGTGCTCATGTAGAATACAGTGTTGAAACCATATTGGTGCTCATATAGAATACAGTGTTGAAACTATATTGGTGCTCATAAAGAATACAGTGTTGAAACAATACTGGTGCTCAGATAGAATACAGTTTTGAAACCATATTGGTGCTCATATAGAATACAGTGTTGAAACGATATTGTTGATCATATAGAATACAGTGTTGAAACCATATTGGTGCTCAGATAGAATACAGTGTTGAAACCATATTGGTGTTCATATAGAATACAGTGTTGAAACCATACTGGTGCTCATATAGAATACAGTGTTGAAATAATATTGGTGTTCATATAGAATACAGTGTTGAAACCATATTGGTGCTCAGATAGAATACAGTGTTGAAACCATATTGGTGCTCAGATAGAATACAGTGTTGAAACCATATTGGTGCTCAGATAGAATACAGTGTTGAAACCATATTGGTGCTCAGATAGAGTACAGTGTTGAAACTATATTGGTGCTCATATAGAATACAGTGTTGAAACCATATTGGTGCTCATGTAGAATACCATGTTGAAACCATATTGGTGCTCATATAGAATACAGTGTTGAAACCATATTGGTGCTCATATAGAATACAGTGTTGAAACCATATTGGTGCTCATATAGAATACAGTGTTGAAACCATATTGGTGCTCGTATAGAATACAGTGTTGAAACCATATTGGTGCTCATATAGATTACAGTGTTGAACCCATACTGGTGCTCATATAGAATACAGTGTTAAAACCATATTGTTGCTCATATAGAATACAGTGTTGAAACCATATTGGTGCTCATGTAGAATACGGTGTTGAAACCATATTGGTGCTCATATAGAATACAGTGTTGAAACCATATTGGTGCTCATATAGAATACAGTGTTGAAACCATATTGGTGCTCTTTTGGAATACAGTGTTGAAAACATATTGGTGCTCATATAGAATACAGTGTTGAAACCATATTGGTGCTCATATAGAATACAGTGTTGAAACCATACTGGTGCTCATATAGAATACAGTGTTGAAACCATACTGGTGCTCATATAGAATACAGTGTTGAAACCATATTGGTGCTCAGATAGAATACAGTGTTGAAACCTTTTTGGTGCTCAGATAGAATACAGTGTTGAAACCATATTGGTGCTCATGTAGAATACCATGTTGAAACCATATTGGTGCTCATATAGAATACAGTGTTGAAACCATATTGGTGCTCATGTAGAATACAGTGTTGAAACCATATTGGTGCTCATATAGAATACAGTGTTGAAACTATATTGGTGCTCATATAGAATACAGTGTTGAAACCATACTGGTGCTCAGATAGAATACAGTGTTGAAACCGTATTGGTGCTCAGATAGAATACAGTGTAGAAATCATATTGGTGCTCAGATAGAATACAGTGTTGAAACCATATTGGTGTTCATATAGAATACAGTGTTGAAACCACACTAGTGCTCATATAGAATACAGTGTTGAAATAATATTGGTGTTCATATAGAATACAGTGTTGAAACCATATTGGTGCTCAGATAGAATACAGTGTTGAAACCATATTGGTGCTCAGATAGAATACAGTGTTGAAACTATATTGGTGCTCAGATAGAATACAGTGTTGAAACCATATTGGTGCTCAGATAGAAGACAGTGTTGAAACTATATTGGTGCTCATATAGAATACAGTGTTGAAACCATATTGGTGCTCATATAGAATACAGTGTTGAAACCATATTGGTGCTCAGATAGAATACAGTGTTGAAACCTTTTTGGTGCTCAGATTGAATACAGTGTTGAAACCATATTGGTGCTCAGATAGAATACAGTGTTGAAACTATATAGGTGCTCATATAGAATACAGTGTTGAAACCATATTGGTGCTCATGTAGAATACCATGTTGAAACCATATTGGTGCTCATATAGAATACAGTGTTGAAACCATATTGGTGCTCATATAGAATACAGTGTTGAAACAATACTGGTGCTCAGATAGAATATAGTGTTGAAACCATATTGGTGCTCATATAGAATACAGTGTTGAAACCATATTGGTGCTCAGATAGAATACAGTGTTGAAACTATATTGGTGCTCATATAGAATACAGTGTTAAAACAATACTGGTGCTCAGATAGAATACAGTGTTGAAACCATATTGGTGCTCATATAGAATACAGTGTTGAAACCATATTGGTGATCATATAGAATACAGTGATGAAACTATATTGGTGCTCAGATAGAATACAGTGTTGAAACCATATTGGTGTTCATATAGAATACAGTGTTGAAACCATATTGGTGTTCATATAGAATACTGTGTTGAAACCATATTGGTGCTCATATAGAATACAGTGTTGAAACCATATTGGTGTTCATATAGAATATAGTTTTGATTTAAATGTTTCAACTTTCTCTTATACACCAATGTTTCTAGGATTTTAGAATAACATGTTAGTACAGATCATGGGCGATAATTAGTAAAGGATCCCCAGATGTATTGAGGGGGATAACTTTGTCAATTTTCAAATCTATTGGAACAATACCAGTTTGCGTGTCACGACTTCCGCCGAGGCTGCCCCCCCCCCCTGGTTCGGGCAGGCTTCGGCGTTCGTCGTCACCGGAGTACTAGCTACTGCCGATCCCATTCTCATCACTCCGCTTGTCTTGTCTTGTCAATCACACATACCTGGTGCTCATTCCCCTAATTAGTATGTGTATAAGTGTTCTCTCTGTTCCCCTTGTCTTTGTGAGTGATTGTTTGTTGTGAGAGCGTGTAGCTCGGTTGAGCTACTATCCAATGTCTTTTGGGTTACCAACCGGTCCTGGACCGTGGCACCAGAGCCAGACCGAGGCTCCTGCGGTGGATGACTGGTTTCGGCGCGCGGAGAAGACTTGGGACGCTGCCCATGTTCGCCTCCAGCGCGACATGAGTCGTCAGAAGGCCAACGCTGACCGCCATCGCAGGGAGGCCCCGGTGTTCGTACCAGGGGATCGGGTCTGGCTCTCGACCCGGAATCTGCCCCTCCGCCTGCCCTGCCGGAAGCTGAGCCCGCGGTTTGTGGGGCCGGTTAAAGTCCTGAGGAGAATAAACGAGGTGACATACAGGTTGTTACTCCCCCCTGATTACCGTATTAACCCCTCGTTTCATGTGTCTCTCCTCAGGCCGGAGGTAGCTGGTCCGCTCCAGGAGTCTGAGGTACGGGAGGTTCCTCCACCTCCTCTGGACATTGAGGGGGCCCCGGCGTACTCGGTCTGTACTCCACTTGTCATTTCTTGTCAATCACACACACCTGGTGCTCATTCCCCTAATTAGTATGTGTATAAGTATTCCCTCGGTTCCCCTTGTCTTTGTGAGTGATTGTTTGTTGTGAGAGCGTGTAGCTCGGTTGAGCTTCTATTCACTGTGTTTATGCCAAGGTGGATGTTTTCCCTTGTAATAGTTTCGTTTGACGCTTGGGCCGTTTGATTTATGTAAACGGAATAAACTCTGGACTTCAGTATTTTACCTCCTGCGCCTGACTCCTTCATTCACACCTCGTCACATTGCGTAGATTTGGTGAAGATATACGTTAGAGGCTCAGTAATCGAGGAAGACACTGATTTCACCAAAGAGGCACCAATCAAATCATGACCTGCTGCTGATATCTTTAGGTTACCAATTACCTCCATCACCTCCATTACATCAGGAGGATCAAACTGAAGCAGAGAAGGGAAATATCCCTTAATGTAATCCAAGGGATTTCCATCAGTTTTCTCAAATTTCTTTGACAGAGAGGAACCCACATTCACAAAAAAGTTATTAAATTCACATGAAATAACATCAGGATCACTATATATTTTTTTCCAAGATTGAGATTGGATAGTTTTCTTATTCAACAGTTGATTGATGATTTTCCAAGTTGACTTTATATTATTTAAGGATTCTTGGAATTTGTTAGTAAAATATATTTTTTGGGATATCCGAAGAAGGTGAGTAAATTTGTTCTTATACTTTTTGTAATTTGCAGAATTCAGGGGAGAGGGATTTGTGAGAAACCTTTTATACAACTAGTTTTTTTTAACTGAGGATTTCTTGAGACCGGTTGTAAACCAAGGTTTCCAGAACCCTTCTGCTGCTCTCTTACGTGGTTTAACAAAGGGAAAGCAGTGGTGAAATACAGAGTTGAAAGATGTGAGAAAAGACTGGTAAGCAGACAACATATCGGCCTGATTATAAAACATTTCTCATGAAATGTCATTAATAACGTTGATGTAATAGTGAACTGATGTAAACATATAAATATAATTGATAGAATAATGTGCATCTGATGAGACTTCAATAAAACTCTCCCCACTGCAAAGCAAACCTGTCCCTTTAACAGACACATAGGCACCTTATTCAAGATAAGCATGCGTGTCATTAGCTTTAATACAACCACCTCAATCAGTCGTCCTATGTGAAGTGTCTAGAGATTCCATTAAAGCCTGATTACACTGGGGCTCAGTAGTGACCAGCCATTTGAACCCAGGCAAAGTCTATGTCTGGCTATGCCATTGAGGGGGTGTTGGTCTGCTTGACAATCTTCCCCTGGATGGACTGATTATCACCATTCCTCTCAGGGACAGCACCTTACATATAATGCAACCTACAATAGCCTACAGTACATAGGGGCCTAGTGCTTATGCAATCTTCTATACAGCACATACTAGTGACTATGTACTGTAGCATACGTTTTTAAACTCTGAATGATGGACTTTTGGTACCTCTAATGTCTTACAGCTGGAATCTACATGAGGGGAAACAGCGCCACTGTTCGCCCCCTTGATTGGAGAATCTGTCTATAGGACCACTTTAAGCCATACACTCAACAGAGCTGGGCTTTACGGAAGAGTGGCCAGAAAAAAGCCATTACTTAAAGAAAAAAATATGCAAACTGGTCAGATGAGACTAAAATTGAGCTTTTTGCCCATCAAGGAAAACGCTATGTCTGGCGCAAACCCAACACCTCTCATCACCCTGAGAACACCATCCCCACAGTGAAGCATGGTGGTGGGAGCATCATGCTGTGGGGATGCATTTCATCGGCAGGGACTGGGAAACTGGTCAGAATTGAAGGAATGATGGATGTTGCTAAATACAGGGAAATTCTTGAGGGAAACCTGTTTCAGTCTTCCAGAGATTTGAGACTGGGAAGGAGGTTTACCTTCCAGCAGGACAATGACCCTAAGCATACTGCTAAAGCAACATTCGAGTGGTTTAAGGAGAAACATTTAAATGTCTTTGAATGGCCTAGTCAAAGCCCAGACCTCAATCCAATTGAGAATCTGTGGTTAGATTGAAAGATTTCTGTACACCAGCAGAACCAATCCAACTTGAAGGAGCTGGAGCAATTTTGCCTTGAAGAATGGGCAAAAATCCCAGTGGCTAGATGTGCCAAGCTTATAGAGACATACCCCAAGAGACTTGCAGCTGTAATTGCTGCAAAAGGTGGCTCTACAAAGTATTGACTTTGGGGAGGTGAATAGTTATGCACGCTCAAGTTCAGTTTTTTTTGTCTTATTTCTTGTTTGTTTCACAATAAAAAAGATTTAGCATCTTCAAAGTGGTAGGCATTGTGTAAATCAAATGATACAAAAATCAATTTTAATTCCAGGTTGTAAGGCAACAAAATAGGAAAAATGCCAAGGGGGGAAAATACTTTCGCAAGCCACTGTATGCTTGAGTAATACATTTATACTGTAGGGCTTAGCACATGCCCCTGGGAGGGTGTTGTTGCCAAATGTTATCTGAACAACACTTAGAGTGTGCTCAAATGTCACCATCGCTGAGAGATGGGTCGGACCAAGGTGCAGCGTGAAAAGCGTAAATGTTTATTAACTAAATAAACATTCAACAAAACAACAATGTAACGTGAAGTCCAAAGGGCTATACACATACCAGCCTAACAGGAACAAGATCCCACAACTAAGGTAGGCAACCAGGCTACTTAAGTATGATCCCCAATCAGAGACAACGAGCGACAGCTGTCTCTGATTGGGAATCACACCCGGCCAAACATAGAAACACAACCTAGAACTGCAACCTAGAAATAGACTAACTAGAACAAACATAGAAACTCACGCCCTGACCAAACCAACTAAAGGTGCGTACTCCGGCCGCACCAACCTGACTCATTAGGGGAGGGTCCGGGTGGGCATTCAGCCTCGGAGGTGGCTCCGGCTCCAGGCGTGACGACCTCTCCCTCTCTGCCTCCCCGTTGCACCCCTGGGCTGGTCTGGACCTCGGCGCGATGCTTCCCCTCTCCTTCCTCCCACGATGCACCAAGCCCTGTCTGGACCCTGGTGTGGGAGGCCCCGAACCTGAAGAGGGGCTGACGTCTGGGCCTGGATCGGCAATCCTCCCGCGATGCACCAAGCCCTGTCTGGACCCTGGTGTGGGAGGCCCCGACCCTGGAGAGGGGCTGACGTCTGGGCCTGGAGTGGAGCCGCTGACCGGAGCTGGAATAGGCACCGGTGGAGCGGACTGTGCTGGCTCCGGAGTGGAGCCGCTGACCGGAGCTGAACCAGACCCCGGAGGAGCGGACTGCTCTGGCTCCGAAGTGGAGCCGCTGACCGGAGCTGGACTCGCCACCGGTGTAGCGGACTGCTCTGGCTCTGAAGTGGAGCCGCTGACCGGAGCTGGACTAGGCACCGGTGGAGTGGACTGCTCTGGCTCCGGAGTGGAGCCGCTGACCGGAGCTGGACTAGGCACCGGTGGAGCGGACTGCTCTGGCTCCGGAGTGGAGCCGCTGACCAGAGCTGGACTGGACCCCGGTGGAACGGACTGCCTTGGCTCCGGAGTGGAGCCGCTGACCGGAGCTGGACCAGGCACCAGTGAAACGGGCCAGGCCGGCCTGGGGACACGCACCACTGGTCTGGTGCGAGGAGCAGGAACGGGCCGGGCTGGACTGGAGACACGCACCACAGGTCTGGTGCGAGGAGCAGGAACGGGCCGGGCCGGACTGGGGACACGCACCACTGGTCTGGTGCGAGGAGCAGGAACGGGCCGGACTGGGGACACGCACCACTGGTCTGGTGCGAGGAGCAGGCACGGGCCGGGCCGGACTGGGAACACGCACCACTGGCCTGGTGTGGGGAGCAGGTACGGGCCGTACCGGACTGGATGCACGCACCACTGGTTTGGTGCGAGGAGCAGGTACGGGCCGTACCGGACTGGATACACGCACCACTGGTTTGGTGCGGGGAGCAGGCACGGACCGTACCGGACTGGGAACACGCACCACTGGCTTGGTGCGAGGAGCAGGCACGGACCTTACCGGACTCGGAGCACGCACCACTGGCTTGGTGCGAGAAGCAGGCACGAGGCGTACCGGACTGGGAACCGGCGGTGGAGGTCTACGACAGTACCAGTCCTTTACTGTCTGCGCCCAATCCTCCTCCAGTGAGGACTCCTCCGGGAGCCCCCACGAGTTAGGGAACAGAAACTCATCGTCGTCGTCATCCTCCAACTCCTCAGTGTAAAACTGTTCCCATTCCTGTTCCCATGGTCGTAGGGACTCCAACTGGAACGCCACCGGGTGCAGTGGTCGGGGCTCTTCTCTCTCGATCCCCGACCACCCCTTCAGCCCCCCCAAAAAATTATCTTGGGGCTGCCTCTCGGGCTTCCTCCTCGGCCGGCGCCGTCGGTGTCGCCACTGCTCCTCTCCTACCCGGGCTTCCTCTGTCCGTTGCCATGGACGGCGATCCATCCCAGCCTGGATCTCCTCCCATGTCCAAGATCCCTTACCATCCAGGATCTCCTCCCATGTCCAGGATGTCTGCTCCTGGCCACGCTGCTTGGTCCTCGTTTGGTGGGATCTTCTGTCACGATCGTTGAGAGACGGGTCGGACCAAGGTGCAGCGTGAAAAGCGTACATGTTTACTAACTAAATAAACATTCAACAAAACAAAAGAACACCGTAACGTGAAGTCCAAAGGGCTATACACATACCAGCCTAACAGGAACAAGATCCCACAACTAAGGTAGGCAACCAGGCAACTTAAGTATGATCCCCAATCAGGGACAACGAGCGACAGCTGTCTCTGATTGGGAATCACACCCGGCCAAACATAGAAACACAACCTAGAACTGCAACCTAGAAATAGACTAACTAGAACATAAACATAGAATATATAACATAGAAACTCACGCCCTGACCAAACCAACTAAAGACAACCGGCCTCTCAAGGCCAGGGCGTGACATCAAATTATAGCAAATTATGTGACGATACATCCATGTGCCAACGACAAAGACATCCACACTCTGAGAGTACTGTCTATTCTCCTCCTATTTAATCACTGACAGTCATATTATTTAGAGGATTATGTTATGACACAGATGTGCCCTCTTGTATATTGGGGTCTTCTGTATTAGAAAAGGACGGTGTGAATACGGGTGTGTTTATCATCACAATTAGTGTCACTCACTTCAGTTGAATACAAGTACCCACAGCTGTCACTGCATGGTTGAGTTAAGCTATTTGAGAGACAATGTAATCCAAAGCAGGTGTAGATAATAAGGTCTATCGTTGCATCCGTTCACCACAGAAAGGTTGTGCCAATATAAAGCAGAACAACTTTTAATGTGTGCATATCACACATCCAAAAACAGATTGAGAAAGGACAAGAAGGTGTAACTAGGTGTTCTTTTGTTAAAGATAATCTGTGTATAATTTCTGAACTCGTGCCTGTAAATTCAAAATAAATTATAATAGAAATTGAGGTGCCTGATAAGCTCAGATAATTTGCATAACAATTGGCAATATTTTTACATGGACATGTAATTTCCCAATCAATCAACGTATCATTGTTAAAGTTTATTTGAGGATACTCTTGTCTCATACATAGCCTATACAATATAGTTGTCACTTTCTGGTGGATACACAGGCATACAACTAATGGTAAAGTCTGTTTATAAACGGTTGGTAAAGTCTGTTTATAAACGGTTGGTAAAGTCTGTTTATAAACAGTTGGTAAAGTCTGTTTATAAACGGTTTGTAAAGTGTATTTATAAACTGTTGGTAAACCATTACAGACAAAGTTTGTTGACTATTCATACAGTTGTAGAAATGTGTTCAGATGTTTGTCCAAATTTGTAAACACATTTATTATGTATTAACCATTTATTACAGGATGCTGTAATCATATATGTATGAACAACAGGACTTAGTACATGCATTAGCAAAAGTATAGTAATTTACTCTGATTGGACAAAACATTATGAACTCTTTCCATAACGTAGATTGACCAGGTGAATCCAGGTGAACGCTATGATGTAATTTGTTAAATCCACTTCAATCAATGCAGGGGAGGAGACAGGTTAAAGAAGGATTTTTAAGCCTTGAGACAATTGCGACATGGATTGTGTATGTGTGCCATTCAGAGGGTGAATGGGCAAGACAGAAGATTTAAGTGCCTTTAAACAGGGTATGGTAGTAGGTGCCAGGAGCACCGGTTTGTGTCAAGAACTGCAACGCCACTGGGTTTTGCAACGCCACTGTGGCTACAACAAAATATTAGGAAGGTGTTCCTAATGTTTGGTATACTCAGTGTACACATGCAGTTAAGTCTTACCACTTTCTTGTACAGTATTTTTAAGACCAACCCAAGGCCTAAAACACACATTTTAAGACCAATCCAAGGCCTAAAACACACGTAATTGCAACGTAGACTTAATAATAATACCCCCCAAGTTTAAAACTTTCAACAGACTGAGAAATAATATTGTATTCACTTGATATGCAGAACTTAGTCACAAACAATCTCTTGGACGAGGCTTGGCACAGTGAATCAACAAAACCATGCGCTCTTGAAGACAAACAGACATTTGGGTAAAGGTCAGCTGCTCTATAAATAGCCCCAGTTCCCCATGTCCCAGGCTGGAGACAGATTACCAGGCAACCTCCCACTCAGAGAGAGGTGATTATTGCACCACACTATCAGTTACTGGTTCACTAACTGTGGTTCACTAACTGTGGTTCACTCCCTGTGGTTCACTCCCTGTGGTTCACTCACTGTGGTTCACTAATTGTGGTTCACTCCCTGTGGTTCACTAAACGTGGTTCACTCCCTGTTGTTCACTAACTGTGGTTCACTCCCTGTGGTTCACTCACTGTGGTTCACTCACTGTGATTCACTCCCTGGGGTTCACTAACTGTGGTTCACTCCCTGTGGTTCACTCACTGTGGTTCACTCACTGTGATTCACTCCCTGGGGTTCACTAACTGTGGTTCACTCCCTGTGGTTCACTCACTGTGGTTCACTAACTGTGGTTCACTGCCTGTGGTTCACTAACTGGTTTACTCCCTGTGGTTCACTAACTGTGGTTTACTCCCTGTGGTTTACGATCAGAAGTGGCTGGCTGGCTGATGGTGTATTCTGTACAGAGGTCTTGGACAGAATAGCAGTGTTCAAAACAAACGCTTTGCAAATGCCCTTTCCAAGCAATTAGAATTTCATTGGGTGCCTTCTTTTTTTAAATGAACATAGGCAACAAGAGGTCTAAACCAGTTTTAGCTCAGGACACTTTAAAGCTCCCTAAACTGATTACCTGAATATAATGTTGCACTTCCCCCACCTCAGTTAACATTGCAATTCCAAATAACACGTTGGGGGCAATGAAACAATGGAGCCCTATTCATTTTCAATGGAGGGAAGCAAAGTGGGCGGGGGACCGTTGGGCGATGTGAAGCATGGGCGAGGTAGTGTGAACAGGGCCATAGCTGCACTATAAATAGCCCCAGTTCCCCATGCCCCAGGCTGTGAACACCTTCCTAATATTGAGTTGCACCAGCCTCAATTCGTCGGGGCATGTACTCTACAACGAGTCGAAAGCGTTCCACAGGGATGCTGGCCCATGTTGACTCCAATGCTTCCCACAGTTGTGTCAAGTTGGCTGGATGTAGTTCTTGACGCAAACCGGTGTGCCTGCTACCTACTACCATACCCCGTTCAAGACACTTAACTCTTTTGTCTTGCTCATTCACCCTTTGAATGGTACACATACACAATCCATTTCTCAATTGTCCCAAGGCTTAAATATAATTATTTAACCTGTCTCCACTCCTTCATTGATTGAAATGGATTTAACAAGTGACATCAATAAGGGATCATAGCTTTCACCTGGATTCACCTGGTCAGTCTATGTCATGGAAAGAGCAGGTGTTCATAGTGTTTTGTACACTCAGTGCCTATTTAAGCAGGGTCAAGTTAAAAATTATGCTGTGGATGGTGTATTAAACCACCCAGACAAATCAAAGATACAGTCATCCTTCTGAACTGCTCAGGGATGTCACCATGAGGCCATTAGTTATTTTAAACAGCTACAGAGTTCAATGGCTGTGAAGGGAGAAAACTGAGGATGGATCAAAAACATTGTAGTGACTCCACAATAATGAACTAAATGACAGTGAATAGAAGAACACATATATACAAAATACAAATATACAGAATAAAACATTCCAAAACATGCATCCTGTATGCAACAACGCAATAAAGTAATACTGAAAAAAAAACACAACAAAGGAATACACTTTTTGGCCTAAATGCAAAGTATTATGTTTGGGGGCAAATCCAACACAACACATCAATGAGTAACTGCCTCCTTATTTTCAAACATGGTGGTGGCTAAATCATGGTATGGGTATGCTTGACATCGGCAAAGACTGGGGAGTTTTTCAGGATAAAAAGAAACGGGATAGGGCTAAGCACTGGCAAAATCCTAGAGCGAAACCTGCTTCAGTCTGCTTTACACCAGACACTGGGAGAGGAATTCACCTTTCAGCAGGACAATAACCTACAGCACAAGGCCACATCTACACTGGAGTTGCTTACCAAGAAGAAAGTTTTGACTTAAATCTGCTTAAAGAATTTTGAAAAGAAAAATGGGTAAATATTGCAGAATAGAGGTGTAGAGACTCTTAGAGACTTACCGAAGAAGACGCACAGCTATAATCGCTGCTGAGGTTGTTTCTAACATGTATTGACTCAGGGGAGTGATTACTTTTCAAATCAATTTTATGTTTTATTTTTCGATATATATTCACACACCTTCATTTTTCCACATTTTGTTACATTATAGCCTTATTCTAAAATGGATTAAATAGTTTTTTTCCCCTCATCAATCTACACACAATACCCCATAATGACAAAGCAAAAACTGGTTTTTAGAAATGTGTGCAAATGTATTAAATATAAAAAACAGATATATCACATTTACATAAGTATTCAGACCCTTTACTCAGTACTTTGTTGAAGCACTTTTGGCAGCGATTACAGCCTCAAGTCTTCTTGGGTATGACGCTACAAGCTTGGCACACCTGTATTTGGGGAGTTTCTCCCATTCTTCTCTGCAGATCCTATCAAGCTCTGTCAGGTTGGAGGGGAGTGTCGCTGCACAGCTATTTTCAGGTCTCTCCAGAGATGTTCGATCGGGTTCAAGTCCGGGTTCTGGCTGGGCCACTCAAGGACATTCAGAGACTTGTCCCGAAGCCACTCCTGCGTTGTCTTGACTGTATGCTTAGGGTCGTTGTCCTGTTGGAAGGTGAACCTTCGCCCCCGTCTGAGGTCCTGAGCACTCTGGAGCAGGTTTTCATCAAGGATCTCTCTGTACTTTGCTCTGTTCATCTCTCTCTCAGTCCTGACTAGTCTCCCAGTCCGTGCCACTGAAAAACATCCCCACAGCATGATGCTGCCACCACCATGCTTCACCGTAGGGATGGTGCCAAGTTTCCTCCAGACGTTATGCTTGGCAATCAGGCCAAAGAGTTCAATTTTGGTTTCATCAGACCAGAGTTTCTCATGGCCTGAGAGTCTTTAGGTGCCTTTTGGCAAACTCCAAGCGGGCTGTCATGAGGAGTGGCTTCCGTCTGGCCACTCTAACATAAAGGCCTGATTGGTGGAGTGCTGCAGAGATGGTTGTCCTTCTGGATGGTTCTCCCATCTCCACAGAGGAACTCTGGAGCTCTGTCAGAGTGACCATCGGGTTCTTGGTCACATCACTGACCAAGGTCCTTCTCCCCCTTTGCTCAGTTTGGCCGGGCGGCCAATTCTAGGAAGAGTCTTGGTGGTTCCAAACTTCTTCCATTTAAGAATGATGGAGGCCACTTTGTTCTTGGGGACCTTCAATGCTGCATAATTTTTTGGGTACCCTTCCCCAGATCTGTGCCTAGACACAATCCTGTCTCGGAGCTCTACGGACAATTCCTTCGACCTCATGGCTTGGTTTTTGCTCTGACATGCACTGTCAACTGTGGGACCTTAGCAGAATCATTTATAATACCATACACATTTTTGAAATTACAGGCTAAAAATGGACATAGAGATAGGCCTATGTGTTCATCTTATCATATTTCTCCAATGCCCAATCAGTGTGTCTTGTTTGCCACGAAACTGTCCCTGTTAGCAACATTTTAAATCTGAAACGTCATTATGAATCTGAGCATGGTACTTTCAAAAGTTAGGCCTACCTTTCCACCCCAGACAGAGTAGACCTACCGACAAAGAAAAATGTAAGCTTTAACTGCTGACTACTCTTCTTCTGTGGATTAACCCAACTAGATGAGGTCACAAGTGTTTCCCTAAAAGCTGTCTGGGTTTAAACATCATCTATTGTACAGAAAGTGAAAAGCTTAATCAATTGATAGTAACAGAATTAGATTACTTCCTAAGAAAAGTACATTTTTTGTCTCCTCGGCTATAGAAGGTTGTAGCTCAGTCGCTGAAATGAAGGTCAAAGAAACGGAACAATGATATCCCCATATGCACTGGAGTGAAGGTCTTTCTATCATAAAGCATCACGGACCAAAGTGCTCTTATCGGAGCTCTACGGACAATTCCTTCGACCTCATGGCTTGGTTTTTGCTCCTCTGACATGCACTGTCAACTGTGGGACCTTATATAGACAGGTGTGTGCTTTCCCAAATCATGTCCAATCAATTTAATTTACCACAGGTGGACTCCAATCAAGTTGTAGAAACATCTCAAGGATGATCAATGGAAACAGGATGCACCGGAGCTCAATTTCGAGTCTCATAGCAAAGGGTCTGAATACTTATGTTTTTTATTTGTAATACATTTGCAAACATTTCTAAAAACCTGTTTTCACTTTGTCATTATGGGGTAGTGTGTGTAGATTGATGAGGATTTTTTATTTATTTAATCAATTTTAGAATTGATTAAAGGGGAAGGAGTCTGAATACTTTCCGAATGTGCTGTATATATATACAGTACCAGTCAAAAGTTTGGACACACATACTCATTCAAGGGTTTTTCTTTATTTTTTACTATTTTCTACATTGTAGAATAATAGTGAAGACCTCAAAACTATGAAATAACACATATGGAATCATGTAGTAACCAAAAAAGTGTTAAACAAATCAAAAATATATTTTATATGAGATTCTTCAAAGTAGCCACCCTCTGCCTTGATGACAGCTTTGCACACTCTTGGCATTCTCTCAACCAGCTTCATGAGGTAGTCACCTGGAATGCATTTCAATTAACAGTTGCGCCTTCTTAAAAGTTCATTTATGGGATTTCTTTCCTTCTTAATGCGTTTGAGCCAATCAGTTGTGTTGTGACAAGGTAGGGGGGTATACAGAAGATAGCCCTATTTGGTAAAAGACCAAGTCCATATTATGGCAAGAACAGCTCAAATAAGCAAAGAGAAACGACAGTCCATCATTACTTTAAGACATGAAGGTCAGTCAATACAGAACATTTCAAGAACATTGAATGTTTCTTCAAGTGTAGTCGCAAAAAACATCAAACGCTATGATGGAACTGGCTCTCATGAGGACCGCCACAGGAATGGAAGACCCAGAGTTACCTCTGCTGCAGAGGATAAGTTCATTAGAGCTAACTGCACCTCAGAAATTGCAGCCCAAATAAATGCTTCACAGAGTTCAAGTCACAGACACATCTCAACATCAACTGTTCAGAGGGGAGTGTGTGAATCAGGCCTTCATCGTCGAATTGCTGCAAAGAAACCACTACTAAAGGACACCAATAAGAAGAAGAGACCTGCTTGGGCCAAGAAACACGAGCAATGGACATTAGACCGGTGGAAATTTGTCCTTTGGTCTGGAGTCCAAATTTGTAATTTTTGGCTCCAACCGCTGTGACTTTGTGAGACGCGGTGTGGGTGAACGGATGATCTCTGCATGTGTAGTTCCCACCGTAAAGCATGGAGGAGGAGGTGTTATGGTGTGGGGGTGCTTTGCTGGTGACACTGTCTGTGATTTATTTAGAATTCAAGGCACACTTAACCAGCATGGCTACCACAGCATTCTGCAGCATTACGCCATCCCATCTGGTTTGGGCTTAGTGGGACCATCATTTGTTTTTCAACTGGACAATGACCCAACACACCTTTAGGTTGTGTAAGGGCTATTTTACCAAGAAGGTGAGTGATGTAGTGCTGCATCAGATGACCTGGCCTCCACAATCCCCCGACCTCAACCCAATTGAGATGGTTTGGGAGTTGGACGGCAGAGAGAAGCAGCCAACAAGTGCTCAGCATATGTGGGAACTCCTTCAAGACTGTTGGAAAAGCATTCCAGGTGAAGCTGATTGAGAGAATGCCAAGAGTGTGCAAAGCTGTCATGAAGGCAAAGGGTGGCTATTTGAAGAATCTCAAATCTCAAATATATTTTTATTTGTTTAAAACACTTTTTTGGTTACTACATGATTCCATATGTGTTATTTCATAGTTTTGATGTCTTCCCTATTATTCAGAATGATGCTGCCACCCCCTTGCTTCACGGTTGGGATGGTGTTCTTCGGCTTGCAAGCCTTCCCCTTTTTCCTCCAAACATAACGATGGTCATTATGGGCAAAAAGTTATATTTTTGTTTCATCAGACCAGAGGACATTTCTCCAAAAAGTGCGATCTTTGTCCGCATGTGCAGTTGCAAACCGTAGTCTGGCTTTTTTATGGCGGTTTTAGAGCAGTGGCTTCTTCCTTGCTGAGCGGCCTTTCAGGTTTTGTCGATATAGGACTTGTTTTACTGTGGATATAGATACTTTTGTACCTGTTTCCTCCAGCATCTTCACAAGGTCCTTTGCTGTTGTTCTGGGATTGATTTGCACTTTTCGCACAAAAGTACGTTCATCTCTAGGAGACAGAATGCGTCTCCTTCCTGAGCGTTATGACAGCTGCGTGGTCCCATGGTGTTTATACTTGCGTACTATTGTTTGTACAGATGAACGTGGTACCTTCAGGCGTTTGGAAATTGCTCCCAAGGATGACCCAGACTTGTGGAGGGTCATCCTCCAATTAGCCTATCAGAAACTTCTAAAGCCATGACATCATTTTCTGGAATTTTCCAAGCTGTCTAAAGGCACAGTCAACTTAGTGTATGTAAACTTCTGACCCACTGGAATTGTGATACAGTGAATTATAAGTGAAATAATCTGTCTGTAAACAATTGTTGGAAAAATTACTTGTGTCATGCACAAAGTAGATGTCCTAACCGACTTGCCAAAACTATAGTTTGTTAACAAGAAATTTGTGGAGTGATTGAAAAACTTCAGACTTCAACTGTATATAGTCCCTTGTCTATAGTCCCTACTGTGTGTAAAACTACATTACTCAGCAATAAGCAGTATATGTCACGTTATAGTTAAGCCAAATTACAAATTCATATATTTGTTTCCATTCCTTAAAGCAGATTTAGTCATGATATTTAACACAGACATTGTTTTTAGAGAATAAAAAATGAAATATAAGCTAATATTAGTGGTTGGAGGCAGTAGCTAGTTTAACTAAACCAAAACGTGCATTGCTGCCTTTATTTGTCCATAGACTGCTTTTCAAATTTACACTTTGACTGAACTATCTTTTTAATAAGCACTATAAACAGTAGAGCTAATATTTTGACATGAAGGGTATGTGACATCCTATTCAATAGGACATTAGCACGTTAGCAAATGTCTCAGTAGAGGTAGTTGGCCAACTGGAGTGATGCCTTTATTAGCAGAACCAGTGGGTGAGTGGTGGGAGGGCAGTAATACCAGTGGTATGCACTTGGCATAGTCCAACTCTATAATATGTGTTCAGTAGTGTTAGAGGACTTAACCAGGACAAGGGGTTGCCAATCCTGGCACTGACCTGACCTGTACCTGACCTGTACCTGACCTGACCTGTACCTGCCTAACCTATACCTGACCTGTACCTGAACCTGTACCTGTACCTGTACCTGTACCTGTACCTGTACCTGTACCTGTACCTGACCTGTATCTGGCCTGACCTGACCTGACCTGACCTGTACCTGACCTAACCTAACCTAACCTATACCTGACCTGACCTGACCTGACCTGACCTGACCTGTACCTGTACCTGTACCTGTACCTGACCTGTACATGTACCTGTACCTGATCTGAACCTGACCTGTACCTGTACCTGATCTGTATCTGGCCTGACCTGTACCTGACCTGACCTGTACCTGACCTAACTTGTACCTGACCTGTACCTGTACCTGTACCTGTACCTGTACCTGTACCTGTACCTGTACCTGTACCTGACCTAACCTAACCTAACCTGTACCTGTACCTGTACCTGTACCTGTACCTGTACCTGTACCTGTACCTGTACCTAACCTAACCTAACCTATACCTGACCTGTACCTGACCTGTACCTGTACCTGACCTAACCTGTAGCTGTAGCTGTAGCTGTACTTGTACCTGTACCTGTATCTGGCCTGACCTTTACCTGACCTGACCTGACCTGACCTGTACCTGACCTAACCTATACCTATACCTATACCTATACCTGACCTGACCTGACCTGTACCTGTATCTGACCTGTATCTGGCCTGACCTTTACCTGACCTGACCTGACCTGTACCTGACCTAACCTATACCTATACCTGTACCCAACCTGACCTGTACCTGATCTGTACCTGACCTGTACCTGATCTGTACCTGAACTGACCTGTACTTGACATGTACCTGACCTGACCTGACCAGTACCTGGCCTGACTGGTACCAGTATCTGACCTACTATACCCCCTACTACTAACAAAATGGCTACATGGACTATCTGCATTGACCCTTTTATTTTAGTTTTAGTTTTGCATTGACCCTATGCACACTCACAGGACTCTAGACACTCACGCTGACACTTCAACACACACACACACACACACACACACACACACACACACACACACACACACACACACACACACACAATCATCATACACTGCTGCTACTCTGTTTATCATATATCCTGATGCCTAGTCACCTGACCCCTATGCATATCTACCTCTATCACTCCAGTATCCCTGCACATTGTAGATATGGTATTAGAACTGACCCTGGAACTGATCCTGTATTTAGCTTCTTACTTTCTCCTGTTCTTCTTATCTCTATTTTTTGTGTGTGTTTTTTCTACTTGACTTTATTTATTTTCTACAGTGCTAATTATATTGATTACTGCATTGTTGGGAAAGAGAAAGCAAGAAAGGAATTTCACTGTACTTGTGCGTGTGACAATAAAACGTGAAACTTGAAACTTGCTTCAGCTTGACAAACACAGAGCTGCCAGTAATCTTACTCTGTTTTAACACATGCTGGACTAGACAAGTGCCTTATTCCCATTGTATGCATTCCAATTACTGGGAATTATTGCAGCCCACAAACATGCAGTTTCTGAAGGTGTTCTGTTTTGCTTAGACATGCTACATAGGGCCACATGATAACTTGATATTCACACACATAGGGCCTTCAACATAAGTCGTTTTTCTAGGACCCTTAGGGAGGGTTTCTCTTCAACTCTTCATTGACCATGCTTTTTAGTCCAGGACTAGGCTTAATCTGTGTCTGGGAAACAGCCCCATAAAGTGCTACCCAAACCTTTTTTCAGAATGCCATCAGTTGGCTTGCTGGAACAGGTCTATCCTTTTTGTCTAAGTGTAACTGTTACGAAGAGGTATCAAACGTCTTTCCGAGTTAATGAGAGAGGGTGAGATAATCAATGACTCAGGTTTGCTGACTTGTGCAAAGAATGGAGGTCGCCTTGGTGGCTGGTTAAAGGCCCAGTGCAGTCAAAAACATGATTTTCCTGTGTTTTAAATATATTTCCACACTATGAGTTTGAAATAATACTGTGAAATTATGAAAATGATGATAATGCCCTGTTTGAAAAGATCTGTTTGAAAAGACCGCCTGAAATTTCACTCTGTTTTGGTGGAATGGAGTTTTGGCCTGCATGGTGACATCACCAGGCGGTAAATTAGTTAATAGACCAATAAGAAAGAGAGTTCCAAACCGCTCTGCCAATAACAGCTAGTTTTCAGTTTTCCCCTCCCCACTCAGACCACTCCCATACAGTCCAAGCAAAATTCTTGGACCCAGAAATTATTTGATATTGAGATAAAAAATCATCTGCATTGGACCTTTAAAGCAAGACAGTGGAAGTGAACGGGGGTGAGTTGTGGACTGTGAGCTCTCAGAGACTTGAGGACACGATGTGACACAAAGATGACATATTTGCTGAACTAGCAGGCCCGGCGCTGTGAAGCAGCACTAATGAGGTGACTGGAGGAACTCCTATCACTGCAGTTCAACCGCACATCTTCCCATTCATTCTCACATGCACTGAACCGAGAATGATTGTTTCTGTTGGGATGATCATGAAGTGTCATTCGGATAACATTGACACGTATCATAACAAAATAAAACATTAGGATCAATCCAAAAAGGTCAGTGGTGTGAGGTACAGGTACGACCTAAGGGAGTGAGTGTTATTTAAAATCTGACCTCTCTGAATTGAAAATGGATGGCCCTGCCTTTAGCAATATATATATATATATATATATATATATATATATATATATATATATATATATATATATATATATATATATATATATTATATATATATATATATATATATACACAGTGAGGGAAAAAAGTATTTGATCCCCTGCTGATTTTGTACGTTTGCCCACTGACAAAGACATGATCAGTCTATAATTTTAATGGTAGGTTTATTTGAACAGTGAGAGACAGAATAACAACAAAAAAATCCAGAAAAACGCATGTCACAAATGTTATGAATTGATTTGCATTTTACTGAGCGAAATAAGTATTTGACCCCTCTGCAAAACATGACTTAGTACTTGGTGGCAAAACCCTTGTTGGCAATCACAGAGGTCAGACATTTCTTGTAGTTGTCCACCAGGTTTGCACACATCTCAGGAGGGATTTTGTTCCACTCCTCTTCTCCAAGTCATTAAGGTTTCGAGGCTGATGTTTGGCAACTCGAACCTTCAGCTCCCTCCACATATTTTCTATGGGATTAAGGTCTGGAGACTGGCTAGGCCACTCCAGGACCTTAATGTACTTCTTCTTGAGCCACTCCTTTGTTGCCTTGGCCGTGTGTTTTGGGTCATTGTCATGCTGGAATACCCATCCACGACCCATTTTCAATGCCCTGGCTGAGGGAAGGAGGTTCTCACCCAAGATTTGACGGTACATGGCCCCGTCCATCGTCCCTCTGATGCGGTGAAGTTGTCCTGTCCCCTTAGCAGAAAAACACCCCCAAAGCATAATGTTTCCACCTCCATGTTTGACGGTGGGGATGGGGTTCTTGGGGTCATAGGCAGCATTCCTCCTCCTCCAAACACGGCGAGTTGAGTTGATGCCAAAGAGCTCGATTTTGGTCTCATCTGACCACAACACTTTCACCCAGTTCTCCTCTGAATCATTCAGATGTTCATTGGCAAACTTCAAACGGCCCAGTATATGTGCTTTATTGAGCAGGGGGACCTTGCGGGCGCTGCAGTATTTCAGTCCTTCACGGCGTAGTGTGTTTTACTAATTGTTTTCTTGGTGACTATGGTCCCAGCTGCCTTGAGATCATTGACAAGATCCTCCCGTGTAGTTCTGGGATGATTCCTCACTGTTCTCATGATCATTGCAACTCCACGAGGTGAGATCTTGCATGGAGCCCCAGGCCGAGGGAGATTGACAGTTATTTTGTGTTTCTTCCATTTGCGAATGATCGCACCAACTGTTGTCACCTTCTCACCAAGCTGCTTGGCGATGGTCTTGTAGCCCATTCCAGCCTTGTGTAGGTCTACAATCTTGTCCCTAACATCCTTGGAGAGCTCTTTGGTCTTGGCCATGGTGGAGAGTTTGGAATCTGATTGATTGATTGCTTCTGTGGACAGGTGTCTTTTATACAGGTAACAAGCTGAGATTAGGAGCACTCCCTTTAAGAGTGTGCTCCTAATCTCAGCTCGTTACCTGTATAAAAGACACCTGGGAGCCAGAAATCTTTCTGATTGAGAGGGGGTCAAATACTTATTTCCCTCATTAAAATGCCAATCAATTTATAACATTCTTTACATGCGTTTTTCTGGATTTTTTTTAAATTTATTCTGTCTCTCACTGTTCAAATAAACCTACCATTAAAATTATAGACTGATCATTTCTTTGTCAGTGGGCAAACGTACAAAATCAGCAGGGGATCAAATACTTTTTTCCCTCACTGTATATATATATAAATATATATAAATAAAAGGGGACCCTCCCCTATACCCAAAATATTAAATAAAACAAAGTGGATAGCAGAGAACATGTCTACTGTTTACCCTCACTACTTGGACATACCAGAGCCTTAGATACAGTTTTAGAAACTGTTCTTCGCCCTGCGAGCATTACATGGCAACGCAGGAATTTTGATAGCATAGAGGACTGCGGGTCAGAAGGTTGTGGGTTCACAGACCACCGTGGACAAGAGTAGGGGTGGAAAGATCTCTTTATAGTAAAAGCATTGCATGATACGTTCATCGTATTTGCGGGTCCGAGAAAACATAGCCTTTTATAAATATTTCATACAATTCTACGTCATTTTACATGACTGGAGAACTTAGCAGAATCATTTTTAATACCATACACATTTTTGAAATTACAGGCTAAAAATGGACATAGAGATAGGCCTATGTGTTCATCTTATCATATTTCTCCAATGCCCAATCAGTGTGTCTTGTTTGCCACAAAACTGTCCCTGTTAGCAACATTTTAAATCTGAAACGTCATTATGAATCTGAGCATGGTACTTTCCAAAGTTAGGCCTACCTTTCCACCCCAGACAGAGTAGACCTACCGACAAAGAAAAATGTAAGCATTAACTGCTGACTACTCTTCTTCTGTGGCTTAACCCAACGAGATAAGGTCACAAGTGTTTCCCTAAAAGCTGTCTGGGTTTAAACATCATCTATTGTACAGAAAGTGAAAAGCTTAATCAATTGATAGTAACAGAATTAGATTACTTCCCAAGAAAAGTAAATGTTTTGTCTCCTCGGCTATAGAAGGTTGTAGCTCAGTCTCTGAAATGAAGGTCAAAGAAACGGAACAATGATATCCCCATATGCACTGGAGTCAAGGTCTTTCTAGCATAAAGCATCACGGACCAAAGTGCTCTTATAGGTCCCTTTATATAATCGGTCCGTTTGTCTTCAAAATCTTAAGCTTAAAAGGGGTAGGCATGTGCTTTTTGCCATTTTCTGTAATAAAAGTAAGGCCTATGGCATACCCTCTCATACCCCCTCAATTCGAGTCCTGGTTTTAACTTAACAGCCCTTCACTGACACTGGGCTAGGCTATTATAGAGTGCATGGTGGGTGGAATTGGCCGACAAATCTATAGATAGCAGCCTTTAGCCTATAGCCTAATTTCGTCCTTCAAACAGATAAGCCTACCTCTTATTTCTTAAATAGGAAGAAATGGGCTCCAAAACAAAGCCCTCTTGTTGCTAGTAAAGTCAATTTAAAATGAAGACGGTTGAAATGAATTATTCCTACTCAAATTTGCCTTCTTTCAGGACCACGAGCTGTCCATTTCCAAATGATTGTGCTGCGGATGCCACTTCAAGTTTCAGCACCACAATGTACAGTAAGTTACTAAAATCTGGCTTTTTGTGAGATCAATAGCTCTGATAAATACATCATGGGCAAGAAACATATTATTTTTTATAAAATCTATTATAGTAGTAAGAATCTATCAAAGTTGACCTCTGGTCCTTCTTCTCATCTTGGCGCTCTCCTTTTCAAACTGAACAGAACATATAGGCTATAGGCTGGTCCACGACCACAATATTGACGTTTTTTGACTAGGCCTAATCCAAAATAATTTTCGGAACAAGCCTTGGACTCTTCTCCTGAACTTCCATTGTAGGCCTACACAGCACAGCCATTGACTAGGTAAGCCCAAAAAAGTGTTTGATCAGCAAGAGCAGAGCAGGCCAGGGCTCAGGGTTGGAATATCCATTGAAGTGTGTAATGCAGCCTAGTTTTATTTACACCATACCAGCAGCGCAAAAGACTTGGAAATGAAGTATATTTTCTGAGAAATATAACTTTGCTCTGTGCATCTCCGAACATGCACTTCGTAGTATTAAATCGTACTACAATAAATAGCCTATAAGCTCACTTGATATTGCGTGTCCAGAGGAGAATCAGAGATGAGGGGTGGCATCGGGCACACATCGATATGTAGCTTAATAACTAATTCTAAAACACTGAGAAATATGGAAATGTCATCAATAACAAATTACATGACCCTCCCTTGGACTAGATTAAAAAAAATACTAAACCCTCCCCTTGACTGAAATTGAAAAAGCATAACCCTCCCCCTATTTTCCTCCAGGTTCCCATTCTGTAAATTTCGAACCATCGCTAATGTGGTGATCTTTCAAGTACTTGTACCAGCTAAAGAACAATATTCAAGCCCCATACTCTCAACACCCTAAACAACACTTTCAGCTTCATAGCTACTAACCTGGAGATAATGTCTGTCAGGCTGCCTAAGAGCTGGAGGCCAAGGTCAGTGAGGCCAAGGTCAGTGAGGTTACGAGCAGTACGGAGTCCGACTTGGTTCTGATTCCACAGGGGTCTCTCTCTCTCTCTCTCTCTCTCTCTCTCTCTCTCTCTCTCTCTCTCTCTCTCTCTCTCTCTCTCTCTCTCTCTCTCTCTCTCTCTCACTCACTCACTCACTCACTCACTCACTCACTCACTCACTCACTCACTCACTCACTCACTCACTCACTCACTCACTCACTCACTCACTCACTCACTCACTCACTCCCTCCCTCCCTCCCTCCACACTGCTGTGCATGCTGGGTCAGTGTTCAGTGCCCTCTCCCACTCCACACCCCCTTGATCAGAAGGTGAGTGCTGAGACTTAAGTGGCATGGCATTGTTGGTACACTCCAACTGGTGTTGGGTGTAATACTAGTGATGCCACCTCTTTAATACAACAGTCCCACAGTGCCATCTTGATGATATTCCAACAGGCCACTCCAGGATTACAATCCTTATAAAACTCCCTCAGTATATGCAGGCTCATCTGTTTTGTCGTCTGATCATTATTTCATTATTTTACCCCCTGGTTATACTTTCCAAAATCTGATTAGGATATCAGTGTTCTCTGATATTTTGTGTTGGTTCAAAAATTAATAAATGTTCTGCATTCACTCCATTTTGAAGATATACTTTATTTTACCAGGTAGGTTGATTGCAACAACAACAAGAGTAACATGTTGAAGAGAAAAAAAGAAGCCCTCCAACACTACTTCCCACAGCATCTGGTGTCAGTATCAACTTAAGGTCCAGGCTTGCTTCAAATAAAAGCCAGCAGAGCATTGTATATGGTGACTGAAATGTACCACAAGAGAAATGCGTAATTTATTTCCATGAGATTAGCTGGAAGTTCTATTCCATAAGTGCAGTTTGCCATTTGCTGAAATCAACCTTTGGTGGTCTGCATTAAACTTGACATTTCTTGATATGAGTGTCTGACCACCTGTGAAGGATGTCCTCTCTCCACCTCCTGTGTTACCATGACAGCAGTGAGGCTGATTGGCCACCTGCTGCCGAGAGTGTGTTTATTACAGACCTCTAATTTAAAAAAGCTACAGGGACTATTCCATAACCTTGTAACGAACAAATGACACACCGTGGCCTGCCCTGTCCATTCCAAGTAATTATGTTTATTTTATTTTAGAACTCAGTGCTTAAAGAAACCAAAATCTTTCTGAACTGGAGTGAACTGGATTCAAAGTTATTATTGACTCACTTCTGTATACCATTGAATGCGATAGTTTGTTGGAGTAGGTCTGCAGTGTACTTTCTGAACAGAAGGGGGCAGTCTAGCAACGGCCTCGTTTTCTCCACTAATACAGCTCCAGAGCTCTATCCCAATTATTCCTCGCCTCTCCTTCAACACTTCCATCTAAAAGAACTGACCAGGTGAAAGCTTCCACTACATTGTTTTCACCTGTCCAGTATTTATTAGGGGGAGGAGATGAGGAGAGGATGGATTATTAAGTGTCTGAGACAGAGCCTAAGTTTGTTATTCATATGAGTCACCTAGGCAAGAGCCCCTACCCATGAGTCACCTAGGCAAGAGCCCCTACCCATGAGCCACCTAGGCAAGAGCCCCTACCCATGAGTCACCTAGGCAAGAGCCCCTACCCATGAGCCACCTAGGCAAGAGCTCCTACCCTGTCTTCCTCTGTTTATTCCTCCTTTTGTTAACTAAGGTATTGCCTTTGAATAAGAGAGCATGGAAATTAGATTGTGGCCTGGGTACCTCAGCAAACAGCAGAAGCCTAAAGCGGACCTGTGTTGCTAAAGCACTTAATGACCTATATCAGTGGCTGATTGTCTAAGGTACTCCACTGATTGCCTGTTCCGTGTGTTTTGATTGCTAATTGCACCCTGCCTGTGTTCTAACAAAAGTTCACGCCACCTGAACTTACCTTAGCTGCGGATCACAATTACAATCAGGAGTCATACAATTGGAAACATACAATGAGAATTGCCTTTGCATCTTGACAAAAATATTTTGCAAGCCAAAAGCATTTGTCATCTGTAAACTGCACAAATCTGTAAAAAGAAGAAAGAAACAATCTGATAGAATCGGAAAAGGTTGCTTTTGAGGACCGGAAACATATTGGATTTTCACTAGGCTATCATCTTTAATATTAGGCTCAGTAATAAGTCATGAGTTGATATCAAGGCAGTTGGTTTCACTGTGTTGTGCATTGTCATTCTGGCTCTTGTTAGGTATAGAGCACACACATCTGTTTAGCTAACCCTGCTTTCATTGTTAGCTCGAGGTGAGCCTGGGTCAGGCTCTTTATACATTACAGACAGGTGCTGACTTTGGCTTGTAGCTGGAGCCATACGGGTGGAAATACACGGCAGTGATTGATGTCTGTCTCAGAATGTAGAAGAAGGGGAGCGACAGAGTCAACATGCCAACCCCCAGCCCATATCTTTACTTATCCAGAGTCTTCGCCCTGGGCAAAATACTATGCCGGCTCCACTCGGCACAGCTCCCCTCGTAACAATACTGACCAAGCAAGGACATCCAGGGGATCAGAAGTCGATGCGAACTGACATCCCAGTGCACTGACCTCACCAGCCTGTTGCGTTCAGAATGTCTCATTTCGCAACCAACCAGAAATGCACAAGTAACGCTCAAAAGAGATTTACGATCAGCGAATCGTTTCGAGTCAAGACGTGGAAACCGAAACAAAGACTCTTTCTCAATTCATCTTTCCTTGATACCTCGTATTCTCTCTCCTCACCTCCTTCTCAAAACGCATTGGAGAAGAATGTCCGAGGGGAGGGACCTGGGACCTTCAATTCAGGAGGCGAGGAGATATGCGACCGACAGTACTTGAATTGGGCCTGAACACATCAGTACTAAGTACCAGAACCTCACATTGTTTACTGCTTGAGTTCCATATATTGGTTGAAAATATTATAACAAATATATTAACAGTGCAAGCACTGGCGATCAAGGAATCGCGGAAAGATTAATTGAGATTGAGCCACAGACTGAGAACTAGGTTAGTTTTTTCTCTCTTTTCAAGCAGGAATAGCTCAAAGCTCACTGTTGATCTGCCGAGAGGGACGACAGATGTAGATTAAGCGATGAATTACTTGAGAAACTTCAAAGCAATTTCCCAATGAAGTATTCTAATAGTGGCTGGAAATCTCGACTTCCCACTCGAGAGTTGTGTAAAGTCACGGGGTTTCTCAGCTTCGTCAGCCAATTAATGGGAGTCTGGGGCTTTTTCAACTGTCAAGCACACTGTTGACATGCTGCATCTATATTCTTATGCTCAATTTGATGACACCGTGGTGCTTTCCAATTTAAATGTGCAAAAACGGAATCCAATATTATCCGGAACAGAGCTCTTCAACACCCATCAAGGGTGTATTGACCCCTACCTTCGTTTTCTGTGAGATGACAATTGCTGCGACGTGTCTCTATTCAGTCTGTTTATTGATTTGTTCGATCTCTTCTCGCTGGTTATTACTGTGCAAGCGTATGTTACCTTGGACCGGCTTAATTAGAGTGCACCCTTTCAGTGACACAGGTTTGACTCATATTGCTATGTGCCTGTAACCAACTCTTTTGAGGCAGAATCATCGGTGGGAAAACAAGCAGCACATATAATACAGAAGTCTCCAAGGACGTGAGGGTTGGAGTTGTGTTGGAGTTGTGTCGTTGGGCCTTTTGTCCTCTCCTGTACAGAATGCACACCAGCTGTAAGGAGCCATAGAACAGAGATCTCATACCGTAGATATACTGTACTAGAATTCAGATAAGTAACTTTAATATGTCAAAATGAAATAATCAAAAAGGAATCTGACTGAAGTTCCACTGCTGGGGCGCTTCCACATACACGAAACATGTATATTCAAAAGAGTGTTGACACACCTGCTCTGCTTGCTCCGACTATGAACAGAAAGTCAAAACCGTGCCTTCTCGCCATGTCTTCATATACAGAGATTTCACAAGTCTGGATGAAGGAAACAGTATCAATGTAAAACATTATTGCCACCCATTTCCAGGTAGCTATGCACTAGCCACATAGAAGCCTCATGAGTCTGGATGGTGATACAGTATTAACTGTACGGTGTCATGAGTCCGGATGGTGATGCTTTATTAACTGTACAGTGTCATGAGTCCGGATGGTGATGTTGTATTAACTGTACAGTGTCATGAGTCCGGATGGTGATACTGTATTAACTGTATAGTGTTATGAGTCCGGATGGTGATACTGTATTAACTGTATATTGTTATGAGTCTGGATGGTGATACTGTATTAACTGTATAGTGTTATGAGTCTGGATGGTGATACAGTATTAACTGTATAGTGTCATGAACCTGGATGGTGATACTGTATTAACTGTACAGTGTCATGAGTCTGGATGGTGATACAGTATTAACTGTATAGTGTTATGAGTCTGGATGGTGATACTGTATTAACTGTAAAGTGTCATGAATCTGGATGGTGATACTGTATTAACTGTACAGTGTCATGAGTCTGGATGGTGATACAGCATTAACTGTACAGTGTCATGAGTCCGGATGGTGATGTTGTATTAACTGTACAGTGTCATGAGTCCGGATGGTGATACTGTATTAACTGTATAGTGTTATGAGTCTGGATGGTGATACTGTATTAACTGTATAGTGTTATGAGTCTGGATGGTGATACTGTATTAACTGTATAGTGTCATGAATCTGGATGGTGATACTGTATTAACTGTACAGTGTCATGAGTCTGGATGGTGATACTGTATTAACTGTACAGTGTCATGAGTCTGGATGGTGATACTGTATTAAATGTATAGTGTTACGAGTCTGGATGGTGAAACTGTATTAACTGTACAGTGTCATGAGTCTGGATGGTGATGCTGCATTAACTGTATAGTGTTATGAGTCTGGATGGTGATACCGTATTAACTGTATAGTGTTATGAGTCTGGATGGTGATACTGTATTAACTGTATAGTCTTATGAGTCCGGATGGTGATACTGTATTAACTGTACATTTTTATAAGTCTGGATGCTGATACTGTATTAACTGTACGGTGTCATGAGTCCGGATGGTGATACTGTATTAACTGTATATTGTCATGAGTCTGGATGGTGATACTGTATTAACTGTATAGTGTCATGACTCCGGATGGTGATACTGTATTAACTGTATAGTGTCATCAGTCTGGATGGTGATACTGTATTAACCCTATAGTGTTATGAGTCTGGATGGTGATACTGTATAAACTGTACAGTTTTCTAAGTCTGGATGGTGATACTGTATTAACTGTACAGTGTCATGAGTCCGGATGGTGATGCTGTATTAACTGTATAGTGTCATGAGTCCGGATGGAGATGCTGTATTAACTGTACAGTGTCATGAGTCCGGATGGTGATACTGTATTAACTGTATAGTGTTATGAGTCTGGATGGTGATACTGTATTAACTGTATAGTGTCATGAGTCTGGATGGTGATACTGTATTAACTGTATAGTGTTATGAGTCTGGATGGTGATACTGTATTAACTGTATAGTGTTATAAGTCTGGATGGTGATACCGTATTAACTGTATAGTGTCATGAGTCTGGATGGTGATACTGTATTAACTGTACAGTGTCATGAGTCTGGATGGTGATACCGTATTAACTGTATAGTGTCATGAGTCTGGATGGTGATGCTGTATTAACTGTATAGTGTTATAAGTCTGGATGGTGATACCGTATTAACTGTATAGTGTTATGAGTCTGGATGGTGATACTGTATTAACTGTATAGTGTCATGAGTCTGGATGGTGATACTGTATTAACTGTATAGTGTTATAAGTCTGGATGGTGATACTGTATTAACTGTATAGTGTTATGAGTCTGGATGGTGATACTGTATTAACTGTATAGTGTCATGAGTCCGGATGGTGATACTGTATTAACTGTATAGTGTCATGAGTCTGGATGGTGATACTGTATTAACTGTATAGTGTCATGAGTCCGGATGGTGATACTGTATTAACTGTACAGTTTTATAAGTCTGGATGGTGATACTGTATTAACTGTATAGTGTCATGAGTCTGGATGGTGATACTGTATTAACTGTATAGTGTCATGAGTCTGGATGGTGATACTGTATTAACTGTATAGTGTTATAAGTCTGGATGGTGATACTGTATTAACTGTATAGTGTTATGAGTCTGGATGGTGATACTGTATTAACTGTATAGTGTCATGAGTCCGGATGGTGATACTGTATTAACTGTATAGTGTCATGAGTCTGGATGGTGATACTGTATTAACTGTATAGTGTCATGAGTCCGGATGGTGATACTGTATTAACTGTACAGTTTTATAAGTCTGGATGGTGATACTGTATTAACTGTATAGTGTTATAAGTCTGGATGGTGATACTGTATTAACTGTATAGTGTCATGAGTCTGGATGGTGATACTGTATTAACTGTATAGTGTCATGAGTCTGGATGGTGATACTGTATTAACTGTATAGTGTCATGAGTCTGGATGGTGATACCGTATTAACTGTATAGTGTCATGAGTCTGGATGGTGATACTGTATTAACTGTATAGTGTCATGAGTCCAGATGGTGATACTGTATTAACTGTATAGTGTCATGAGTCTGGATGGTGATACTGTATTAACTGTACAGTGTCATGAGTCCGGATGGTGATACTGTATTAACTGTATAGTGTCATGAGTCTGGATGGTGATACCGTATTAACTGTATAGTGTTATGAGTCTGGATGGTGATACTGTATTAACTGTACAGTTTATAAGTCTGGATGGTGATACTGTATTAGCTGTACAGTGTCATGAGTCCAGAAGGTGATGCTGTATTAACTGTATAGTGTCATGAGTCCGGATGGGGATGCTGTATTAACTGTATAGTGTCATCAGTCTGGATGGTGATACTGCATTAACTGTATAGTGTTATGAGTCTGGATGGTGATACTGCATTAACTGTACAGTGTCATGAGTCTGGATGGTGATACTGTATTAACTGTTAGTGTTATGAGTCTGGATGGTGATACTGTATTAACTGTACGGTGTCATGAGTCTGGATGGTGATACTGCATTAACTGTACAGTGTCATGAGTCCGGATGGTGATACTGTATTAACTGTACAGTTTTATAAGTCTGGATGGTGATACTGCATTAACTGTACAGTTTTATAAGTCCGGATGGTGATACTGTATTAACTGTACAGTTTTATAAGTCTGGATGGTGATACTGCATTAACTGTACAGTTTTATAAGTCTGGATGCTGATACTGTATTAACTGTATAGTGTCATGACTCCGGATGGTGATACTGTATTAACTGTATAGTGTTATGAGTCTGGATGGTGATACTGTATTAACTGTACAGTTTTATAAGTCTGGATGGTGATACTGCATTAACTGTACAGTTTTATAAGTCTGGATGCTGATACTGTATTAACTGTATAGTGTCATGACTCCGGATGGTGATACTGTATTAACTGTATAGTGTTATGAGTCTGGATGGTGATACTGCATTACTCCTGAGTGGCGCAGTGGTCTAAGGCACTGCATCGCAGTGCTAACTGTGCCACTAGAGATCCTGGTTCGAATCCAGGCTCTGTCGCAGCCGGCCGCGACCGGGAGACTCATGGGCGGCGCACAATTGGCCCAGCGTCGTCCAGGGTAGGGGAGGGAATGGCCGGCAGGGATGTAGCTCAGTTGATAGAGCATGGCGTTTGCAACGCCAGGGTTGTGGGTTCGTTTCCCACGGGGGGCCAGTATATAAAAAAAATAAATAACTCATTCTTGTTGGCACCTAAAGTTTAAAAAGTGTTGATAGGGGACAGAATGCGGTCGGACCATCATATAATTGGCATATACATTACTCTAACTGAATTTCCACGTGGGCGAGGATATTGGAAATTTAATCAAAGCCTATTGGATGATAATATATTTATAATTAGAACAAATGAATTTATATCTGACTTTTTCCGACATAACATAGGTACAACAAATCCACCTATTGTATGGGACACCTTTAAATGTGCCTTTAGGGGCCATGCAATTCAGTACTCATCTCGAAAACAAAAGCAACTTAGGTCAAAAGAGTTTATACTAACAAAGGAAATAGAAAGTCTAACAGAACCGATAGATGGCAATAAAAACTGTAACATAGAGGCTCAGAATAAATTAGAGGAAAAACAAAAAGAAATGGAGAACCTTATTCAAGAAAGATCAAGTGTAATATATTATAAAAAATAAAGCAAACTGGATGGAATATGGGGAAAAATTGACAAAATTCTTTTTTAATCTTCAACATAGGAATGCTACCAAAAATAACTTAATGAAACTGGTTACAATTGACGGAGTCACCCATGATTCACCAAATGATATTTTGAAGGAGGAAACAAAGTACTTTAAGCATATGTTTTCTTTTCAGTCGCCTCCATCTCCTCTAACTGAAGCTAATTGTAGAGATTTTTTTCTATTGATAATGTAAAATTAACAGCCATACAGAAAGACTCATGTGAAGGTGAAATTACAGAGGAGGAACTTCTGGATGCAATTAAAGACTTTAAGTCCGGGAAAACTCCAGGGTTGGATGGCATACCAGTCGAGGTATACCAAACCTTTTTTGATATACTAAGAGGACCGTTATTAGCATGTTTTAATCACTCCTATGTAAATTGTAGATTATCTGACACTCAAGAAGAAGGTCTGATCTCATTATTACTGAAACATGATACAAGTGGAAAATATAAAGATCCAGTCCATAAAAAAAATTGGAGGCCCCTTACACTTCAGTGTTGTGATGCAAAAATTCTAGCAAAATGTATAGTGCATTGGGCGGCAGGTAGCTTAGTGGTTAAGAGCGTTGTGCCAGTAACCGAAAAGTCGCTGGTTCTAATCCCCGAGCTGACAAGGTGAAAAATCTGTCGATGTGCCCTTGAGCAAGGCACTTAACCCTAATTGCTCCTGTAAGTCGCTCTGGATAAGAGCGTCTGCTAAAATCTAAAATGTAAAAAAATTTGCATAGAATTAAAAAGGTATTGTCGGATATTATTCATTCTAATCAGACAGGTTTTTTACATTGGAGATAATATAAGGCAAGTATTGGAAACAATAGAACACTATGGAAAATATGGGAAATCAGGCCTGCTATTCATAGCAGACTTCGAAAAGGCATTTGATAAAGTACGACTGGGGTTTATATATAAATGCCTGGAGCATTTCCATTTTGGAGAATTTCTTATAAAATGGGTCAAAATCATGTATAGTAACCCTAGGTGTAAAATAGTAAATAATGGCTATTTCTCAGAAAGTTTTAAACTGTCAAGAGGAGTGAAACAAGGTTGTCCACTATCGGCATATCTATTTATTGTGGCCATCGAGATGTTAGCTATTAAAATCAGATCCAATAATAATATCAGAGGATTAAAAATCCAGGGTTTAAAAACAAAGGTGTAATTGTACGCTTATGATTCACGTTTTCTTTTAAATCCGCAACTAGAATCCCTCCACAGCCTCATAGAGGATCTAGATACATTTTCTAACCTCTCTGGATTACAACCAAATTATGACCAATGTACTATATTACGTATTGGATCACAAAAAAATACAATTTTTACATTACCATGTAGTTTACCAATAAAAGGGTCTGATGGTGATGTGAATATACTCGGAATACATATCGCAAAGGAAATAAATGATCTCACTTCAATACATTTTTATAGAAAGTTAGCAAAAATAGATAAGATCTTGCTACCATGGAAAGGTAAATACCTGTCAATTTGTGGAAAAATCACCCTGATTAACTCTTTAGTATTATCCTAGTTTACCTATTTGCTTATGGTCTTGCCTACACCTAGTGAACAGTTTTTTAAATTATATGAGAAAAAAATATTCAATTTTATTTGGAACGGCAAGCCGGACAAAATTAAAAGGGCCTATTTATATAATGAACATGAATTCGAAGGACAGAAATGATTAAATATTAAAGCATTAGACCTATCACTAAAAGCTTCAGTCATACAAAAGTTATACTTAAATCCGAACTGGTTCTCAAGCAAATTAGTAAGATTGTCTCACCCAATGTTCAAGAATGGCCTTTTTCCCTTTATTCAGATTACAACCACTCATTTTCAGTTATTTGAAAAGGAAATCATCTCCCAAATATTACTATTTCTAAAACAAGCCATAGAAAGTTGGTTGCAATTTCAATTTAATCCTCCAGAAACGACAGAACAAATAATGCAACAAATATTGTGGTTAAATTCAAATATACTAATTGACAAAAAACCTTTATTTTTTGACAGAATGTTTAAAAAAGGTATAATCTTCGTAAATGATATCATCGGTAGGACTGGTGGAGTTATGTCACACATGCAGCTAACAAAAACATATGGAAATGTCTGCTCTACCCAAAATTACAACCAAATAATTGCAGCCTTACCGCAAAAGTGGAAGAGGAAAGTGGAAGGGGGAGAAAGTAAGGAACTTGTCTGTCGGCCTTGCATTAAAGAACATAATTGGTTAAGGAAAACTGTGATAAATAAAAAAGTATATCAGTTTCACTTAAGGACCAAAGGATTGACAGGCGTCCCATATAGATTGCAAAATAGCTGGGAAGAGATTTTTGACATACCGATCCCATGGCATAGTGTTTATGAACTGACACGCAAAACGACACCGGATTCAAAACTTAGAATCTTTCAATTTAAATTATTATATAAAATTCTTGCTACCAATAGAATGTTATTTATATGGGGGATACAATCTTCCCAGCTCTGCAGATTTTGCTGTGAGGAGACAGAATCATTGGATCATTTGTTTTGGTTCTGTCCATTTGTAGCTTGTTTTTGGACACAGGTCCAGGAATGGCTAAAGGATTGCAATATTTACCTGTAGCTAACCTTGCAGATAGCATTACTGGGTGATCTGAAAGCTCATAGTCAATCGATCAATAATATAATAATACTTTTAGCAAAAATGTTTATTTTTAATTCACAATCTTTAGAAACAATGAGAATAGAAAGGTTCAGAACTTTTGTAAAACATCACAGTACGGTTGAAATATATATGGCAAATAGAAATCCTATATGGTTGGTGTTAAGAGATAGATGGGAGGTATTGAATGGAGTTGAAGGATGGGACTAATAACAAATAACAACAAATAATAACAAGATAACTAATAATGTATGCATACTGTGTCCATAATAAGTATATAGGTTGTATGTTGGGAGCTTTTGGGAAAGAGCACAGTTAGAAAGATATGGCATATAGAAGCAAACCGGATGGACATCATGAAAATGATCGGAGAGGTTGAGAGTAGAAGAAGTTCAGGAGCAAAAACAAATAAAATATAATTATTGTAAAATTGACTGTGTCCATAAGGTGTAGATAGTAAGTATAGGCTGGAAGTAGAGGGCATTGTTGTTCACTAATTTACCCCAAGTAGGGAAAGGATGGCGGGGTTGAAAAGTAATAAAGGGGAATATATATATAAAAACATAGGGGATTGGAAGTGATGCACACAATTACATTGATGGAAGTTACAATCTATCTGCAATATTAAGCTGATCTACCCCCCAAAAATAAAATTAATAAAAAAAGACAACAAAAAAAAAATGACTAAAAAAAAAAAAAAAAAGTCTGGATGGTGATACTGTATTAACTGTACAGTGTCATGAGTCTGGATGGTGATACCGTATTAACTGTACAGTGTTATGAGTCTGGATGGTGATACTGTATTAACTGTACAGTGTTATGAGTCTGGATGGTGATTCTGTATTAAGTGTACAGTGTTATGAGTCTGGATGGTGATACTGTATTAACTGTATAGTGTCATGAGTCCGGATGGTGATACTGTATTAACTGTACAGTTTTATAAGTCTGGATGGTGATACTGTATTAACTGTACAGTTTTATAAGTTTTATGGTGATACTGTATTAACTGTATATTGTCATGAGTCTGGATGGTGATACTGTATTAACTGTACAGTGTCATGAGTCCGGATGGAGATACTGCATTAACTGTACAGTTTTATAAGTCTGGATGGTGATACTGTATTAACTGTACAGTTTTATAAGTCTGGATGGTGATACTGTATTAACTGTATATTGTCATGAGTCTGGATGGTGATACTGTATTAACTGTACAGTGTCATGAGTCCGGATGGTGATACTGCATTAACTGTACAGTTTTATAAGTCTGGATGGTGATACTGTATTAACTGTACAGTTTTATAAGTCTGGATGGTGATACTGTATTAACTGTATATTGTCATGAGTCTGGATGGTGATACCGTATTAACTGTATATTGTCATGAGTCTGGATGGTGATACTGTATTAACTGTACAGTGTCATGAGTCCGGATGATGATACTGTATTAACTGTACAGTTTTATAAGTCTGGATGGTGATACTGTATTAACTGTACAGTTTTATAAGTCTGGATGGTGATACTGTATTAACTGTATAGTGTTATGAGTCTGGATGGTGATACTGTATTAACTGTACAGTGTCATGAGTCCGGATGATGATACTGTATTAACTGTACAGTTTTATAAGTCTGGATGGTGATACTGTATTAACTGTACAGTACATCAACAAGGGCACCATGACATAACATGTCATGATTAATGAATGTACTGTAACCCGAAAGAGCGACAGTTGCTGGCTAAATGGCCCCTTGCAGGCAGAATTTTATGTCAGTGGCCAGCCTGGTTTTCCCCCAGGGAGTCTCTGGTCTCAGATGGAGGGCTCAGGGGTAGTGTGAGTTGGGCCCCACAGGGACCCATGGGCCAGCAGAGAGAGAGGGAGAGGGAGTGGGCAGCCAACCCAGTCCAGCTGATCACCCCATGACTCTTCTCTGTTCAGGGACATAAGTGCATCTGGCACACTGCAGCTGCTGGCCGCTGTGATTAGAGCACCACACACACGCACGCACGCACGCACGCACGCACGCACGCACGCACGCACGCACGCACGCACGCACGCACACACACACACACACACACACACACACACACACACACACACACACAGAGAGAGAGAGAGAGGGGAGAGAGATTGATAAACACAAGATATGCACGCGCATACACACACACTGCTGGACACACACACACGCACACACACAAGCATGTGCTCATATGGAGACACTCTGACCCATTTGCTGAACCCCCACTGTAACCTGTGTGTGACTTTTCAAACTTCCCACATCAAGCCAGCTGGGAGACAGGAGACACACACAAACATGGAGATCAGGGCTGCAACACACACACACACACACACACACACACATACAGACAGCTGTTATTCATTAATGATGGATGTTATTGCTATACATGGGGGAGCACAGAAATATGTATTATTTCACATACCCTACATTTCATAGTCTTCCACTGACATGCACTCTACCACAAATACAATCTCTGAAAATCTTATTGTAGAACACCTACATCACTGAATGACGCCAGACCTGGGTCAGACCTGGCCCTAGGTGAAATGCTTGAATGTATTTGAGATGCGCTTGACTTATCTTGGAGTTCGTACTTTGGGGACCATTCCATTGGTTCCATTGCATTGGGCAAACCAAATCAAGCTCAGCACAAATATCTTAACACGTTTGACATGCATGTGACCCAGGTCGGCTACAATAGGCTGATGTTCCAAAAATGCTTAGTTACAAATGTAATTGAATGCTGGTTGAATGTTCCAGATAGTGCAGTGCAGTGACAGGTTTGCATTAGCCTCAACCCAGTCAGTATTGAGGACTGGGCTAGAGCAGTGATGAAGCTCCTGCTCGGGAAAGCAACGCCCTTCACACAGATTATTAACACTGAGTTGGACTGATTAAAGCCTAACTGTGCAAACAGGCTCCAGTATGTGGATTAAAGCTTCAACCAAATAAAGCTCAAACACAAAGGCACAGCTTCACTCTGCGTGTACTCCTTAGACAACTAGAGAAAATAGTTATCTGAATTTATGATGAAAGCTGTGCAAATCACATAAAACTCTCACCCGTCTCAATGAAGTAGAATTAGTTATTTGAGTGTATGACGGAAATATGAGAAACTGTGCGAAGCAAACAGAACTCTCACCCATCTCAATGGACGACAATGAAAACAGGGGCATGGTTTTTGAATGTGTATTTGGTGTACGTACAAGGTCAATATAGTATTACCTTTCCCCAATTTCCAGATTGAGAGTAAATACATAGTTGATGTGAGCATTTGTCACAGGCTTTAGATAAGGCAAGCAATGGGGTTTACCTCTGTGTTTCATTGTTAGGGGTTGAAATAATAAAATGGCTACAAACAATACTCAGGAGAGTAGAGCTCAGAGAAAATTAAGTTGACATGTTTCATGAACATGGGCTCTACTTTGTTGCAGTGTTTGCAGCAATGAGCTGGACCAAATCGATCACAATTCTCCTTCGCGAAGGCGGACTTTGGAAGGTAATGGAAAAAGCAAGCAACTCCTTGGAATACAAAAATGTGATTGGTAAAAAACCCTGCGTAGATATTTGCAGGTGAACTCGGGACTCTGCAATAAATGGTAAGGGGTTGCAAGACTCCCAGGGCAATTCTTGATTGTTTCCATTGATGGTGCCTGAATTTGAAACCGCCATTGGGTAGAAATTGAGGTGAATTGGGCATTGGCCCAACTGATAGTCCCAAAGGTCTCTGCAGCTTCTGAGGGGAATGCATGTTGGGAGCAAGGGAACGGCAGAGGGGAAAAGTCAGGTACAAACTATTACTGTTCCTTTCTTTCACCTAGCTGTTTATGATGTCGGTCTTCAATTTGTATTCTTATTTGTAGTTCTAGAGGGCTGCTTGGAACATGACAGATTGAAATAGGATTGCTTGGAACATGAAAGATTGTCACCCCATTAGCTTTTTTATTCTTCAAAATAATTTAAATCCCAACATCCTCCTGATTTTGGACGTCACCAGCCGCCACTGAGTTTCATCACTGTTGGACTAAAAGAAAGTGTTGTGGCAATATTCACCCATCCTGTAGAGTACTGTATGTAGGTTGTATCTTCTTGCAGAGGGTCATGTCATCATGTAATATCAGACCCATCTTAAAGGGAGGCCAAAGCAGTGTCTCTGCAGTGTCTGGTAATAAATAATTGAGGGATACCATGTGTGGCAACACCAATCCATAACTAACGTCATACCATGAAATGTCCATTAACTGCACATTCCTGTGGAGCTTTTACTTGGGAGATAGCGTAAACATTTCAATTACTTGTGAAGTTTGGAAACCCCCCCCCCAACTGACTTTGATTGCGGTTTTGCAGCTATCCAATTAATTCAACTCTGCCCATATTGTTGTATTTCAGGTAACTCTTTTAAAAAATGTTTGTCCATATTGGACAAGGGAAATATGATATGGTCAATGTTTCATAGGGTTCTTGGTTGCACAAAACTACATATTCTGGTTTGGGAACCTTGGGATGAGTAATATCTATCAAATTATAGAAAATCTATTTTTAAAAAGCAAGCATGTCGTCCCCTGTAGCTCAGTTGGTAGAGCATGGCGCTTGCAACGCCAAGGTTGTGGGTTTGTTTCCCACGGGGTCGTTCTGGATAAGAGCGTCTGCTAAAATGTATATCCCAATGAATATAAAGCAAGCTCACTCTATGACCATTTCAATGTCAATATGCATTTTACACTATTCTAAAGTAAAAGTCCACTTTCGGTGACTTCCAGCCAAGTTTTTATGTTGGTTCTAAGGTTCTACGGCAACTCTTTCAGTAATCTCTCTTGGTTCAAAGAGTACTCTTATCTCCTCCTCCCCTGACGTTTTTGCGCATTTGTGTCTTGCAAAGGAAGCCGAAAGTAAAACGGACCGACAAAAGTAAATGGGAAACAGCCTATTCACATTCTCAGAGGACGGCTATTACTTCTGTAGTCTTTAAATGTCAAAAGCAATTTTCTGCTCAGTAAAAAAATGTTTGAGGCCTAGACTCATCATAAAAATTATTAATGTTCTTTTTATATTCCCTCTGATGTTGTGGGCTTTCTTCATTCCTTATCACGCCATACATGTTTTCTTGGTCTAATCAAAAGCATTGTCAGAGAGGATAGTGAAAGAAATACCGACGCATACCTGGGAGTGCAGCCAAGTCCAGTGGTGTACGGTGATACAAACCTGGCAGCGCTGATATCCTCTCAACACCACACTTCCAATATTACTATCAGCCACATTCAGAATCATAGCCACACCATTGTTCTATTTTGTGGTGTGTTATGGACGCATGGCATGATACACCACAATGAAAGGTCAGTGTAATTCCTTTTTGGAGAGAGAGAGAGAGGCCTCCTTTCTGTGATACAAAATCCATTGAATACAATTGTAGCCAGGTCATTCGAGGTAAGCCATGTGGACCGATTCCATGTTTTTCTCACAGAACGTTGTGTATGAAAATGTAAAGCCATCAGTCATGCTATGTGATGATTTGAGTATACAGTGGCACCAAGCCAATGCATCCCTCTCACTGGAAATCATCCGAACCACTCCAACTGAGTATTCATATTGATTGCTGCAATCTGTTTCAAATCAACAAAGTAGGCCTACAAATACAAACAGGGGTTTTCCCTGTAGTACTGTCTTTTGGAAGACACCTCTTGAGAATGGTTTAACCACTGATACCATTGCCACAATCGCACATTGACATAAACAAGGTATCCTTGATTTTGGGCTCTATTCAATCTGTATCGCTGAAGCGTTTATTATCTATGCATAGTCACTTTACCTCTACCTACATGTACATATTATCTCAATTACCTCGACTAACCTGTGTCCCCGCACATTGACTCTGTACCGGTACCCCCTGTATATAGTCTCACTACTGTTATTTTATTGTTGCTGTTTAATTATTTGTTATTTTTCTATTTTTTAATATTTGTTAATTTTTTACTAACAGTTTCTTAACACTTATTTTTCTTTAAACTGCATTGTTGGTTAAGGGCTTGTAAGTAAGCATTTCACTGTAAGGTCTACACCTGTTGTATTCGGCGCATGTGACAAAGAAAATTTGATTTGATTTTAAGTGTAAGGTAATTTCCGATTGACGACATATGCAGCGTTTACCGTGAATGCATTCTCCGCCAGAGTATGTGAGTGGAGCTAGAGCAGAGCGAGGAGCGGAGGTATATTACCACCAGTCCAGTTGGTGGTGGTAATGCACATTAAAGTTGGTTGCCAACCGCCATATAAAGTCCAAAGAAGAAGAAGAAGCCTGAAGGAGGAGAGATTACTAGAAACAAACTCGGTTTACCCTTTTATCTGTGGATTAATTGTCGGAGTAGAGGACCTTGTGCATTTCAGGTAAAATAACAACCCAATGTTTATATCCCAGGACAAATTAGCTAGCAATAGCAAGCTAGCTAGCTAAATTGCCATAAATGTTTAATGCTTTTCAACCTGTCCCCAAATTAATATAGTTGGTTCAGAGTTCGTTTTGATATTTCAACCTGCGTGTCCTGATCACGTCTGGTGTACAAAATCAACATGCGTTCGATGGTGCACGCGGACACATGCGCGCGCCCGGTCTAGTCAGCATGTAAGGCAGCTGATTCAGGGGGGTTGGGTTAAAAGCGGATGACACTTTTCAGTTGTACAACTGACCAGGTATCTCCTTTACCTTTCCCTTTATTCCCACTTTCAAGGAGATTTCCATTTTGATAGGGTTATTTTGCCTAAAAACCTTTAGACCTACCTGTATCACAGCGTGGCCCAAAGGGGGTTTAGCATCCCCAGTGGCTCTGAAAGCGTGGAGAGGATATTCTCAGCTGCTGGCCTGCTCTCTAGGCACCATCGCATGAGCCTGAAGCCACAGACTCTGGCCAAACTCGTGTTTCTACAAATTAATTCAAAGACACTGTAGATTGAGCCTAATAAGGCATTTTTTGTTTAATTTGTATTTAATTCTAAGTAAGTCACAGCCTATATGCAGAATGTATAGACTATAATGATTTAATACAATGAAATGTTGAACCCCCTATGGTCGATGTCCGCGCCCCCGTGGAAATAAAATTAGCATCAAAATCCGTCATTTAAGCTAAATATATAATTTTGTTTTGCATTGGATGCGTCTCAATCCACCAAATCCGCCTATGTAACACTTCCGCATCTGCGGTGAAAGGTGATTCAGACCATGAGACGTCCCAAAAATCGGTCTTCTCACAAAACCATCTCTAGAGTCCGAACGGTTTGACCTACAAACTATTATAAACGCTCTATGGAAAGATGAGACTTTCACGAACACGATGGTGTTCTCCATTTTGCTCTACAACTCATTTGAAGTTGGTACAGGCGATCTGCCAAATTCCGTCTGTAGCGTCCGAAAAGTTTGGGCTACACACTAATATGACCCCTCTGTGTAAAGGTGAGACTCCCACGAACACGTACATGTCGGTTGTTTTGCTCTAGACACGTCTGAAGGTCCCCCGGTACCAGTCGAAAAGATTTATGGAAGTATATTTGGAGATATCTGTTTAGTGACAAAAATACATGGACAAAAATAAAATATGTTTCCTGATCTTTCTTATATCTCTCAGATATAGAATAGACACTTCAGAACAAACTTCCTTTAGATTACCAGCCTAGTGTCGCACTCGCAAATGCTTCACGATGTATTTCTTTGTAGGCTATAGCCTTGAAATAATTGAAATAATATAGCCTAAATAATTCATTTAGGTTCCTTCTTAGGCTCCCTGTCTGGCTCCAGACCTATTTAGAGTGTTTATATGCTGTTTACTATGACATGAAATGATGAGCGCTTCTTACATTCACCTTTTCATGTTTATTAAAATACTTTTCATTCAAATCATATGGTTTGGTTTCAGTACTTCAAAACCAAATGGTAGGTCCAGGTAGTCACAAAAATAGATCGGTGTTGGTTAAATTGTGATTTTAATGAATGGAGCGAATTCGGAGCAGCAGTTTGTAGCGGAGCGGTTGAAAAGTATGTGGAGCGCCGGAGCGTGCGCACCGCTCCATGAGCGATGAGTGGGATTTCCGACTGCTGCTCACATACTCTGGTCTCCACTAATGCGGGAACATTGCCTTCACATTTCAATCACGCTGTAACGCTGAATTTCCGTGTTACGGATTGAATAGAGCCCTTACTTACAGTAGTAATACACACTGCCAACCCACTCCCTGGTTTCCAACTTATTTTTCATAGAAGAACTGGCCACCAGACGGTTGTTTTTGAGAGTAAAACGGCTTGGATTCACCTGACTGATTTTACCTCACAGCTACTTCACTCTGTTTATTTTCTAATCATGGCCCTCTCCAAGGCATCATTCTCTTCCATTATTGGAATGTGCAGAATACTTAGAGTTGTCATTAGTGTTTTTTGGGTATGCTGTGCCTGATAAGACCTCAACTTTTCTACGTTAATTAATCAAGCCATTAATTGTGTCCAACCCAGACCCCTATGGTCCAATTAATATTAGAACAAACATAAACAAATACAAACATTACTGTACTCAGCAAAATCTCTATGGGATAGAATTCTGCTTGGAACGTCATAATCCAACTGCCTGTTTGAAGAACTGATAAAGATATTAATTGTTCAATCACTGAACAGACACAGACATTTACTGTATATTAGGAAAGAGAGAAGCATTGGATTATCTGACAGCTTTTATTGGCAGCAATTCAAATGATTCCTATGACGTTGGAAACCTTTCGTCCTCCCCATTGAACATAACATCATTCATGACCATCTTTTATTATGAACAGGTCACATATACCGCCTTTCGCACTATTGTACTGACCCAAACTGTACTGTACTCTGCTATTGGTTCTGGCATTTTCTTTTCACATTGTGCATTCCAACATGGTTTCAGCAACTATGGTGGATGCGTTACGAGGCCAGCACAGTACAGCTCGGATTGTCTTGGCTAGGCTCAGTAGTGTGAAAGGGTCAAATTGTTGAGACACAAGTCCTTCTTCCTATATGGCACACCGATTCCGACACCCTTCAAACAATGTCCATCTACACAATGAGGAACAGAGGGCAGTGCTTCCACACAAATGCAGAACAATGGTACTGTACACATAAAGAGAATCTGTTTGCTCATAACTTCATTTCAACAAAGGAGAAGAAAGTGTTTTATACTGAACACTTAGCTAATCATTAGCGAGAACAAATTAACTGGCAGATTGACAAAGTGCCCAATCTTCACTGCGGGCATGATAATCATTAGGTCAGAGCTGTCCCAGGTATTCTGTGGTTTCCACATCTCTTGCAGCCGACAGCACTTGGAATGATCTGAGTCAGGGTATTTGTCCAGAATGGCTGAATAAGCCGTAGCTCCATTGTCCATCTCTACCATTCCAGTATTGATCAGAAATAATGTTCCTCCTTCAGTCAGGTCAAAGCCAACGGTATTAAAGCCCTTATATCCTCAAGGGTCTTTTCCAATCAGTTTGTGCAGTTGAGTATGAAACAAAGACAGTTCATTGGAGTCCGTTTCTCATGACAACATTTCAGGTAAGAGTTTCCATTTATATATAGATCTTAAAGGATAACCGTGTAGTTTCCGATGGCGCTTTTTAAATTCACTGGATGTGCTCGGATAGCTGGATGGTAGGTTAGTCCACATAAAAAGTACTTTTATCTTGACTTGAAGCGATTACAATGTACAGATTGGTTTCAATATGTCTCAGTCCCTCTCTGTACACTTAAAGGACTCGCAGGTGCAATTGAACCACTAAGACACAAAAATATAAAAACGACTATGCTGTACATGTTTCGGAGGAAGTGTAGCTTATTGGCCAAAGAGTCCAATTTCTCTTGAATTTGTGAACAAATCATCCCATCTGCTCTATGGGTGGTCCTTGGCAGTGCTTCCTCCTTTAATGTCCATAAAAGAGTAGAAGTAGGAGCACAAAGCCGGTAAAGGCCGTTGGAGGCAGAAGGCCAAGTGAGGAGGCAGAGTTTGGGAGCCCATCCAATGGGAGGGTAGAATCTCCCCACAGTCGGTCGTTTCCGCTGGCCTAAGGGTGAGAAAGAGAGATCAATGTTGACCAAAAAACATTGAAGCCCACATGGTTAGCCTGAAACAGAAAAGAACAAAACTAGAGAGGTATTATTCACTGTCAAGGGCCAAAAAAAAGATATGCTCCACCATTCTGATTCAAATTTAAAAAACATAAGTCAAAGGTGATCAGGTGGGAGTACTGTAAATATGCAACTATAACCTCCCTGAACTTAACTGGCAAAGGTTTCAACTCTTGGCAACTCCTTTTTTTTTAACACTGTACAAACAACTGAACAAATATCTATTTTATCCCATTCTAGCTCTGACCCTGACAAAACAATCAACAAAACAATCACCACACCTGTGTTGGTATAATTGGGTCCGGAACGTTCCGTGTGGTCTCCACGGTAGCAGGCAGAGGGGTGGTGGCATGGCTCTTTCTGCCTGTGGCAGGGCTGAGTGGTCCCAATAGACTGGGCGTGGGTGCCATATCTGTCCCGCTCCCAAAAGCCAGGAGGGCATTCCCTGTTTAACAAGATGACAACAGGTACAGTGTGAGAAGAGAAGAGACAATTTGACTCAAGGCTCCCGAAATGGACCTGACACGTCTTCATCAATTTCCAATCACGCCCACATTCAGTTACTGCACAGTCAGGACCCATTCTGCATTCTGCCTGAGCGGCTCGGCTCAGGCAAGTTTGGATTTGCTCGGTGGAGAAGAAAAGGCGAATACTCAGTATTCTCTTCAGGTTTACCCAACTGCACCTGCCTCTCCACATCCTCTCATTAACTCACAGACGAGTGGCATTGGCCAAACAAGTCTGAGACCTCACTCTTTGTCCTTTTTTGTCATGGAGAGGAGAGGACACTGAGGAGAGGAGAGGCCACTGAGGAGAGGAGAGGCCACAGAGGAGAGGAGAGGCCACCGAGGAGAGGAGTAGAGAGGAGAGGAGAGGAGAGGCCACTGAGGAGAAGAGAGGCCACAGAGGAGAGGAGTAGAGAGGAGAGGAGAGGCCACTGAGGAGAGGAGAGGCCACCGAGGAGAGGAGATGCCACCGAGGAGAGGAGAGGCCACCGAGGAGAGTAGAGACCATCGAGGAGTGGCCACCGAGGAGAGGGGAGGCCACCGAGGAGAGGAGAGGCCACTGAGAAGAGGAGAGGCCACCGAGTAGAAGAGAGGAGAGACGAAGCGAGGAAAGGGAGGAGAGGAGAGGAGAAGGAGAGGAGAGGCCACCGAGGAGAAGAGAGGCCACCGAGGAGAGGAGAGGCCACCGAGGAGAGGAGAGGCCACTGAGTATAGGAGAAGAGAGGAGAGGCGAAGTGAGGAAAGAGAGGAGAGGAGGAGAGGCCACCAAGGAGAGGAGAGGAGAGGAGAGGAGAGGAGAGGAGAGGAGAGGAGAGGAGAGGAGAGGAGAGGAGAGGAGAGGAGAGGAGAGGAGAGGAGAGGAGAGGAGAGGAGAGGAGAGGAGAGGAGAGGAGAGGAGAGGAGAGGAGAGGAGAGGAGAGGAGAGGAGAGGAGAGGAGAGGAGAGGAGGAGGCTATCTGATGGCTCTAGATTCACTGGTTGTCACTGTTTACCACAGCCACAAAGTCATAAAGCCCGCCTATTTCTACAATTTATCTTCTTAAAATGGTATTTTAAACTTAAACCATAACCTTATCCCCTTTGCTAACCTTATGCCTATCTCTAACCTTATCCACACTGCTGACCTTATGCCTATCTCTAACCTTATCCACACTGCTAACCTTATGCCTATCTCTAACCTTATCCACACTTCAAACCTTATGCCTATCTCTAACCTTATCCACACTTCAAACCTTATGCCTATCTCTAACCTTATCCACACTTCAAACCTTATGCCTATCTCTAACCTTATCCACACTTCAAACCTTATGCCTATCTCTAACCTTATCCACACTTCAAACCTTATGCCTATCTCTAACCTTATCCAAACATCAAACCTTATGCCTATCTCTAACCTTATCCACACTTCAAACCTTATGCCGATCTCTAACCTTATCCACACTTCAAACCTTATGCCTATCTCTAACCTTATCCACACTTCAAACCTTATGCCTATCTCTAACCTTATCCACACTTCAAACCTTATGCCTATCTCTAACCTTATCCAAACATCAAACCTTATGCCTATCTCTAACCTTATCCACACTTCAAACCTTATGCCGATCTCTAACCTTATCCACACTTCAAACCTTATGCCTATATCTAACCTTAACCACACTTCAAACCTTATGCCTATCTCTAACCTTAAATGAAGACCAAAAAGCTAATTAAAAAAAGAATGTATTAAGATATAGCCAATTTTGACTTTGTGCCCGCGCTATCTAGTGGAAACCAGATTTACCTTGCGCTCTCCGGGAGGAGGATAGCCCCTGTCTGTTTAAACAGGTCAGATGAAAAACACTGTAGCAAAGTCAATAATAAGGACGATTAATTATTCACTACATAGAAAGGGCATAAGCAAAATTGGAATAGAGATGGAAGACCATTAGGGTGAGAGAGAAAAAATCCCAGGAAACTTTGTGTACTGAGTCACCATGCTGACACATGATGCTCCTGAAATAAAGCTGATAGTGAAGGTCTGGGTCATGTGGTTGAAAGCACTCTTCATCTTCTATAAGGGATCATAAACATATCACACAAGCACCATATTGTATTTCACCCTCCTTTCCCTCTCCATAAACCATTAGAAGGTGGAACTAGCTTGTCTCCCATCACGTGAGGTGATACTACACTTATTACATGCAATAATGCAATTATTACTGTGCTATTATGGGTTAAGTCTGTAGGTTGAGTCTTCTAAGCCAATATTTACATCAACTGTTGAAACAGGAATAAATGCACAAGCCGTTAAGACAGAGGGTAAATGAATAAATAAGTCATTACTTTAGAATCACAGGGCTAACCTATTTCCTTTTCACTCAGGGAAGGCACTGTGAACACCCAGGTGGAATTACCAAGGATACAGCATGAAGGGGATGATTCATGAGAGAGAGATGGAGAAAGAAAGAGAGACAGAGATAGAGAGAAAAAGAGGGGGAGAGAAAGAGAGGAAGTGAAAGAAAGAGAGAGAGCAAGAGACCAAAACTCTGACTGGTAATTCTCCTACAGAGGAGATAACTCTTTAACATCTTCCTTCACTGCTGTTGAGCCTACAGGTAACTAACTGGTGTGGGACACATCTGCTTCATTCTATCACATTTCCCCCCTGTCAAATTCCCTTTCTATAATCTGCTCGTTCTACTCCTCCTACTGAGCCCAATTTGCTGTAGTCAGTTGGCGCAGGTATTCATCAATGCAAATAGGCTAGGTTGAACAGGGAGTAACACCATCCCTTATTTCTATCAACAATTTAAAAAATATGTTGAATAACTGCAAAGGCATTTTTGCGCAGACCAATTATTGTAATAGAAAACCATAGTGTTGTTTTTGAGCTGTTGGATTAATCATTCCTCAGAGAGAAAATAAATCTAAGCAAAAATCTAAATCAAGTATAGTAAAGAGATTTACCAGTACATACTTAGAAAAAAAGGTGCTATCTAGAACCTAAAATGGTTATTCAGCTGTCCCCATAGGAGAACCCTTTGAATAACCCTTTTTTATTCCAGGTAGAACACTTTTGGTTCCAGGTCAAACCCTATTGGGATGCATGTAGAACCCTTTTGGTTCCAGGTCAAACCCTATTGGGATGCATGTAGAACCCTTTTGGTTCCAGGTCAAACCCTATTGGGATGCATGTAGAACCCTTTTGTAACCCTTTTTTCTAAGAGTGTAGGCTCATATGAGAGACATGACAAAACACTGACAGGCAAAATCCCCAGAACTCATGGAGTAAATCTCTGCTTTATCGCCTAAAACCTGCTACAGATGTCACACATTCACGCTAACAATCACGATGGCTATTCAACTTTATACAACGGGTGGGTCTAATCCTGAATGCTGATTGGTTAAAACCTCATTCCAGCCGGTGTCTATTCCTGAAGTTACCACCAGCTAAATCTATGACGTTAAAATAACTATTTACACTGTTCCATCTGACTGCGCAATCCACTGTCTAATCAACCCATTCAAACTTGATATCCACTCTAAAAAGCATCTAGACATTATCTCACATTTCTTTTAGACTAACATTTTGTTTTCAACAGTGGATATTTGTATAAACCTTGCTGTTTGTCTCCTGCTGTCCCATAGTATTGAACGTGTCGGGAGTCTGGACGAGACAGAAAGGCAGGCAGCGTTTCTCAGCCAGTCGAAATCATGAATCAGCTGGCATAATTTTTATGGATATATACAAAATAAATGTCCATTGAAAAAAGGTCAAACGAAACACAGCTAATGTGCAGTCTTTCCAGCTTCAGTCTGAAGTGATTGTGTTACTGTAGCTGTGTTGTTGGCTAGCTCCTCTGAACAACAGTGTCCTGACGAGTGAGCACATTTTCTATGCCAGGCGAAATCGCGCCTCATTAGGTCATTGTTTTGGATGTATCCAAATAAATGTCACTAGAAAACAGCTTAAACAAATGCAAATGCAGCTATTTTGCTGGCTGTTATTCTGGCTGAACTTTTTGACGTAACTGTAAATTAGCCGTAGTTGGCTAGCTTAGCAAGCAAAGGACAAGAACGTTGCCAGTCAGTATTGCAATGGAACATTTAGAACGAACAACTGGGTCGCGTCCATAGATACAGAACAAAAAGAGTGAACGACTGGGTCGCGTCTCTAGGAACCCTAGATTTGTGTCGGGACTATATCTTGTTGAAGGATGAAATAGTACGAATAAATTAATCAAAATAACGTTTTTATTGAAAATATGTCAATCATTATTTGGATATGTTGGTAACCCGTTGTATAAAAGTGATAATGCCCTCGAAACCAGTGTTTGGAGGATATATTGGCACGGTTTGTCGGGCCTCGACTTCGAATCGGGCCTAACAACACTTAAGTGAATTATCACTACCTTCCATGAATTCGCCCCATATCATGTACCATTAGAACATAAGGAACAATACTTTACAGAAATAGGGCTTTTTGAGATACAAGACGATGTTGCTCTTGTTCTTCCCCAGTCTAAACCTTTCTAACATGTTCATTAGGGAACACCGTAGCAAAACGTTTCAAAACATTTCCAAAAGTTCAGATAGTACCTTGGGCTGTTTTCCTCCATTTCATGCATAGTGAACACAACCCTACACTAAGGCTGCATCCCATATTAAACCCTATTCCTTGTATAGTGCACCACTTTTGACCAGAGCCCTATGGAACCTCCATTCTAAGTCACTGGAGACTGCTTTCAGTGATGTCTTGATGGATTAGGAGCCGTTGGGAGGCACTCACTGAGACAGACGTTGTCGGTGAAGTATTCCAGGAAGTCGGAGCACTCTTCTCTCTGGTTCCCACTGGCAGAGCAGGAGCACCATGGGGCCACGCTAGATGTGGAGTTATCCACATAGTTGGGAGTTATCGAGCTGCCTGTAGAAACAATGTGTGCTCAGTTCAGTATCAAATATTTATTCCCTCCAAAGACCCATTGTTACAAGACTGTTTTTACAATGTTATACAAATTCAAACATTTATGAACAGTATTTGCAATTCACAGTTCACTCGCACAATGTAAGGGGGAATATTGTTCAAGAAATGAGCAGAAATGCAGACACAATATCAAGTGTGTTGAGGGTAATTCTTGCCAGTTATCTGTTGCTTGTCAAAGACGCTTCAATTTGTGCTTCCTTTGAAAACGTTTGGAAGTGTTTGTGTGCCATTTCTCTCCCAAGTTCTGAAATGGAGTGGAAAGTTTTCAAGTGCTTAATAAATACAGGCCAGGAATGAAAATGGCAAGTGTTTGTTTGTGCTGAAGGGCACCATAGGAAGCTCTTGAAATGCATTAGGTCGCTTTGTGCTCTTTTCAAGAGCATGAAAAATAAATGGCCGTTCTTTGAGCGAGTGCATAAAACAAAGTTAATAGCCTAATCACCGATCAAGCAACATTATGGACTTTACTTTGAAATCCTGTTGCTGCAGGATTGTTTTGCTACGACAATACGGGTCAAATTAAGATCCTACATCTGTACTGCTTTAAACCTCCACAAATAGGATCTACTCAAATCCTACTCATACTCATTCACTATAGGCCTACAGTATTAAAGAAGCTACATGTAGCATTTCCACCTGCAAATAGCAAATAGTTTCCGTGAAGGTACATGCATCAGCATCTTCCTGTTTCATGATTGGTTCTCGTTCGTAAGGTTGCAAAAATAAACAACATAACATTACCTCACGCCCATGCAGCAGATGTTTTTTGGGTTATGATAAGGTCAGAAAGCAGTGCATAAGCTATTTCTGGTATTTCTAAGATATACTTTGAAAACCACAAGGGAATCTGAAGTATTGCTGAATTGTTACATGTAGCTCCTTTAAATAGTAACTTTAATTTCCCCTCCAAAGTAAATATTTCCTTTCACTCTTTCTCCTGTTCTTTATTCATTAGTTTACCTTCCCTCACTCCTAATTTCCCATGTATCTAACTGCTTTCTCCATTTCAGTACACTGTAGGCTAGTTACATTTTCTCCACTCACATTCTGTATGTTAAATACTTCATTTTCTCTTTCTCCTGTTCTTTATTCATCGATTTACCCTATCCTCCACGTTCGGCTTTCTCCCATCCTTTCTCCCATCCTTTCTCCCATCCTTTCTCCCATCCTTTCTCCCATCCGTTTCACATTCGCTCTCTTCATCTCTGTACCCACCTATCAGGCCTGTGTAGGCGAGTAGACAGGCTCCATAGTTCCCCTGCTTGCAGCCGTTGGCAGACGACTCGGCTGGTTGGCAGTCGTATTGGAACTGAGCCAGACGGGACCTACACAGAGCCAACACAACTAGCACTGTTTAGTAGCGAACAAGGGCCGGACACCAATTACAACGACGGCATACCGTAAAGATAGCATGTTTTATTTAATTGTTTTCACTGGAGGAAGACAGGGCTTCGCTATCTCCATGAGCTATAGATTTGGTACAACACTAGTATGTTTAAGGCTATGTGGCGGACTGCAGTGACGGGCATTGGTTTATTTTATTTGTTTCATTCCACAAGCCAGAATCATTAGTTCAGCCCCAGAGCAGTAAAAGGGGTGGTGAAAATAATGGTCATGACCAGCGATTGCAATGAGTGATAACTCTGATCCATCTTACGTTTTATCTGTGTTAAATATTTTATGTGTTATTATAGCAGACTCTCCAGGGGGTTTGGGCGTAGAATATTGAGCCATTTTGTTGATTGAGTGCTTTGCTTGTTCTGTTTTGTGTGTTGATAGCAGGGTGGTTCCCAAATAATGGGTCACAGCCCCAATGGTGGGTCACAGCTGGTACTGTCTGGGTCAGAACTAAAGACTGTCTTGGTTTGGTTGAGTTGGTGGGTCACAAGATAATACAAACAACTCTACAGTTTTTCTATAAAAGTGAAAACAAGTTTGGGAGCCAATGTTAAACATCTTACACTCAGAGTACCAGACTGAGAGAGATGAGCTGGCAGAGATCTACCCCTCTGGGAGCAAGCTGAGGCACAACATGACCAAGAACAGAAATGAGTGGTAGCAACTCATTGTGCCCTATGTCCCAAAGGGGAAAGTCAGTAAATACTGTAGGTAGGCCTACAGTATATTGCACATTAACAGTATGTTGTGTTATTAGAGTCTCTCACTCACCTGCACACATAGTCGGCCTTGCAAATACGCAGCTGTGTCAGGCAGCTGGGTTTGTCCGAGCCCTCGAAGGAGCAGCCGGGAACTATGGTCTGCCTGCGTCGCTCTGCGCACGCCATGTCCGTGCAGGGGCAGAAGAGTAGCTCGTGTGTGTAGTCTGGAGGGACCCGATCAAAGAACCGGCGTAAGGCCTTGTTGCACTTGACCTTGTTGCAGAGGCCAGACTTGGCTGAGGGCTTGATGCAGGCAGATACGTACTCTGTGCGGAGCTTTTGGCACAGGTCGTCGACATTACATGCCTTGGCTGCATCCAGGCAGCGGTTCACCGTCGCCATGCCGGCCTCAGAGTCTGTTGGCGCAAGGGAAGGAGGAACCAGGGATCAGAGAACCATACAATAACAAGAGAAAGACAGAGCAATACTTTTTGGGTAAATGGTATATCACCTATCAGTGATACAGTGCCTTCAGAAAGTATTCACACCCTTGACTTTTTCCACATATTGTTGTGGTTCAGCCTGAACTTAAAATTGATTAAATTGAGAGAGAAGAAAAATGTCACTGGCCTACACACAATACCCTATAAAGTGGAATTACGTTATTTTTTGTTTTTTTGTACAAATTAATTATAAATGAAAAGCTGAAATGTCTTGAGTCAATAAGTATTCAGCACCTTTGTTATGGCATTACTAAATAAGTTCAGGAGTGAAAATGTGCTTAGCAAGTCACATAATAAGTTGCATGGACTCACTCTGTGTGAAATAATAGTGTTTAACAACATTTTTGAATGACTACCTCATCTCTGTACCCCACACATACAATTATTTGTAAGATCCCTCAGTCGAGCAGTGAATTTCAAACACAGATTCAACCACAAAGACCAGGGAGGTTTTCCAATGCCTCACAAAGAATTACACCTTTTGGTAGATGGGTAAAAAAAAAAAAAAAGATATTGAATGTCCATTTGAGCATGGTGAAGTTATTAATTACACTTTGGATGGTGTATCAATACACCCAGTCACTACAAAGATACAGGTGTCCTTCCTAACTCAGTTGCCAGAGAGGAAGGAAACCGCTCAGGGATTTCACCATGAGCCCAATGATGACTTAAAAAAAATATTAACCTTTATTTAACTAGGCAAGTCAGTTAAGAACAAATTCTTATTTACAATGACAGCCTACACCGGCCAAACCCGGACGACACTGGGCCAATTGTGCACTGCCCTATGGGACTCCCAATCACGGACGGTTGTGATACAGCCTGGAATCGAACCGGGGGTCTGTAGTGACACCTCAAGCACTGCGATGCAGTGCCTTAGACCGCTGCGCCACTCGGGAGCCCTTTAAAACAGTTACAGAGTTGAATGGCTGTGATAGGAGAAAACTGATGATGGATCAACAACATTGTAGTTACTCCACAATATTAACCAAATTGTCAGAGTGAAAATAATAAAAAAATATTCAAAAACATGCATCCTGTTTGCAACAAGGCACTAAAGTAATACTGCAAAAAATGTGGCAAAGCAATTAACCTTTTTGTCCTGAAAACAAAGTGTTATGTTTGGGGCAAATCCAATACAAGAGAGTTTTTTTTAAGCATAGTTTTGGCTGCATCATGTTATGGCTATTCTTGTAATCGTTAAGGACTGGGGAGTTTTTCAGGATAAGAAATAAACGGAATGGAGATAAGCACAGGCAAAATCCTAGAGTAAAACCTGGATCAGTCTGCTTTCCACAAGACTCTTGGAGATGAGTTCACCTTTCAGCAGGACAATAACCTAAAACACAACACCAAATCTACACTGGAGCTGCTTACCAAGAAGACCGTGGATGTTCCTGAGTGGCCGAGTTACAGTTTTGATTTAAATCTACGGCAAGTCCTGAAAATGGTTGTCTAGCAATGATCAACAACCAATTTGACAGAGCTTGAAGAATTTTGAAAAGAATACTGGGCAAATGTTGCACAATCCAGATGTGGAAAGTTCTTAGAGACTTACCCATAAAGCCTCACAGCTGTAATTGCTGCCAAAGGTGCTTCTACAAAGTATTTTCCTCAGGGGTGTGAATACTTATATAAATTAAATACAGTGGGGGAAAAAAGTATTTAGTCAGCCACCAATTGTGCAAGTTCTCCCACTTAAAAAGATGAGAGAGGCCTGTAATTTTCATCATAGGTACACGTCAACTATGACAGACAAAATGAGATTTTTTTTCCAGAAAATCACATTGTAGGATTTTTAATGAATTTATTTGCAAATTATGGTGGAAAATAAGTATTTGGTCAATAACAAAAGTGTCTCAATACTTTGTTATATACCCCTTGTTGGCAATGACACAGGTCAAACGTTTTCTGTAAGTCTTCACAAGGTTTTCACACACTGTTGCTGGTATTTTGGCCCATTCCTCCATGCAGATCTCCTCTAGAGCAGTGATGTTTTGGGGCTGTCGCTGGGCAACACAGACTTTCAACCAAAGATTTTCTATGGGGTTGAGATCTGGAGACTGGCTAGGCCTCTCCAGGACCTTGAAATGCTTCTTACGAAGCCACTCCTTCGTTGCCCGGGCGGTGTGTTTGGGATCATTGTCATGCTGAAAGACCCAGCCACGTTTCATCTTCATTGCCCTTGCTGATGGAAGGAGGTTTTCACTCAAAATCTCACGATACATGGCCCCATTCATTCTTTCCTTTACACGGATCAGTCATCCTGGTCCCTTTGCAGAAAAACAGCCCCAAAGCATGATGTTTCCACCCCCATGCTTCACAGTAGCTATGGTGTTCTTTGGATGCAACTCAGCATTCTTTGTCCTCCAAACACGACGAGTTGAGTTTTTACCAAAAAGTTCTATTTTGGTTTCATCTGACCATATGACATTCTCCCAATCCTCTTCTGGATCATCCAAATGTACTCTAGCAAACTTCAGACGGGCCTGGACATGTACTGGCTTAAGCAGGGGGACACGTCTCGCACTGCAGGATTTGAGTCCCTGGCGGCGTAGTGTGTTACTGATGGTAGGCTTTGTTACTTTGGTCCCAGCTCTCTGCAGGTCATTTACTAGGTCCCCCCGTGTGGTTCTGGGATTTTTGCTCACCGTTCTTGTGATCATTTTGACCCCACAGGGTGAGATCTTGCGTGGAGCCCCAGATCGAGGGAGATTATCAGTGGTCTTGTATGTCTTCCATTTCCTAATAATTGCTCCCACAGTTGATTTCTTCAAACCAAACTGCTTACCTATTGCAGATTCAGTCTTTCCAGCCTGGTGCAGGTCTACAATTTTGTTTCTGGTGTCCTTTGACAGCTCTTTGGTCTTGGCCATAGTGGAGTTTGGAGTGTGACAGTTTGAGGTTGTGGACAGGTGTCTTTTATACTGATAAGTTCAAACAGGTGCCATTAATACAGGTAACGAGTGGAGGACAGAGGAGCCTCTTAAAGAAGAAGTTACAGGTCTGTGAGAGCCAGAAATCTTGCTTGTTTGTAGGTGACCAAATACTTATTTTCCACCATAGTTTGCAAATAAATTCATTAACAATCCTACAATGTGATTTTCTGGATTTTTTTTTCTCAATTTGTCTGTCATAGTTGACGTGTACCTATGATGAAAATTACAGGCCTCTCTCATCTTTTTAAGTGGGAGAACTTGCACAATTGGTGGCTGACTAAATACTTTTTTCCCCCACTGTATTTCGGTATTTCATTTTCATTTTCATTAAATTTGCCACAATTTCTAAAAACATGTTTTAATTTTGTCATTATGTAATCTAATTTGAATTCAGGCTGTAACACAACAAAATGTGGAATAAGTGAAGGGGTATGAATAATTTCAAATCTAGTTCCTCTATTGTTCTAAGGTTCATTGTTCCTCTGTACTTCTATTCCTGAAAACGAAATGTTAAATCAGATGTAAATGAGGGGCTTGGAAACAAACATATCATTTGTAATATTGATAATTGTGTTCAGACTCATGGAAAACACTTTCATTTTTAACTATGCCTCCAGGACACAATGTGGACTCTTCTATGCCTAAGGCTGCCTACCAGGGGGACCTAAACGATACAAGACGGGTTCTTTTCAACATGAAACCTCTGGTTCATGGTCAAAACGAACCGAGGTCAACGTACTTACCAGCCGTGATGGAGGCCAGACGAACGTAGTCGTAGTCTCTCTCCATTGCTTCATAAGGGTAACTCTCTACCAGGTTGAGTCCTGAGAGGATTTGGAATGACACGGTAATGACACACTATCCCTTTGGAGCGATTGAACATGATTCACACTAGGATTGGACGGTATACTGTATATAGTGTAAACAGGGATATTTAGAAAAAGCCATGGGGGTGGTTTTTCAATACTGTCAGTACCGTTTAAACTATTTCTTTGAAGTTTTTTTTATACATTTGAATATCGGTAACTACTTTTTAAGTAAAAACCTGAAGTCAACTTGAGCAATACGTTAGGAGATAAAGAACATTGTGTTCTTCATTTCACCTGTCATTATTATGAAGTATACGGTAGTCCCCAGTCACGTGGGGTTGAGACTAGAGACCGGAGCCTTGTGAGTCACTCACTGTTGTGCAGCATGCGCTAGGTGATATAATTACAGTATGGAATTCACTACTAAATGTTTGCCAGCTAGATATCATATAACTATTAAGTTAACTGTCTAAATGTGCTAAATGCTCTGAAGTTGTGCATTTGGTTTGCTAATTTAGTAGCTAGTTAGCTATCTAGCTAAGTGGTTAGCTTCTTCCAAAATTAAACATCTGCTTGGTAACAGCATAGAATCCCCTCCTGGATCAAGAGCCTTGCTGGCTAATATTTTTTTTTGTGTGTGCAGCAAACTGTGACTAGCATTTTTGAGTTACTTGTATACTTATATAGTTTAGGTTAGAAACTGTACAAAATATTTGCAATGCGTTAGCATTCTCTATGGGATTTTACATGTACTTGTTAGCATTGCTAACCTTCGGATTACAGAGCATCAGTGGGGTTTGAAAACAGCGGCCCTTGTGTTCAGGGCCGGTATTACCGAATATCCCGGTATGGCACAAGGTCGGTATGAAGGTATGACAATCTGGATACTGGCCAAGCCTAATTCACACATTTTTCATTTCCTATAGTCGTTTACTATCTCTCATGCAGGTTAATACAGAAAATAATTCAAGGACCTTCAGTCATTTGTTCCACAGTGACACCAGGTGTGGTGACTGATGACTGACTGTTTGCCAGGCATCATGACTAAGCTGCATCAGCCACATTGTGTTGTTGGTAGAGAGTTAAATCTGTAACCTGTGTTACGTAAATGGACTTGGCCGTTGTCCCATCCGATACAAATGACTGAGCAACTGGCTAAGTTGCTCACCGTGTATGACAGACTGATGGAGACTCCAGTAGATGCTGAGGCAGTTCTTCTCCTTCTTCATGCCCCGCTTGCACTGGCAGCCGTGTAGGGGGCTGGAGAGCAAGGCCGACACGGCGTTGGCGCACTGGCTCCGAGCCCCAGGGCCCAGCTTCATGCTGCCATCGCCCGCCACGCACTGACGCAGGGTCCGCAGACGTGGGCTGCAGGTCTCGTCGCTGGAGCACGAGTCCCCCGCCACCAGACAGTCTCTGCCTGCTGACAGAACTACCTGCAGGGCTACAGGACAGAGGAGGGGAGAGGGAGGGTGAAGGGGAGGAGAGTCAAGGACAATTACGATGTGCTTTATAGATATGGTAAGAATAGGTCTTGACCTGAAACTGCTGTAGAGGAACACAAAGACTCATCTAATGTTCAGTGCCAGTTCATAATGATACACGTACTGTAACATATTATTTCAGGTCACTGTTAATTTGGGAAAACCTAATTTATCATTATGCAGATAACCCAACCCATGACCTAAACCATAGGTGATTACCTTGTATAATCCAATTAAATGAAAAGTATGAGGCTTGTGAAAACATCTGGTGAAATGTAGAAAATATGTGGCTACAACTACAGGCTACAATATCTGTTTGTCTATTACCACTGGAACCCTTTATCTGTTTGTCTATTACCACTGGAACCCTTTATCTGTTGGTCTATTACCACTGGAACCCTTTATCTGTTTGTCTATTACCACCAGAACTCTTTATCTGTTGCTCTACCGTATTACGACCGGAACCCTTTCTCTGTTGGTCTATTACCACTGGAACCCTTTATCTGTTTGTCTATTACCACCGGAACCCTTTAACTGTCCGGAAAGAGCTTTGAGGCTGAATCAATAAAGTCCATTGACGAGGTATTCTTCATTGACGAGCTCTATTCTCCCATTGAATTTCTCTGGCAATGTAGGCCACCTTGATTTAAATATGTCTCTGTTAGAGCTAGTGACTGAGTGGCACTCTAATGCCATCATTATAAACTACAATGAAATATTCCATTTGGTTCATGTTCAATGTAAAATCCTCATTGGGAAGACATTCCCGTCCCTGACACTCCGATTGAAACGGGTTCAAAACGTCAGGACATTTGTGGATTTTGGGGATGACACACGTTTTGTGCGGAGCATTCAGAGGACATAATGACTGTAGCAGCACTGCGTATGTTATTAAAAACAAAAAACTATGGTTTGAATCCTAAGCAACCTACATACACATTGTTTGAAGTACAATAGACCAAAATAACTACTGTAGTAGGTCAAAGCTGTGTGCTGGAAAACCTTGGTAGAGCATGGGTGGAGTAGGCATTGTGGTGCTCTTCCTTTATTTTTCGGCTTCAGACCAATGCCTACTTCTCACTTAAAACGTAGTTTTTAGTTTTTCATTTCCATAGTTTTTACACTGGAAGGTGATTATGCAACATTATTATACAACATTATAATACAGCATAACACAGCAATACAAGTACACAATAATGACAACTGGCAACAGAAATAATGTAGTTATTAGTATTTATTTAATATTAACAGCTGATTTTCCAGAGGGAAGAGAAAAAACAGAAACCCAATCAAGCAAGCTCCTGGAAAATACACAAATAATCAACATGTAGCCTACCCATGAACTATTTACATACATTATTGACTGTCACATTAGGTGGCTCGGCGAGCAAGGCATGAAGTGGCACAAACTGCTTTGTGTTCTGGGCCAGCAGAGGGCCTGTGCTACTTCTCCCCCTGACATCCTAGTCATCCACCTCGGTAGAAACGACTTGGGATACACCAAGGGGTCGGCACAGGTGCGTTGATTTAGAGGTGGTCATCTGAATGTTTCCCGGGACAACAGTGGTCTTCTCTGATATCGAGTAGAGGCGCTGGATGTTCCAGTGGGACCATAAGATAAACAAGTGCATAGAGAGGGCCCGGCGCTTCGTCAATCAGCCGGTGTACGCATTTCAGGGAATTCTCCACCCTGACATTAAGAAGTGTGTCCCTGGGATGTACCGTAGGGGTGGAGTGCATCTGACAGATGAGGGCAACGACGTATTCCTTGAGAGTTGAGAGTTGGTCTCTCCTGTCTCCACCGTTCTGTCCTCCGTAGTAGCAAGACGGAGAAGGGTGCAATTGCGTCCCACAAATCGGGGCGTTCTTGCATGTGGGCATTTCTACATATGCAGGAACCCCTCTTTATACTTCTAATTGGTCAATTTTTAAGCTAGGACTCCGGCACACAGGCTTCAGTACAGTAGGTGGCGATAATGCACCATAACGTTGGATGCCAACCGCCGATAAACCCCACAGAGGAAGACACGGGGGTGAAAACGCCAGTAGCTAGCTAGGACAACGGTAGACAGTGTCCTTTGCCCTCGCCTTTCGGGCACTTTTTTCTCGTAGTTCTGTTAACGACGGCGAGGGCAGGTGTTCGGCAGGCGTTAGCGAAGGACACTAGGTGCTAGTTAGCTAGTTAGCTAGCTAGGACTCCGGTACAGGGCAGGCGGGATAGGCTGCTAGCTAACTAACGATAGCTAAGACACCGGTAGACATTGTCCTTCACCCCCTCCTGTTGGGCACTGCTTTCCCGCAGTTCTGTATTTCTTTCTCTTGCTTAGTAAAAAAAATTGACTAAAACAGTTGATGTGTTGAAAACAGTCACATAGCTAACCAAGTTAGCAAGCATGGCATTTTATTTTGACTGTGCAAAGGTCACGCAAGCAAGCAATGATGTTGGTGTTGTTTAACCTGGGTGCACCAACACCCCCCTGACTACCTTTCACTTGGATGGCGACTTCAGGTTTTTGGGAATACATTGAATAGTAACTTCACACTGTGTTAATCAGCGCAAATGTGGATTATAAAGACAAGAAGAAAATTGCATTGACAGGAGGGAGCATACTGAATCAATGCATAGGTTAAGGGCAGTAACGTTAGCCTGCTACATTGCTAAGCAAGCCAGGTTGATTAGCGTATGGAGAAACGGTAGCTAACGTTAATGCTAGATGAGCAATGCCCATTGCATGTATTATACATTAGCAGCGTGGTAGTTTCCCAAAGTTTGGTGTTGACTATGAACTAGCTGTGCTTTGTGGAAGAATGTGGGAGATGTTGTAAATATTGAGTTGTGCCGGTACACCGCGATCTGGCCATACAGCTAATGTTACAGCCTTGTTGGCTTGTAGCTAGCTAACGCTACTGGCTAACGTTAGTTGGCTAGCTAACTGGCAATAGCAGCCGAGGACGTTCGCCATCTTATCTGTGCTTATTTGTTTTTTACGCAAGTGTCAAGACCAACAGTTGACACAGATGACTTCAGCCATGGGAAAAGCTTCAATAGCAAAATATAGCTAGCTTCAGGGGCGGCCTGTTCAATAGGGCGATATGGGCGACGCACTGCCAAACGGGAAAAGGAAGGGATTTTTTTTCTAATCAATTATATCACGGCAACAGTAGTTATCAGTGTTGTAATCTATACGTCTGATCTGCCACAGTGCCACACTGCCACTAAATGTCGAATCAGGCTAAAGTCGTGCTTCAAATGGCTCCCCCCCCCTTTTGGGGCGATTTCAGTCAGGTTGAAAATCGCCCAGAAGTCTCTCATAGCCTCTAATGTAAAATCTATTTTTTTCAAATTTCAGAGCCTTCAATACAATCTCTATGGGTGTCTGAGGGCTTGCACTTACGCGCTTTCGTCATACGTAACGTAACGTAACCATGAACGTAACTGAGAAAAGAGCGGATTGTGTCTTTGAAAGAAGTTCCTTTTTGTCGGCGAACAAATGAAGATAAATTGGCAACGAAACAATTAGGACCTCCCAGACCAAATTTAATAATTCAACAGGTTTCTACTAAAGGCGGAAAGTCCTACACCCGAGGATTTTCCAAAAATTGGTACGAACGGAAAAATAACATTGCCACTCAACTTGATGAGGGATACAGGCTAGCTGTCCGCCGCCACAACGATGAGGTTAGTGTTGATAATCACAAGTTTACTGGAGAACTGAGACCAAGTGGAGACTTTGGACAGGGTGGATATGGTATAATAAAGGCAGTTTATTCAGAGGTAAAGATATCTGGAATCGCGTGCACGGACCCGTTCGTCAAACTCTTAGGGAGCTATAAATTAAGCCCCATTACTTACCATATCAGATAAGAGAAATTGCTGCAGCTACATATATTTTACATCCTGGCCCTACATAGTTCACTATTTGCATCACTTACCAAAATATTACATGTGGTCATATATGCTTGGAAAGTGGAGATGCCATAGAACGTCAAAAAAGTAAACATTGCTGGAGACACATTGCCGTTTTGGAGAAGACATCGCGTTTGCTAGCGAAGAGATTTGTTGTGGCAAATGAACTTGGGCTGGGAATTGCCAGGAACCTCACGATAAGATATATGCATCAGCATTGCGAGTCTCATGATTCTATACGTATTGCGATTCGATACTGTGATTTTATTGCGCACCATATGTCTGTTGCAGAGGGATCAGAAAGCCATGAGAACGAGTTTTGATCAGTCATGGAAATAAAAGTGCTGAAAACAAATTGGCTCCCAATGTGAAAAGATTGAGAACAAGCTATGAAGGAACAATAATGGTGTTTTGGTGCAGGTACAGCCAACTAGCGCTAAAATATTGCGATATTGTCAATACAGTATATCGTAAAGTATCACTATGTAACTCGATTTCTTTCACCCCAATCCCTCAAATTAACGGTAAATAACTGAATTGTTTGCCCCACATTTAGCTAAGATGATTAGCTAGCCAGCTAAAATGTTTTATTTAGTTAGCAGTCGCATCTACAATAGTTTACTGTCAATAACATGTCTCCAAAAATGACGTGGTGTCTCCAATTGTGTTGACATTTTACAATTGCGATGCGCATCCATGAGTATCCACTTTCTGTAGCTCAGCTGGTAGAGCATGGCGCTTGTAACGCCAAGGTAGTGGGTTCGATCCCCGGGACCACCCATACACAAAAATGTATGCACGCATGACTGTAAGTCGCTTTGGATAAAAGCGTCTGCTAAATGGCATATTATTATTATTATTATTATTATCTGAAGAGAGCCCCGAAACATTGTGTGCAGACATTTTATGCAATAAATGAAGTAGGTTGAATCTAGTAGTTCTGATCTTCTGATTGGTCCTGATGAGTTGGGCGAGGTCCCCTCCAGGCTACTGTCACTGTTGCATTGGCTCTGAGTCGGGTTCTCTGTCTTCAAATGTTCAGCCTAAGAGAGGGGATTTTTGTGTGTGTGTGTGTGTGTGTGTGTGTGTTTAACAGTGATGATGTGTGTGTGTGTGTGTGTGTGTGTGTGTGTGTGTTTAACAGTGATGATGTGTGTGTGTGTGTGTTTGTGTGTGTGTGTGTGTGTGTCCTCAGAGCAAGAACTCGTGAGTTGGAAGAACTGAGAGGCCTATGGCGTGGGTGTTGTCCTTGGCCACCTGCTGACAAGGCTGACAAGATAGGACCCTTTTGTCCATTGTTATTGGATAGGAACAGAACTTATAACCAGCTCCTGACCTAAATAGATCTTAGCACAACATTTTACTCAACATATCATATTCCATATTCACTATAACAAATATATTTACTACGACATTAGCAAGAACCGCCACATCCTCAGCCGGCTAATCCAGTGTGTGAAGTTTTGCGGAGTGTTTGAGTTAGCTTTGCGAGGCAAAGATGAAACTGAGGGCTCCACCAACCCTGGTAAGCCAACACTTTTGAGATCAGTCAATAAATGCTTCTGGTATTGACTTATATGCTGCCCCTGTCTTCATGTTGTTGCTGGACATATCTTTTTTAAAATGTGTGTAGGTCACCTAAATCATCAGAAAAATTGCCCCCCCTGAGAATTTTTTCAGGAGCCGCCACTGGCTAGCTTCCTATGCTTGTAGATTGGCTCTCATCCGACTGGTGTTAGCTAGCTACTAGCTCTGTTGCTGCAAAACCCAAGTGCTTTTGTCCGCTGAAAAGATGTTAGCATTGTCAGAAATGCTACAAAAAGGTAGCACATATTTGGTTCTTAACGAACAGAAATGAGCACGTAAGAGTGATAAATTATACATTTAATCAAAACTGTTGCCCTTACAAACGTATTCAGTCCGAAAGGTGGCAAGTCTAATGGTCACTTTATGGACGCTGCAGTCTCGTTCTTATCTGAAGCCTAGATATTGAGCTAGGTCGGGCCAAGAAATTGAACTTTTTTTCCTAATGCTAACGTCCCTGTTAAAAATCCGGTATGTGTCTCTCTGTAATGGCCAGATGGCTCATGACGAGAGGCAGGGAGTATGTTGTGTACCTCCAATCAAGTTGATTTGCGAATTTTTATCAACACTGGTGTCATATTGGCTTAGATATGGTAGGGAGATATTAATTTAATATTGAGCTTCAACCAATGCATATACTATTGTGGGGCCAACTCCCCATAACAATCTTGGCTGTGGGGAGCCTGTCCCAAGTCCTTTTACAGCTCTCTATCTGTCTCAATACAGTCGACATGACAGCTGGCAAAATGAGGCTTCTATCTTCTTCGAGTGTTCTTCTGAATCTGCTGTTTCTGTACACTCTTAGAAAAAAGGGTTCCAAAACGGTTCTTCGGCTGTCCCCATAGGAGAACCCGTTTTGGTTCCAGGTAGAACCCTTTTGGGATCCATGTAGAGCCCTCTGTGGAAATGGTTCTACATAGAACACAAAAGGATTCTACCTGGAACCAAAAGGGTTCTACCTGGAACCAAAAAGGGTTATTCAAAGGGTTCTCCTATGGGGACAGCCAAAATACCCTTTTAGCTTCTAGATAGCACCTTTTTTCTAAGAGTGTAGAGGATTAAGGAGGGATAACCGTATTTGATACAACCCTGGCCGGTGGTGCGCTAATCAAATGAAACATGATGAGAGCATTATTTATACCCAACTTCCTCATTCCCTCTCTATTCCACACTGCTTTGAAGCATGTTAATGAGGGATTTTCAAATACAATCATTAAACTACTCTTCATACTTTGTCTTTTCATTTGTATTTCTCTGTCTAATATAAGACTAGCCTTTGTGGGGGTTTTCAGAGGTTTTTTCAGGGAGCCTTGTGCTGATAGATGAGATGGGTTGATGAAGATGGGCTCTCGTTGCTGAGGCTTTTACAAACAGTAGTGAAGTGCAGGGGTCTTCATGCTGAGTATGCCAAGATAAGATAATGATCAAATGATGGCGCTGGATGTTGGAAGTAAGTGGGGAAACAACGGTGAGTGGCTAGAGCAGCGTTTCCCAAACTCGGTCCTCGGGACCCCAAGGGACGCACCTTTAGTTTTTTGCCCTAACACTACACAGCTGATTAAAATTATCAAAGCTTGATGATCAGTTGATTATTTGAATCAGATGTGTAGTGCTAGGGCAAAAAACTAAATATGCACCCCATTGGGGTCCCAAGAACAGAGTTTGGGAAACCCTGGGCTAGAGTATGCTAAGATCCCAATTAAGCCTTGAACCACATGGACAGCACACTATTTCACATCATCTATGTAATTATCGCAGTACATGAACAGCTACAGTCATCTACAATATTTGTGGATACATGTGAATAGTGTAACGATGACTTAAATAGATGCACTTGCAAGAACTTTGTAAAATTCATTAACATGTTGATTCCCACTTGTTTTAGAAGGTGCTTAATTACTGATGATAAGACATTTTGAGGGGCGATATCTTCTTTTAGAGTTCAAGTATAGGTATAGCTTTAGTGGTACCCAGGGCCTAGTGTTTAATTGGCTATGAAGCCACCCAATTCAAAAGAGCAACCGTTGTTCACATTAAACGTTTCTTCACTTTCAATGTGTACTGAAGTGTTGCGGATTTCCTGACTATATTCATATGAAGCAACAAGATATGCCAAAGTGTAACAGAGGTGGTACTGTGAACCATGGTTATGTGAAGAGTAGCCTTCAGCCTTGCCTGAGACCTGAAGACTTGTGATAGTTCCCTGAGCTCATGACTACACTCTTAGAAAAAGCGTTAGAAAACCCCTTTTTGGTACCAGGTAAAATCCCTTTTGGTTCCAGGTAGAACCCTTTTGGGTTCCATGTAGAACCCTCTGTGTAAAGGGTTCTACATGGAACTCAAAAGGGATCTAACTTGAACCAAAAAGGGTTCTTCAAAGGGTTCTTCTATGAGTGTAGGCTTTAGTTCCCTGAGCTCATGCCTTTTGTTCCCTGAGCTCATGCCTTAATTCTGATATAGAAATTAAAATATATACAGGTTAAAAGTAATGACTAAATGTTCCACCCTTAAATATAGTTGTGAAATGTTCTTGTTTTAAGTATGATTAGTACTTTCTTAGTAGTGACTAATTATTACACTCTGAAACTGTGTGAGATGTGTTAGAATCTACTACCTGGTAATGTGTGAGTGTAGGACCAGTAAAGATTATGACATTGTGCCACTATTTAGCAATGTGAGTAAGAGTTAGGCCAGACAACAAAGGACAAGGAGAACTGTCTACAGGCAACTGAGAAACCAAGATAAAGAGGCCTCCCAATTTAGAGAGGAGAGAGACTATGATAAGAAAATGTGTGTGTATGTGTGTGTAGGTATGTGTGTATATGTGTGTGTATGTATGTGTGTGTGTGTGTATGTGTGTGTGTGTGTGTGAACTGATGGTCAGGAGAGCAGTTTTAAAGTGGAAAACTACAGCCCGCCTACAGAGTGGTGGGATTTTTGTATGACGTGTGCGTATAAAAATATTGTATTCTCAATGAATAAAGATCTATGACTATTGCAACTGGGAGCTCTGTCCGTTTCTTGATCCAAAAGCCTTACAACCTTTTGGGAGACGCACAGACACACTGAAATATTTTGTTAAATAATTCTCATAACAAATTCCCTGAGCTCATGCCTTTCATTCCCTGAGCTCAAGCCTTTAGTTCCCTGGTGACCCTGGTGGTTCACTATGAAGTGGAGAACCATCAGATCCTCCTCTCCACCCTCTCCGAGCTGGGCATCTCCGGCGCGGCTCACTCCTGGATTGCGTCCTACCTGACCGGTCGCTCCTACCAAGTGGCGTGGCGAGAAGCTGTCTCCGCACCACGTGCTCTCACCACTGGTGTCCCCCAGGGCTCAGTTCTAGGCCCTCTCCTATTCTCCCTATACACCAAGTCACTTGGCTCTGTCATATCCTCACATGGCCTCTCCTATCATATTGTAAAGTGGTTATCCCACTGGCTATAGGGTGAATGCACCAATTTGTAAGTCGCTCTGGATAAGAGCGTCTGCTAAATGACGTAAATGTAATGTAAATGAGGTCAACGGGGGGTGAAGGGTGACCCAGATGGTTCTCTGTGAAGTGGAGGTCAAATATGGGTGAAGGGTAACATTACATTTACATTTTAGTCATTTAGCAGACGCTCTTATCCAGAGCGACTTACAGTTAGTGAGTGCATACATTTTCATACTGGCCCCCCGTGGGAAACGAACCCACAACCCTGGCGTTGCAAGCGCCATGCTCTACCAACTGAGCAACCAGACGCTGCACTTTACACATTTATGAAATTGCTTATCCCAGTTACTAATAAGCATGCACCCATTAAGAAAATGACTGTAAAAACGGTTAAATCCCCGCGGATTGATGAGGAATTGAAAAATTGTATGGTTGAGAGGGATGAGGCAAAAGGAATGGCAAATAAGTCTGGCTGCACAACCGATTGGCAAACGTACTGCAAATTGAGAATTCATGTGACTAAACTGAATAAAAAGAAGAAGAAACTACACTATGAAACAAAGATAAATGATGTAAAAAATTATAGTAAAAAGCTTTGGAGCACCTTAAATTACATTTTGGACAAAAAGGCAAACTCCGCTCCATCATTCATTGAATCAGATGGCTCATTCATCACAAAACCCACTGATATTGCCAACTACTTTAATGATTTTTTCATTGGCAAGATTAGCAAACTTAGGCATGACATGCCAGCAACAAACGCTGACACTACACATCCAAGTATATCTGACCAAATTATGAAAGACAAGCATTGTAATTTGAATTATTGTTGTCTATCAACAATGACAAGCCACCGGGGTCTGACAACTTGGATGGAAAATTACTGAGGATAATAGCGGACGATATTGCCACTCCTATTTGCCATAACATTACATTTACGTAATTTAGCAGACACTCTTATCCAGAGCGACTTACAAATTGGTGCATTCACCTTATGATAGCCAGTGGGACAACCACTTTACAATTTTACATTTTTATACTTTTCAAATTCTTTAATTTTTAGAGTATATTTTTAATTTTCATTTGTTTTATATATATATATATATATATATATATATATATATATATATATATTTATTTATTTATTTATTATTATTATTTATTTATAAATTTTTATGTATTTTTTTAATTTAAAAAAAAAAAATTGTGGGGGTGGGGTGGAGGGGGGGTAGAATGATTACTTTTATACTATCCCAGGTATTCCTTAAAGAGGTAGGGTTTCAAGTGTCTCCGGAAGGTGGTCAGTGACTCCGCTGTCCTGGCGTCGTGTGGGAGCTTGTTCCACCATTGGGGTGCCAGAGCAGCGAACAGTTTTGACTGGGCTGAGTGGTAACCCAGTTGGTACTGTGATGGGTAACCTTGCCTGACACCTGAAGAATTGGGTTAGCTCCCCGAGCTAATGTCTAGACATTTGTTTAGCGGACTTACAAAGTCTTGTGGCATACAGGATACCAAGTCGAACCCAGTCAATCACGAAAGCTCCACAGAGGTTCTATGGATACCAAATACATAGAGCAAAATGTAGTTTTAGACGATGAGTTTGGTACATAGTTAAATACATTATTGATCCAAATGACAAATATTTGTTTTGTCTCTACAATAACATTTTACCTCATGCCCTCAAGGCATGTGAGACAGGTTGTGTGGAACTACAGGAACTTCCTGAGACGACAGGAGATATCACAACAATAACTCCAGTGGACACAACCACCCACACTACATGACCAAAGGTATGTGGACACCAGCTCGTCGAACATCTCATATACCAGACTCCACTCTTCTGGGAAGGCTTTCCACTAGATGGTGGAACATTGCTGCGGGGACTTGCTTCCATTCAGCCACAAGAGCATTAGTGAGGTCGGGCACTAATGTTTGGCCATGGAAACCCATTTCATGAAGCTCCCGACGAACAGTTCTTGTGCTGGCGTTGCTTCCAGGGGCAGTTTGGAACTCGGTAGTGAGTGTTGCAACCGAGGACAGAAAATGTTTACGTGCTATGCGCTTCAGCACTCACCGGTCCTGTTCTGTGAGCTTATGTGGCCTACCACTTCGCGGCTGAGCCGTTGTTGCTCCTAGACATTTCCACTTCACAATAACAGCACTTACAGTTGATCGAGGCAACTCTAGTAGGGCAGAAATGTGACGAACTGACTTGGCTGTGTGCTCGATTTTATACACCCGTCAGCAACGGATGTGGCTGAAATTGCCGAATCCACAAATTTAAAGGGGTGTCCACATACTTTTGTATATATAGTGTACAATCATCATGCCAACAACAATGCTCCACTTGAACATGCTGCTGGACTTCCTCCCATTCTACACTGTGGGTAATTGTGGAGCAAAATTGCACCGTGAGAGTTCTATCGATTTTTGAAAGACACACTGTTCGATGAAGGACACCTAAAACGGTCAGGTTTAAGTGTAACAACACCGTTCCCCTATAAGAGTATTGACCCTGAGTCATAGCATGGGTACTCCCAGCACTTGTCCTCTATTCAACCCAAGTCAGCTAAGTTCATTGGACAGAGTGATGTTAGCCTTTGTTGCAAAGAAAAAACGTGAAATCTCAAAAGCGAGCCAGCCCCTTGGAAGGACAGATGGTCAGTTGCAAATTTGAGGCAGAACTCCCAGCCCTTCTCTATAGTTTGTGTCAATTTGTGCTTCCTGGGCAGAAGCTGGAATAGACACCATACATCAGGAATGCAAATGAGGCACTTTATTTTACATTTCCAATAATCCCGTCTCAATGTACCAGTGGGTTTAGCCAATTAACCATGTCAGTAATCAATGCCTTCGGAGCCTTGGTTAAGTCCTCAGTTTGCCTGCCACATAAATCATGGGGAGATTAGCCGATCAGTTACCCAGACGCATTTAATGGCCCACTTCAGAAGAGATAAAATGGAAAATGAAGCTTAATGAACTCTGGTGGAATGTTGGCCTATCCCTCTTTCCAATATACCTGCAAGGCAGCAAGGCTCTGAGGAAGAGGTAATGTATTAGTGTACTTAATGCCTATCAGAAAGAGTTTTAACACTGAATATACAATTACCGAATTTGACATAAAGTACCAGTGAGATAAATCTTTCATCACCATCCAAATGCATATAAATCAAATCAAATCACATTTTATTTGTCACATGAGCCGAATACAACAGGTGTAGACCTTACCGTGAAATGCTTACTTACAAGCCCTTAACCAACAATGCAGTTTTAAGAAAATACAGTTAAGAAAATATTTACCAAATAAATTGAAGTAAAAATAAATAAATAAAATAACAATAACAATAATGAGGCTATATACAGGGGGTACCGGTACCGAGTCAATGTGCAGGGGTACAGATTAGTTGAGGTAATTTGTACATGTACGTAGGGGTCAAGTGTCAATGTAAATAGTCCGGGTGGCCATTTGATTAATTGTTCAGCAGTCTTATGGCTTGGGGGTAGAAGCTGTTAAGGAGCCTTTTGGAACTAGACTTGGCGCTCCGGTACCACTTGCCGTGCGGTAGCAAAGAGAACAGTCTATGACTTGGGTGACTGGAGTCTTTGACAATTTTTGGGGCCTTCCTCTGACACCACCTAGTATATAGGTCCTGGATGTCAGGAAGCTTGGCCCCAGTGATGTACTGGGCCGTATGCACTACCCTCTGTAGCGCCTTACGGTCAGAGCCGGTGTAGTACGATTCAATCTTAGTCCTGTATTGACGCTTTGCCTGTTTGATGGTTCGTCTGAGGGCATAGCGGGATTTCTTATAAGCTCCAGCCTTTAGCTCGGTGTAGATTTTGCCTGTAATCCATGGCTTCTGGTTGGGATATGTACGTACGGTCACTGTGGGGACTACGTCGTCGATGCACTTATTGGTGAATCCCGGAAAATATTCCAGTCTGTGCTAGCAAAACAGTCCTGTAGCGTAGCATCTGCATCATCTGACCACTTCCTTATTGAGCGAGACAATGTTGGATCTGTGTGTCATTTTATTTAATCTAGCCTACTGGTGTGTCATGTCATGTGTGAATATCTGACATGTCACGAAAAGTATAAGTCAGCATTTTTTTTTATATAACTTTTTTTTAACCTTTATTTATCCAGGAAGTCCCATTGAGGTCAGAATACCTCTTTTACAAATAAGACCTGGGCCCGGTTTCCCGATAGCGAAGGAATTTAGGCTTACGAGTGTTTAAACAATTAATATTTTCTACAACAGCCGAAGATGCAACATGTGTTTCCCAAAACACCATCCAGAGAGGAACGGTCGCTAAGTGTGTCGTTGGAGCATGTGTCGATACTGATAGGATCGAAAGAAAAGAGAGCACAGCTCTTGGATCAGCTTTCTCTATTCAAATCGTATAATTATTTCACAATACTGATGAAGGATCAGCTCCTCGAGAGATTACCACCTACGGCTGCAAATATTGAGGCGGCTTATTCTAATGCTTACCCTATAATAATGTACTACATCAAGATTTGGCACATCGTCGCTCACGTTAGGCTACACATCATGAAATATATTGAGACAAAAACAGACAGTAGCCTAGCAACATATAACTCAATTGATTGAACATGAAATGTATTTGAATATGATTGAAATAGGCCTATAGCCTACTGTTAATTTTAATGCAGTCATCTCGGTTTTCATCTGAAGCATCTTTTTATACGTTGCTTGTTTGTATCATTTGCAAAGACATTGGCAACTTTGTATTTCTAGTAAACTTTGTTCTGTTGTCATCGGTGGTCACAGAGACAGATAAACCATGTGATTCTATGTTTAGCGGTGATCTTCTGTGTAAAAAGTGACGCAGGAGGGCAAAAAATTATCTAAGGACGCACTTAGCTGTTCTACGAGTGGTCTCGTTAAAATACGAGGGTTTTCAAGTACAACGTTAATAACGATGGTTTTAGGAAACAGCTGGAAGATTTGACGATGCTCCTACAAAGGTTCTAACGAGATCCTTTTGGAAACCGGGCCCTGGCAAATGCGGTTCTGACTAAAGAGAGAACAGCTAAAACCGGAAGTGACTTTTTCGTAGCAGGTTAGAGAATTTACTCAGCAGGTTAGGATAATTAACGTGGCAGGTTAGGAGGCTTAGGTTAAGGTTAGGGAAAGGGTTAGGGTTAGCTAAAATGTTATCCTAACCTGCTACAAAAAGTAACTTCCGGTTGTAGCTGTCTCAACCGGCAACTGCAGTATAATTATAAGGGGTGGAAGGAAGTACTTACGTAGACTTTTCATCCATCCAACTTCAGATTTCCTCTCATTTTTATTGATCCCCTGCTGGTCTTATTGAAGTCCTTAATACTAATAGTATTAAGCCACTGGAAAGACAAATTAAAGTACTTGAGTGACTGATGATGAATCTTACATAGGTTCTTGAGCTTTCCCAGAATGCTTTGAGCTTAAAAGGCATCTAATCACGGGTACCATTATCTACAATTATATCCACAAGCACCACTTCAGATTCCTGAGATTTTTAGCTATGTGCCTTCTGACATGTGTCTTACTTTGAGAACTAGAAGCATCTGTGAGGGATCTACCTGATATTAGTTCCTGAATCATTTTGGTGATGCTAACTCACAATGGTGCTGCATGTTTGATTGAATCATTAGTTTGCTTTTTGTTTGAATTCCCCATGAATGTAATCTGCAGAGATTGTTAAAAAATAAAACCTTGCATTAAGGACACCTGCTCTTTCCATTACATAAACTAACCAGGTGAATCCAGGTGAAAGCTATGCTCCTTTATTGATGTCACTTGTTAAATCGACTTCAGTCAGTGTAGATGAAGTGGAGGAGACAAATTAAAGAAGGATTTCTAAGCTTTGAGACCATTGAGACATGGATTGTGTATGTGTGCCATTCAAAGGGTGACAAATTATTTAAGTGCCTTTGAATGGGATATGGTAGTAGGTGCCAGGCGCACCGGTATGAGTGTGTCAAGAACTGCAACGCTGCTGGGATTTTCACGATCAACAGTTTCCCGTGTTTATCAAGAATGGTCCACCACTCAAAGGACATCCAGCCAACTTGACACAACTGTGGGAAGCATTGGAGTCAACATGTTGACACCTTGTAGAGTACAAATTTAGGCTGATCTGAGGGCAAAAGGGGGTTCAACTGAATATTAGGAAGGTATTCTTAATGTTTTGTACACTCAGTGTATTAACTCTTTATGGCCAAAAAGCCTTCAGCCTTTTCTTGTCCTTGATAATTTTTTCTGTATGCAATGTTGTCTTCCGGCTGGAGTAACATGCTACTTTTTAATTATCTAATGAATTCAATGAATCAATCAGGATACTTTACAGTAAAGAGGGGCTGCAAAAAACGAATTACTTACTGCATAGAGTTTTCTGCGCCTCCTCTCTACCGTAAAGTAATATGATACTGTCTGGCCAAAAAGGGTTCACATCAGGTGGGGGGGGGGGGGGGTGTTTTTTGTAAATTAAGTCTTGTGAATTAGCGCACAGGATAAGACAACAATATTTGCATTTCTGGCACAAAAAAAACATAAATTACTGACATCAAAGGCAAATAGATTGCTGTTGGAGAACTGAGACAGCAAAACACTGAAGTTCTCTTAAAAAGGAGGCAATGTCAGCTGTCCTTAATTATTATTATTCAACATCAAACATTTTCTGGTATGAGAGAGGTAGGAAAGAAAGATTAACCTGGCATTGTTTTTACAGAGAAGCAATTATTTTTCACGCTGACTTTCAGGGGGAAATGTGTTCTCATGTGACATTACACAGCAGATTTGCGAAAAAGCTCTTTGTCAATCTTAACATTGCTTAGTTTCTTGAAAAAATTATAAACTATAGCCATTCAATAGCGCTGTGACTTTCAGCATAGCTACTATGCTTTTGATCTCGTACAATGGCAATCCAGAAATGAAGGATGACTGTGTGATGGGCATGGACAGCCATATGAATTAAAGCAATTGAGCATCTGAAAATGAAATGGTACTGTAGTCCATGCCATCTAGAAGTTTGAGATCATGGGCCCATTTGAAAGATGGCAACTTGAGACATCGTATCAACACACGCACGTACTCACACGAACGCGCAACAGACGCACACTCTCACACAAACCCACACACACATCCCCAACACATCCGATGAAGAGTGAGAGGCGTCGAAAGATTTTGATTCCCCTAATTGACGTTTTACACTCCAGCTTGATAAGATGATCATGTCAAGAATGGCGACTGTGTAGGTCTCTGCTAATCTCTGTTCCCTATCTCCAGTCCATGCCTTTGCTGAGAGGTGCTTTCATTTGAAAGGCAATGGTTTTGTCAATAGGAAGCGGACCTGAAACACACACGGCTTTCGTATCTCCAAACGTTACCTCGAGTCTGCAGAAAGGCGTACCATGGAACAGTAGATAAGCACAATTCCAGGGTGTGTGCTGCTGTGTAACATTACCATGGGGTATTCAAGTCCTTCCATAATAAGCAATATTGAAAATGTGCAATACAGCACATCCATGTAATAATTTGGTTATAAAAACCAAGTAGCAGTCCTTCCACTCCTTTAATTGTGTAGGCTGTGCATGCTCTTATGTATTTTCCCTACGGCTTTCTGGCATTGACAAACATCCTAGTTATTAATCATGGCCCGTCACTGGAGGCAGGAGCATGTCGTTGCCATAATCTCATGCTCCCATTACAAGGACTCGATACATACGTACAGACTCGGCTCCTCTAGGACTAGGAGAAAACACCTGTACCACGCAATCTTTTCCTGTTGATTTCCTACATGGCACGCTTTCCCTGATAAGATTCAACATATTCCAATTTCCAGGCCCCAGTGCACATTCAAAAATGCCTATAAATTGCCCTGTAATGCCCTGACTGCTTTGAAATCGTGGTGAGTGAACGTAAACCAAATATTATATTGAGAGACACTCTTGAGATGTAGGTTATTATTCAGCCCGAACTGGGTGCTTCAAACGAGCATCCATGTCAGCTTGATCCAAACGCTAGATTATTAATGATTGACGCTGTAGCTGTGTAGCCGGCTGCATGCACGGCTAGTTTGAGTGTTTGTAGAGTTTGCCATGTGTGCACACAAGTAACAACCTGTGTGCCCGAGCCTTAACCCCCGGTTCCCCTTCAGGTGTTTTCCAAAGGTCTCCGAACTGCCAGGGGCTTATTTCACAGCCTGGCTGCTCCTGGTCAGGGTGCCCTGGGCTCGTTGCCAAACAGAGTCAAACACACAGCACAGGACAACTCACACAAGTACAACAACAAACCTAACCTTCATTCTGAGATGATAGGCTAAAAACTCTCGAAACCACCTTTGCTTTTACTGACCTGAAAGGAAGACTCTGATCTCCATGGAATAGGCACACTGGACCCTGAATATACAATTAACAACAGACAATTTGGTACCTCGAAGGTGAAGACAACGAGCTTCATTCACAGCCATTTTGCTAACGCTAATAGGTAGGAGGTTGGACTGTGACAGCAAACATTTATCTCCCCCATCTAAAAGGCACACATAAGGTGATGAGACGACAGAGCAGGAGCACACAATGGTTCGATGGTTTATGTACTGTACTAGATAATGGTACATAAGAGCATTACATGGTATGGCAGAGGCTATCAATGCGAAGGAAGCGTCTGAATTAGAAATGCTAACGCTATCTACAGACACAGAACTGTGTCCTGCGGAGAACAGAGGAAGATGCATGAAACAGTTCATCAAGATACATGTATTTGAGGGACAAAATGGAAGAAAAGAAAACATGATATAAATGTCAAATAATAATAAAGCTGAGGGTGTTTCCTTCTCATGAGATATTGGAGGATTATTGTGTGAAGCTAGCATGCTATCTTTTGCCCTTGATTAGATATTCATTCAAGCCCTGTTGATTTGTTGAAAAGAACGTATTCAGAGAACATCTAGAACAACAGTACAGATGTAGGATATTAATCTAATCACCCTGTTGCAGGATAACTTTCCTACAATGCAGGAAATGTAAAACCTGTAGTGTATTTGAGGTTTAAAAAGGCTTCTGAAGTTTGTGATTTCCTCTTTGAAATTTCAGACTTGATTTTCCCTTACGAAAAACGTATCAACCCCTACAAAAATATCCATTAATTAGAATCCACATAATAATTCACATTTCCTGTTGCTGCAGGATTATTTTCCTGCTGTAGCAAACTGGCTGAAATTAAGATCCTATATCTGTAATTGCTACCTGGATCTCTTCACATTGTAACTCCCATTTCAAGCAGAAACTGCTGACATTTTATTCACAAGGAGGAGACACAACTAATCGTTAATGAGAATGTGAAAGCGTGGAAGCATTAATTAATTTTTGTATGCAAAATAGAGCATATTTTCTTCCGATTTTAATTTGATTCATTTTGTCAGATTTATTTTTTTAAATGACTGTGATTATACAAAATGTCTGATGGCATAAAGTGATAGCCAATTCTTATGCTGTGTGTGTGATGGCTTGTCAAGTTCAGTCTCAATGTCACGCCACAATGGCACTTTATCTCAAGACGGGAACGGTGACATTATAACAGCGTAGTCTATTGGTTCGTAATGGTCGCAATTAACTTATCAGCATATCGTCCTTCGCTCGGTGAGGGTGAGAGCGTGACTCACCGCATTTCTTCCTGTGAAAGTACTGAACGCCCACCAGCACAAAACAGAGGGACACATGCTGTCCAGAGCACCAGTTGTTTGGACTGCCAAGATGAAGGGTTTCGGAATCTGATGTTCACACTTGCCCTGAATCATCAATAGAGCATTTGCACATATTAACATACAGTTAGTGGGGGGGCAATTAACACCCACATTTATAATGAGACCGCTATGTTTCCTCACTAAAATATGCCACAAGTGATCTTCGTCTATATCATTAATCATTCCATTAGGAGTAGCCTAATCACCATTCACTTCAGACCTCAATGGGTCTCTAATGGGTCTTCTGAATGACACTCATAAAATAACCTTTCACAACTTAAACAGTTATAGATTTAGTCTAAGATAATTTGCGCTAAATTGGTATATTGCTTTCACCCTGTGAGTGGTGTGACAGACAGCACTTTTCTAATCACATCCAAGAAGGACCATGATTTTAATGTCACAGGTTGTGACACACACACACACACACACACACACAAACACACTAACACAGAAACACACTGTAAGAAGAATGTCTTATTATGGGTTCTCCAATGCCTTGTAGTCCCCACAAACAGAACAATACAGAATAAATGACTTGTCGGAAAAAGCTCAGTCCTGAGTTCTCCAATACGAGTGATGACCTTCTGGTCGGTGATGTGTCAGACAGAGCCATCGTGGCCTCCAGCTGTGGCTGCAGTGGGAGGGAGGAGCCAGACACCATTACCTCTTGCTGATGAGACCCTTATGTGGTCCCCTGAGCATGCTGGGTAAAGGGCCCGCAGGCTATGGAACCGACAGCAGGCATAATGTGACGGGGGGGGGGGGGGGGAACGACGACGACAAGAGGGCCACTCACATGAATCTTGAGAGAGGGCTTTTCAGTTGATTGCCTTGACTTACATCCATTTAGATAAAAAGGTGCAACCAGGGTAATTTCCATAAGGTTGTGTGTTTGGGGTAAAAAAAAGAGAGAGGGACAATTGCGATACTCTTCATTTATGAGGCTTGATGACACTCAGCTTTAATTGAGGTCAGGCAAGGTAGAAACTGGTTTGATCTGGTTCTGTCTGAAAGCTCAGATATATTCCAGGGCCTTAATATTCACTCATAGCACCATTGCTTTATTCCTGTTCTCATGTCCCCCACTGGCTATCTAACAAGCCATTGTTACTGTACAACACCACGTCAACCTTATATAACAACCATATTCTGCACAGGGAGCTTCAACTTGGGACTTTGTTTAGTATAATTTCAAACTGGATCAACACCAGGACGCGAAAAATAAAAGATAATTGACAGTTAGACCAGTTAGACAGCATGAGAGTTTCACTGGGGGAAACAATGTCTCCCTCAATGGGTGAGGTCATCCAGTGGAGGGTATATAGAGGAAGAGATTGTCCATCACGGGGGGCCTCTGGAGTCTCTCGTGATTCATTACATTAGAGCTCCCCACGGAAAGGGTCAAGCACTGATCGCAGGGCCAATACAACTTTAGCTTCAAGATCAAAAAGGAAATACTTCGCTCTGTCAATACGAGCTGGAATCAGAGGTCAGAGAAGTTGAGTCAGAGTAGCTTTTGTACAAGACATTCTAAACTCTTCTTTAAAGTCCGGCCAAGAGGATGTCAGTCAATCGGGCTGTTTGATCAAACAGATTATTTCATGTGGTGCGGTATCATAAGGTGCAGTTAAGGAATGAATGATAATAGATTATAGAATTTAAGGAGGAAAACATGAATCTCATTCAGGAGTGACGATTTTTTTTGTAACACAAAGAGTTAAACATAAAATCATGCTGAGACACAGACTCATAAACCGGCTCAGGGAGAAAATAGAGTCCAAAGTTTCCCCTCTCCTCATTAGCATAATATTAAAGTGATTCATAACATGGAGATGTGACAGAAGCCACCTGGTCACCGTGGGTTTTAGACAGGTGGTGAGTTACTGTTCCTCTATGTAATTAAATAATTATTACATTATTTTGTATTTTGTTGGGCTGAAAAGCTAACAACTAGTTTCAGGATCATTTCCTACGCATATCATTATTCCCCTTTTTTTATATGAAAAAGATAATTGGCATTTCTCATAATTATATACATGATGAATTGAAATTATCGAACTTTGCCTCTGAAAGTGAACCGTTCAGGCAAAAACGAAAGGAGAGGGTAGTTTTTTCAATCTTCCGGCTATGGATTGATTTTCAATTTTAATCTCACAGTTACTTTATAGTCTGCTGTAAACACAAAGCATCGATCCAACTATGCAGCCATGCATTCACATGTACCTGGAGCTCAGCTATATAATGGTACCTGGAGCTCAGCTATATAATGGTACCTGGAGCTCAGTTATATAATGGTACCTGGAGCTCAGTTATATAATGGTATCTGGAGCTCAGCTATATAATGGTACCTGGAGCTCAGCTATATAATGGTACCTGGAGCTCAGCTATATAATGGTACCTGGAGCTCAGCTATACAATGGTACCTGGAGCTCAGTTATATAATGGTACCTGGAGCTCAGTTATATAATGGTACCTGGAGCTCAGTTATATAATGGTACCTGGAGCTCAGCTATATAATGGTACCTGGAGCTCAGCTATATAATGGTACCTGGAGCTCAGCTATATAATGGTACCTGGAGCTCAGCTATATAATGGTACCTGGAGCTCAGTTATATAATGGTACCTGGAGCTCAGTTATATAATGGTACCTGGAGCTCAGCTATATAATGGTACCTGGAGCTCAGCTATATAATGGTACCTGGAGCTCAGTTATATAATGGTACCTGGAGCTCAGTTATATAATGGTACCTGGAGCTCAGCTATACAATGGTACCTGGAGCTCAGCTATATAATGGTACCTGGAGCTCAGTTATATAATGGTACCTGGAGCTCAGCTATATAATGGTACCTGGAGCTCAGTTATATAATGGTACCTGGAGCTCAGCTATATAATGGTACCTGGAGCTCAGCTATATAATGGTACCTGGAGCTCAGCTATATAATGGTACCTGGAGCTCAGTTATATAATGGTACCTGGAGCTCAGCTATATAATGGTACCTGGAGCTCAGCTATATAATGGTACCTGGACCTCAGCTATATAATGGTACCTGGAGCTCAGTTATATAATGGTACCTGGAGCTCAGTTATATAATGGTACCTGGAGCTCAGCTATATAATGGTACCTGGAGCTCAGTTATATAATGGTACCTGGAGCTCAGTTATATAATGGTACCTGGAGCTCAGTTATATAATGGTACCTGGAGCTCAGTTATATAATGGTACCTGGAGCTCAGCTATATAATGGTACCTGGAGCTCAGCTATATAATGGTAGGCGGTTCACATTATCTACATTATAGCTTAAAAAAACGTATGTTTTACTGTAAGCAGATACCGTAAGCAGATACCGTAAGTGGTTGGATAAACGCTTTCAATGTGTTTCGGTAAAGGTCAAGATAAAATATTTAAAAATCATCCAGTGGCAGACTAATTATAATGTTTGCACCAGAATGGCAAAATGAAACCAGAAAGCTTTGTGAATGCCCAGAAAAGGACAGTTAAATGAACAGAGAAGCATCTGACAGCCGTTTCATAACAACCTCAACTCCTCACCGCCACTTTGTGATCTGGGTGAATTGCCTAGTTAATGTTTTAGTCAGTTTTTCTGATTTAGTGTGTGTGTGTATGTGTGTGTGTGTTTGTGAGACAGAAAGAGATAGAAATGTTAACGTTAACATCACTAAAGCCTAACCAGAAGTATTTACCTGTCAGTCCCATTTAGATGTACTGTAGCTTTCACCTGGATTCACCTGGTCAGTGTATGCCATGGAAAAAGCAGGTGTTCATAATGTTTTGTACAATCAGTGTAGATGCATACATTATGATGACATAATCAACATCTGAAGTGACCAGATAAGAGTTGGTTGGAAAGTATATACAAAGAAAATCAATGCAAATGTGGACTTCTATTCATATTAAATCTATAAAATTTTATTTTGTACTACAGCCGACATGTATTTTGTACTACAGCCGACATGTATTTTGTACTACAGCCGACATGTATTTTGTACTACAGCCGACATGTATTTTGTACTACAGCCGACATGTATTTTGTACTACAGCCGACATGTATTTTGTACTTCAGCCGACATGTATTTTGTACTACAGCCGACATGTATTTTGTACTACAGCCGACATGTATTTTGTACTTCAGCCGACATGTATTTTGTACTTCAGCCGACATGTATTTTGTACTTCAGCCGACATGTTTGTTGGTTTCATTTAATTTGTCTCTATATTACCATTTTTATGATAATCACATAGATTGCTTTCCCGCATGGGTTCTTTGTCCATGAATACAGAGGCTGTCAAGGCTATAGCTCATATTTATTTGAGGCCTCTGCAGCCTTTCAAGGATTCTGGGTATTCAAACTTGAATGTATATGAGGGTTCTAAGTTATCTGTATATATAATGCTCCTTTATATGGTCCTTCTTCATTTGATACTTTTTAATGATGTACATTGTCAATTAAAATTCATACAAATAATCCTATTCCTATGTGAAACCTTTTGAAACCTTCAACTCTTCTTGATGTAAGTATCAGTAGAAGTATTGTTGTCCAATCAGGGTAGGGATCATTAAAATGTTATCCTTGGGCATGTGGATAAAACATGAAAAAAGAATGTAGTATTCATACTGTAGCCTCCAGTACATTCTGACCTGCACAGTACAGTCCGGTTTTACTATAATTTTGAACCCTTTACTATAACTTACAACCCTTTACTATGATTTAGAACCCTTTACTATAAGACAGAAAGCTGGGCAGTTGTATGAAATTATAAAATGGGCAGTTTGGGTCCTTGATGCTGATTGGCTGAAAGCTGTGGAATATCAGACAATATACCATGGATACTTGTTTAATGTTTATTTATGTTGGTAACTAGTTTATAATAGCAATAAGGCACCTCTAGAGTTTTGTGGTATATGGCCAATATACCACGGCTAAGGTCTGTATCCAGGCACTATGCTTCGCGCCGTGCTTAAGAACAGTCCTTAGCCTTGATATAATGGCCAATATACCACCCCCCTTGGGCCTTATTGCTTAAATTTACCACAACACGGGTGTGATATGGCTCCCCGAAATGTTGCTGAAGTGTAACCCAAAATGGTTCCCTTTATTTGTATTTAATTGCACAGCCTGGAGTTGATAATAGTGCAGCTACTTGCCGCAGAAGACAATACTAACACACACATTTTGTTCACTGGGAGAAAACTTATTGTTAGCTTGCTTTGTGCACCTCTGCAGCTAGCTATCTAAGTAGGTCACAAGCTAACTCAATGTTCTCTCACCAATATAGTTGTTTTCCATCCAAACTTGGAAACAGCAGGTCAAACAAGTAACGTATTTCACTTATTTTAGTTTTGCCACTTGCGTTAACGACTGCATCATTGTAACAGACAAGATTAATTAAATGTCCAACACTGCCCACAGCGAGTCATCAAATGAAGTACAGCAAGAGCTCTCAGCAAGAATCTAAGCAAATGCTAGCTAGCCAGCAACCTACATTTACCTGCCACATTTCTCCCTGTTATTAGACCTGCATCATAAAATGACGGTAAACAGCAAGCATCTCTTAACTAGCTATGTTTAACTTTTGGACTTGTTAGTTTGTTTTCTCACATCGACCAAGAATGCTGAACTTTCTCTGTCTCAGTAGCAGGAACACCAGTGTGGAAGGTTTGCTGCTTCACCAATGGCCTTACAGAAAAGGGAGAAAGCTAAAACAGTTTCAACATTACCTTTTGTTTCGCACAGTGCTGCCATATGTTGTCTCTAACCTCAAACAGGTGATTCTCAGGTTCGAAGGGCATGTACAAGACTACTGAGGCAGGTAATCTCAAGCAGCAGCCGGTTTTCCGCATCTACACTGCTGCCTCCCTCCAACATGGCTCATCTACACTGCTGCCTCCCTCCAACATGGCTCATCCACACTGCTGCCTCCCTCCAACATGGCTCATCTACACTGCTGCCTCCCTCCAACATGGCTCATCTACACTGCTGCCTCCCTCCAACATGGTTAATCTACACTGCTGCCTCCCTCCAACATGGCTCATCTACACTGCTGCCTCCCTCCAACATGGCTCATCTACACTGCTGCCTCCCTCCAACATGGTTCATCTACACTGCTGCCTCCCTCCAACATGGCTCATCTACACTGCTGCCTCCCTCCAACATGGTTCATCCACACTGCTGCCTCCCTCCAACATGGCTCATCTACACTGCTGCCTCCCTCCAACATGGCTCATCTACACTGCTGCCTCCCTCCAACATGGTTCATCCACAATGCTGCCTCCCTCCAACATGGCTCATCTACACTGCTGCCTCCCTCCAACATGGTTCATCCACAATGCTGCCTCCCTCCAACATCGTTCATCTACACTGCTGCCTCCCTCCAACATGGCTCATCCACACTGCTGCCTCCCTCCAACATGGCTCATCTACACTGCTGCCTCCCTCCAACATGGTTCATCCACACTGCTGCCTCCCTCCAACATCGTTCATCCACACTGCTGCCTCCCTCCAACATGGTTCATCCACACTGCTGCCTCCCTCCAACATGGTTCATCCACACTGCTGCCTCCCTCCAACATGGTTCATCCACACTGCTGCCTCCCTCCAACATGGTTCATCCCCACTGCTGCCTCCCTCCAACATGGCTCATCCACACTGCTGCCTCCCTCCAACATGGTTCAGGCACTGCCCTCCCTTTTTTCCCTGAGTGTGATGCTGTGAGCCGGAATATGAGGCGCAGGCTCATTACAATGCAGGGCAATGGATCAACCCCCGCAAAGACATAACAAAGCTGCCAGAAACTTGGACTGAGACTCAGGCTCTTGTAGTTTCCACTGCCCATTTTTGGGAGGCTGATGAAAGGATCGGTTGCCGAAGCCTTTTCCCCACATGATGTCACAGCTCTGACCGGTAATGTTATCGAGTCTAACTCAGTGGGTGACCCAGGCTGGCGCGAGGGCCTCCCAAACTTCCTCAGCTACTGCCTTATATGGATAGATGCCATGCACTGTATATGGAGCATAGGATTGGTCAGGCACGGCTTACTCACAATCTGTGAAATGTCATTCCTCCTCACATCTTTCGAGAAGATCAGAAGCACTGACTGTACGGTGCAATTAAAGTATACATTTGTGCAAAATGAAACAATCTGTAGAACTTTATCAACAAACTTTGTTCTTGCATGAAAAAAGCATACAGTACCTGCATCAACTCATGCTCTGAAAAATAGGCCTCTAATATTACCATAATTATGACCAGTCATCCAGACCATAATTGTTGATACCTATATCGCAAGCCCGTCTTGAAAGTCATTAGCAAACAAAGGACGGTTGGTGCTGCTTCATTTGGCTGGTTAACACAAAATCAGATTTAAATCCCCTGCCTCTGAGAAAGAGAGAGAGTCAATGGGCCTAATATAGAGTGATCTTCTCCAGGGGCAGATCCCTGGTAGTGGGCCTATGTTCTTAGCCGCCACTCACACAGACCTGTCAAATGCTTACTGACATTCTCTCAATCCAATTAATTAGGGCCTAACAAGCTAAGGGAAGGGGTGGGATTGGGTACGGAGTTATGGCAGAGGCAGAAGCCTTTTACAGATCCACCCGACAGCATTTCAGAGGATGCCCAATAATGAGGTGGCTGAAGGAACTTGGTGGCTTGTGTCATGTGCCTTTGCTCACCTAGAGGATACATTTGCTGGTGACGTCTGTGGGAAATCTGGGCTTTCTCCCCCGTAATACTTTGGTAGAGTGCTTAAATTTCAAATCCTGGTCTGAGTCAGTCACGCTTTTAGTAATGCTGTGAATGCACTGCATGACTTTGTGAAACAGTCACCAAACCAAAACAAAGAGCATAGCTGCGATATAATAATTTTGAAACTAAGACCAAATTGGACACATCACAATGTTGAACAAGGGGAAGACTTGTCCTGTGCAAAGAGGATTTGCAATTACCATTGGCCTCCTCTTCCCTGAGTCTGAAATAATGAATCAAGTAGCGGTGAGCGGAGGTGGCAGCCTCTCCTGCATGGAGCAGATGTTGTAAATCCACTGAATCTTCCAGAGACAGGTGCCCTCCAGCCGGTTCCCGTCTACTGCCTTGGTAATGGTTTGTTTCCTTTCCTGGAACACTGGAGAAATCAGGCAGCACCACTCCAACCTCTATCATCTCCGCATTACAAGGTTATACAGCATTTCCAATGCTGGCAGTGGTGTCCTATGACTCTGCTTTGTAACGGCTACAATTACTGAGTGGCCAGAGTGAAAACAGTTGGGCCTATGGGGTCAAAGGATTACCGGTATGTCTGTCTCTTGTTGCCATTATGCCATTTCCTGTCTTTGGGCTGCTGTCAATCAAAGCTCTCAGAGTTCTTGGCACAGGCCAGACAGTACTGATACGATTTATTATTTGGAGACAAATATTTCAGGTCAGACTTTTATATCAACAACCACAATGAGGCCACTAGACTCGTTTAATTGATTTGATTAACTGAAGAGCCCCACATGAAAATAAACGTCACCGGATTAATTTAGGCAAAAAAACAATTTGGTGTCATGGCCAGACTGTTATATAGTTCTGGCTGTGCCTACTTAGACTGGATTTTATTGGGTTGCTGAATTGCAGTGTAATTAACTTCACTGTGCATGCAGGCATCATTTGAATGGCCCCATAGTAATTACATGCCATGGAGATTGAGGCCACATTTTTGTTTAATAAAATAATAATAAAGCAAATAATACATGCATAGCGATGGATATAAAACCTGTTCAGTTAGTGGAGCCCATTCATCCTGCCTGTCATAAAAGCTGTGTTGCGACCACAATGAAATTAGACAGCTGCATCCATCACGGCTTTGCCAGCGACGTCTTCTTAGAGCTCACTCCCGTTTTTCAATGATGTATTTTGTGTACTCTTCCTCCTGTTTTCCTCAGTTTCTTTGGCTTACATCTCCAAAACTGCAGGGATTAAAAAGGGATGAAGAAAGGATGAATACTGTCATAAATCGTTTTTTGATTTTCTGGTAGTAAAGATGAGAGGGATACCTGCTGAACACAAACACTTAATTCTAAAGATACCAACTGTACACAGTACCTCTCATGTTTACTGATGCAAGAGAAGTTGAAAGGACCGTGAAACCAAAATAACTCCATTAAAACAACACTATGATGAAAGTTATCAGAATAGTACAAATTTATCCCAGCAGGAACAGAAAGAGGTCCATGGTTTCCACCTCCAATCTCAACTTTTTCAAACCAGTAACCGTCTGCAATTTCAAGTCTGACATTTCATTAAATAAATTATTTATCTGAGGATCTTACGAAACCATAGTGGACCACAGGTCCGCAGCTCTGTTTCCGATTGACGCAGGTAAACCGGCTGCTGATGTCGCATCTGAGGGGGAGTCAGTCTTCCTTGAAACACTTCCTCACATTCCCTCTTAATCACAGATGGAATGTTAGGCAAACATACTCATTCTCACTCAAAGCCCATATTGTCTGCATTATGTACAATCTGAGCATATCTAAATATAAAATTCACAGCTTTACTACAGGAACTTTGAAATATAAGTCCTTGGACCATTGTAGTCCATTCTCTTTCCAACAAACCTATCTACCTAAATAAAACTTCAGCCAATCATCCCAATATAGCTCTGTCCCAGAAACACAGTGGGAGACTGGGTAGCTATTTGGTAGCCAAGCTTTAGCCCTCCATTTGAAGTTGTGTCACAAAGGAGCTGTGTCTACCTGTCTGGAACAGGCTTTCTCTCTGGATAACCGCTGACAGACTCCGAACTAATGAGGCTCTGTTTGGCCCTTGGAGGCCACTGTATGTCTATAACCCCAGAGCCATCTCCTGAATTTCTTAACTGGCCTGGTGAGGGGGGAGCAACAGCTTTTAGCCCTACCAAGAGCCGTACTTTTAACAAGTCCCGTTTCAGTTCAACTTCGCATTTTTAGCTCCGGGATCAACAGTCATTTCCAAATGACCACAAAGATGAATCCTGAGCTAAGGACCTTAGGAGTTCTTCAACTGTGACTAGCTCCTAACTCCTTACATTATGTGCTGTCTGGAGCTAGAAGGGTTTAATATTGTAGGTAGATGATTATGTGGAGTATTGAATAATGTCAGGAGGAAAGGTCAAAGCCATCAAACTGATTGACACTAGATGAATGGCAAAGTTCTGGGCTCAAAAGCAAGGTTTAAAGCATCTATAAGGCCCAGACAATAGGGTTTAAAGCATCTATAAGGCCAATACAATAGGGTTTAAAGCATCTATAAGGCCCAGACAATAGGGTTTAAAGCATCTATAAGGCCCAGACAATAGGGTTTAAAGCATCTATAAGGCCCAGACCATAGCAAGGGAACAGAGGCAGCTAACAACCCATTGACTCCATGTAATAGCCATCCTGTCTCTGTAGCTTTTAACGTCGGGTTCTACCAGGAAGAACATCATGATGATCACATCTCAAACACTAATGACTGGGTCTGGAAGAATAACAAGATGGATGCTACAGTATGTGTCTTTTTGATTATTTTATTTTTACTCAGGGGATGAAATGGCAACGCTACTTAACTGAAATGATACAAGTCTGAGGAGGAAATTGTTTCCACTACTGTATAAAAACAAGATTTGAATGAAATCTGTTCATGTGACCTACTCAAAGGCATCAAAATCACATTATTTTATGATGCGACGCTTGTGACAATAATGTAATAATATTATATTAGTTATTATAGGCATTATAAGCAAATATTGAAATTGATTGCTTCCTAATATTTCTTTATAATGTGAAGATCAGTTGCAGTTTTCTGTGATTTATTTTCTATAGTTCTACCTCCCAAGGACAAAGGGTCACACTTACTCCTGAGGACAAGTCTTATTATGAAGAAAACAATAACAGTTTTTTATCATCAACAATGATACATATGAGCATCTGATGTGATTGTAATGACTTGGCCATTTCTCCCACATGAGAAAGCCGTGTGCATCTGCTATATGCTCATCATGGGTAATACCTGCCTCAAATGAGATTCGTGACAAATCCCTTACAAGAGCACAGCCAATATCCTTGGTGATAGCATGCTTGGGGATGGCTTATCTCTCACCATTAAAGACACAGGTCATGTCCCACAATGTCAAAACCTTTAAACCTCAAATTACCTATATGATAGAATAGTGAGGAACCCATTGACCCCATTAGAATAGTGAGGAACCCATTGACTCCATTAGAATAGTGAGGAACCCATTGACTCCATTAGAATAGTGAGGAACCCATTGACCCCATTAGAATAGTGAGGAACCAATTGACCCCATTAGAATAGTGAGGAACCCATTGACTCCATTAGAATAGTGAGGAACCCATTGACTCCATTAGAATAGTGAGGAACCCATTGACTCCATTAGAATAGTGAGGAACCCATTGACCCCATTAGAATAGTGAGGAACCCATTGACTCCATTAGAAGCGATTCTGTCTGCATTTCGATTTGTCTGACTCATATTGAAATGCAGACAGAATCAGGTGTGAATATTACACACTGTAAAAGTGCTCATTTATCCGTGATTAGTGCCTGTTGTATTTTTCTAAATCCGAAATGTCATAGGTTTGATAGCTTTAAAGCTAATTTTCAGCCATTATATTAATCCCTACCAATTCAGAACTCTCACTCCTGCTGTGGAGTAGTTGTCAATCATTTTCAAATTGAAATGGTTCCTAGTCTCAATGCCACCAGAGATAATTTCTTACCCATTCAATATGAACCATTAATATTCAATGCGATCACCTTGCTCGCTATAGTTGGACTAGGCTTGTTGAGATGAAATGGTTGTGATCTGACTGATGTACCATTGATGGTATCTCTAAGTTAACATGGTGGGCGAATAAATAGAAAAACCAAAAAGGGAACATTGCATTGCACAAACGTATTTAATCCCGTATCGTTTTGGCCCCCGTATGGATCTGTCAAAGGCAACCCTTGTGCACATTCATCATGCAGATACGATCAATGCTTGGACAGTCTCTTCTGGCTTTTCAAATTATTCTCCTTTCTCATTGGGGTGGACAAGGTGGTTATTCACACTGAGCTCCAACTCATCTGAATGCAGTATCTGGCCTTCCTGTTAGATTAATGTCTTCTTGGAGACCCTGGGCCCTGGACGGAAGATCATCATCCCTCTTGGTCTACATCTCTCTCAATCCCAAAGAGGTAGAGATAGTACTGTAGTTTCACAAAACCAGCTAGTCTTAATGGGTAATCACTGAGGTTTACAGCAACCTAAGATTCAGTATTTCGATATTATATATATATATATATATATATACACACACACACATACAGTGCCATCAGAAAGTATTCACACCACTTGACTTTTTCCACATTTTGTTGTGTTACAGCCTGAATTTCAAATTGATTAAATTCATATTTTCTGTCACTGATCTACACACAATACCTCATAATGTAAAAGTGGAATGATGTTTTTAGAAATGTTTACAAATTAATTAGAAATTAAAATCTGAAATGTCTTGAGTCAATAAGTATTTAACCCTTTTATTATGGCAAGCCTAAATAAGTTCAGGAGTAAAAATGTGCTTAACAAGTAATATAATAAGTTGCATTGACTCAACTTGTGTGCAATAATAGTGTTTAACAACTCTCTGTACCCCACACATACAGATAATTGTAAGGTCCCTAAATCGAGCAATGAATTTCAAGCACACAACCACAAAGACCAGGGAGGTTTTCGTATGGTTCGCAAAGAAGGGCACCTGACATTGAATATCCCTTTGAGCATGGTGCAGTTATTAATTTGACATTTTGGATGGTGTATCAATACACCCAGTCACTACAAAGATACAGGCGTCCTTCCTAACTCAGAGGCCAATGGTGACTTTAAAACAGTTACTGAGTTTAATGGCTGTGATAGGAGAAAACTGAGCATGTATCAACAACATTGTAGTTACTCCACAATACTAACCTAATTGACAGAGTGAAAAGAAGGAAGCCTGTACAGAATAAAAATATTCCAAAACATGTAATGCAAGTAATACTGCGAAAATTGTGGAAAAGCAATTAACTCTTTGTCTTAAATATAAAACTTTATGTTTGGGGCAAATCCAACAGAACACATCACTGAGTACCACTCTTCATATTTTCAAGAATGTTGGTGGCTGCATCATGTTATGGGTATGCTTGTCATCGGCAAGGACTAGGGAGTCTAAGAAACGGAATAGAGCTAAGCACAGGCAAAATCCTGGAGGAAAACCTGGTTCAGAGACAAATTCACCTTTCAGCAGAACAATAACCTAAAACAAAAGGCCAAATATACACTGGAGTTGCTTACCAAGACTACATTGAATGTTCCCGAGTGGCCTAGTTACAGTTTTGACTTAAATCAGCTTGAAAATATATGGCAAGACTTCAAAATGGCTGTCTAGCAATGATCATCAACCAACTTGACAGAGCTTGACACATCTTTTGAAGAATCATGGGCAAATATTGTACAATCCAGGTGTGCAAAGCTCTTAGAGACATACCCAGAAAGACTCACAGCTGTAATCGCTGCCAAAGGTGATTCTAACATGTATTGACTCAAGGGGTAAAAAACTTCTCTAATCAAGTGTTTTATTTTCTATAAATAAAAAATAAAAAATCTTCCACTTTGACATTGCAGAGTATTATGTGTAAAAAAAATTACAATTTAATCTATTTTAATCCCACTTTGTAACACAACAAAATATGGAAAAAGTCTAGAGGTGTGAATACTTTCTGAAGGCACTGAGTGTACATAACATTAGGAATGTCTTCCTAATATTGATTTGCACCCCCTTTTGCCCTCATAACAGCCTCAATTCATCGGGATATGGACTCTACAAGGTGTCGAAAGCGTTCCACAGGGATTCTGGCCCATGTTGACTCCAATGCTTCCCACAGTTGTGTCAAGTTGGCTGGATGTCCTTTGGGTGGTGGACCATTCTTGATACACACGGGAAACTGTTGAGCGTGATAAACCCAGCAGCGTTGCAGTTCTTAACACACTCAAACCGGTGCGCCTGGCACCTACTATCATACCCCGTTCAAAGGCACTTAAATATTTTGTCTTGCCCATTCACCCTCTGAATGGCACACATACACAATCCATGTCTCAATTAAAAATCCTTCTTTAACCCGTCTCCTCCCCTTCATCTACACTGATTGAATGAAGTAGATTTAACAAGTGACATCAATAAGGGATCATAGCTTTCACCTGGTCAGTCTGTCATGGAAAGAGCAGGTATACCTAATGTCTTGTACACTCAGTGTATATCGGTGCATGGTAAACTGAGAACATTTCAGCTGTAGGATATTCTTCTATATTTAACAATGCTCTCCATGGAAATGGAACGATGGTAATATCTGTAGGCCTATTTCTTACAGATGGTCACTGTTTCCATCCAAGACCTAGTGTTTCCTTTAGTACAGTATGTGCTCTTTTATTGAATTATTGGAAATTGACATCATTATGAATCCCCAGTGTTAGCGATGTGCAAAGGGAGCAATTTGATCAAATAGGCTGTTCTATCTATATACTGTTGTTTGACATGGTTATGTGAGTTAAACCCCAGTCTTATCAACCACACTGCTGCCTCGTCAGTAGGCCACATAAATGCATAATGTCATCTACAGAAAAGGTGATCTATGTACACTTTGCCTTCGTTGTTCTGATGGATTGAATTGTTGCCTGTGCTCATTAGTTAGGACAAGTGGCTCAACAACACTGAATTTACCAATGTAAATACAAAACACCTAAAATACTGCAAGTTAATGTGAGAACAAAAGACAGTGATTGAATACTTAAGCTGGAAAATTGCACCATTATGCTTCTGTTGAGATAAATCTACAGTTATGGATGCATACTGGCAAGATCCATCTGTTATCGATGACAGCCGCAAACCCTTCATTTCTTCATCAGTTCTAGCTACCTTACCCTGAATTCAAAATCAAATTCAAAGGCTGGTATACACTAACCCAAAGGAACTAACTATCGATTGTGCATAATTACATGATGTGGTTAGTTTCAAGATTTTTAAGACCATTGACCTTACGTTTTCAGAGAAGAAAATGCCAAACCATCCAATTGGCTTAAACAGACCTCTTCTTCACCTTATGCCAATTGCATAGACATGAATCATACCATGTTATGATTCTCAATGCATAACTGTATTCATTTCCTTTCAGAATTCCCCACCTCCAACCCCTTCATGTCTCTAATGAAGACAGTCCTGGAGTTGCTGAAGAGAATATCAATACTGAGGCAGGCTTTAGTGCAAATGTCTGTTCTCCTGTTAGCCAGCTGTTGATGAGCTGGGAATGCCAGGTCCCAGTTGAGATGGGAATGATCAACTCTGGTGTCATGGCCATGTCAATAACCATAATGATATTACCCCCGCCTTGCAACAAGGTCAGGATTAACATGTCAGTGTTCTCTTGACTAATAGACATTAATAGCTTACAACTTGAGACTCTCCTTTCTCACTTGCACGCATCAGAGGCAAAAAATCGATAGCGACTTCATCCAATCACATGTCATTCAGCAACGATTACGAAGCCACCCAGGTACCGCTGTGAAATTGGTTGAAATGATTAATATGGGGGAATGTGTCACCGTTTCTGTACTGTTCAGTCAAATGATCAGTAGAGCAGTTCAATGCAGTGGCAGTAAATGAGGTTACCGGTAAATTGTGAAGGTTTGACCAGCACCACTCATAAAGTGAAGGAAAATGTGATGTATCTTGTTAAATTGAGTAAATCTATGCCCAAGTAGGATTAGATAGAATGATATCCACTAGAGTCCTATGAATGCTACAGCTAGATTGGACAATACTCTGATTGCTTTGTTTCATGAATTCATTAATGTTCTACAACCTTTCCTTAGGGGAAAGGCAGCATAGTGTATTACATCAAACTACGTTAAGTAAACTGTTAACTTACAGCAGACAGGTATAATGCTTTGTTAGTTTTGTCGTTATCATGGCCTAACAGCCCTTTTGAGTCAGTAGAAAATAATGATAATGATATGGCTGTTAGGCCTATGCCTATTTAGTCAGGATCATTCAAGATTCTTTTTACTTCCTTGAAAGTGTTCATACATGCTAACAACAAGTCTAACAAAGCAGTATACCTGTCTGCTGTAAATGTGCAACATAGAGAGACATTTGGAAACTAGACATTTCATATTATAGGCCTTATAATAAACACATCGTAAAGGCTCATACATGCATATAACAACTCATAAAGCATTATACCTGTTGGCTTTATGCAAAGTGCTGTCATAGGGTTCTTCATCAATGTATAGGGGTTGTAGCTAGCCCAAAGGCCGGAAGATAGCGATATTGAGTAATTTCATTTTACCATCCAAAGGCATTGCCTATACACTCGTATCCCCGTGGACCGGTTCCTACATTAAACATTCTCCACTCAGGCTGCAAAGGCTTTGATTGCCTCCTTAACTCGATTGAATGGCGAGAATGCTGAATAAAACTGGGAAAATATGCATAATTTCTTTATGAAACACAATTTTCCACTACCATGCCAGAGTGGCTAATGTCTAGGAATGATAGCCCCTGATGTTGCATATCGTGTTCAGCAAATCACGTTGCAGCAGTCTGTTGTTTACCTCTGGCTGAAAGCGGGGCACAAAATCAGGAAGTAGCATTAGCCACTCTTGTATGGTTGTGGAAAATGGTGTTTCATAAAAAAAGTGTGCATATTTTCCTCGTTTTTTCCAGCCTTCTCGCCATTAAATCAAGTGGTGGTATTAAAGAACATTCAGCTAATGTGTTCTGTCATGTAAATTAGGTAGAATTGCATGAAATGTGTTTTTTTAAAGGCAGATGTTTATTATGGCTTTATTATAAAGTGGCTTTTTCTTCAACAGTACATTTACTATGCATCGAATTGCATCTTGGTGCATAGATTTGTTTACAGGGGTTGTGGTCGGGCGATTTCTTAATCTGGCCCTGTTTGGATGGTAAAATGAAACGACTCATTATCATCATCTGCCGGCCTTTGGGCTAGGTTGTAGCCTAACGTCAGAGAGTAGTTGATTTACACACGCGCGCGCGCACACACACACACACACACACACACACACACACAATTTAAATGACTTCCTACAATAGCCTACATGTTGAAATTAAAATGATTTCCTACAATAGCCTACATGTTGAAATTATCCCGTCATAATGGTGTATGCGGATTATTGTGCCATATTCATTATCAGAATACCATAGAACACTTATGAAGTGCTAGTCAGTCACTTAATTTCGACCTCATATTGAGATTCAATGTGGCATACATTGCAAGGAAGTAATCACAGAATCTCCAAATGTCGTAAACATAATATCCGACAGCTAAAATGTAGGCTACATTATTGCGCGCCAACAACTAAATCACACCTCATAATTTCTACCAATAAATCAACTTCCACCGAAATGTATTACTGTGCTAGTGGACAATTTTTTTAAAATTGAAATATACATAGGTCAGTGATAGAAAATAGAAGCATACTTTATTTGCCTAAATTTACTTTAGTAGCCTTTTACTCAACTGAAAGAGTTATCCAAATCTGCGGGTTTGCTGCATATTGCGAACAGGTTGCAAAACTGAAAATCTCCTTGGTTTCTGTATCCCATGAAATCTTTATCAAAGCAACGTGTCCATCAATTTCATTCATTGCAATATCTCTTAGGGCAGTACAGGTAGAAAATAATAAACGCCTGTTTACTTACCGAAGAAGACGAGATGAAATAGGTAAACTCCCCAAAGATCCATTTTGATTTCCGATGTAAAATTCTGTTTAAATAATTCCAAGATACGCACCACTACACCTACACCTTTGAAATTACACTGAAATACATCCTCCTGTACAAGTGGACTGAATTGTTACAAAGGGATTGATAACCAAGATAACTCCTTGTTCACTAAATTTTTCAGAATTCCATAAGTTTCCCGAAAAGTGGATGGATTAATCAAATGTCATGGACATAAATAACAAAAAAATACGGGCGTAATCGTTATGTAAAACGAACATGTAAAACGTGTTATAAACCCTGAGAAGTTATCTAGGCTACATCTAGGATCAGGTGTGTGAGAGTTTGTGGTTGCCTGCCGCTGTTCTTTCTCCGCCGAAAGCGAGTCCTCTTCGAACGTATTTTCTGTTGGTAAGTGGGAGAGAGAGTGGCTCGGATGGACGAACTGCTGAGAGCGACGTAGGTGAGCATGAGGGAATGGGAGAGGATGGGGGGCACAGCGGGTTACGTAGAGTGGAAGGGACAGTGACACATGACATGCAACGTTCGAGTAAAAAATCACGCAGCATAATATCGCCTCTACAAGTCTACAGTCATGTAGGTCAAGTTATATTGTCCTATTTGTTTCCCAATCTTTCTCAGTCCCGATTGGAAAAGAAGATATACCTACCAATTAAGTGAAACTGACTAACAATGATGGATGAACAACACCAGAATAGATGGTCTGACTGAATTCAACATGATACATACAAATGTCCCTGCACTTTAGGAGTGGTGTTGAATTTAAATATGTTTTAATTTTGTATTATCCCAACTTTGTGTGGCAACTGGCAAGGCTAGCATTGCTTATTCAGATTTAAGACAATGGTAAATAGGCCTACACACAATAAAGCTTGAAATTACACTGTGACAGAATGATAAAAAATGCAAGAAGGAAAATAAATGAGGAATAAAAACGGGTGCTAAAACAAAACCACGTTTTGGATGGATACAATTAACATAAAATCTATAATAGGACAGACAGATAAGCTCCTGGGGGGAAATAATATTTTGTTTAGGCACTAAGATAATAATTTGCCCCTGTCTGCTTCAGTATCTGTTTATTATTTATATCTGTTTATAGAACACTTTTCTCAGTGTTCGTTTTTTCCCATTCTTGGCTCTTGTTGTGTGCTATCTGGGAGGAGACTACCAGATTCCATGACAGCTGGTCCATTTGTGGGTTGTTTTGTGAGAAACACGCAAGACCGGGATTATGACTTTGTTGTTAAGAGTAACAATGACTGGGGAGGGAGGAGGGAGGGTAAAGGCTCTGGGAAAGGGTTGGTTGGGTTGATGGGTGTTCTGCACTGCAGAATATCTAAAATATCATGTGACTTGACTATTGTTTCAAGACCATCTTTAATGTATCAGAGACTCACAGCATCTTCTATCTAGAGAGCAGGGCTGGGAAACTCAGGTGCTGGGAGCTGCATTTGATTGCACACTTGATTCAAATGTTCAAATAATCATGGTCTTCAATTTGGACAATGATTATTTCATGACATGTGTGAAGTTTATGGCCCAGCCCCTAATTCAATGACCGCAGTCCTCCAGGAAGTGTATTTGGGCTTTATTGATCCACCTTTTGGCTCAGCTCCAAAATGGTGACAGCAGCCAATGGAGTTTCCAGATGATCCATCCAAACAGAGCTGGCAGGGGGCAGATAACCACCGGTCGGTCAACCATGTTGGATCATGGTGTAAGGCTGCCCACAGGTCCAGGAGGATCACTGCCATTGGATGCGACGCAACATGGACAGTATAGCATCTTTCATTGATTTCAAAGGAAGCATTTCCTCAGTGGCTGATGGCTGATGGCAATGCCAGACGCCTGATGGCTGTAGTGCACACAGGTCCAGGAGGATCATCCTGTTGTTTGCTAAAGACTGAAGGGAGACCACTGGAGAACAGTTGTAGCTACTTGGTGTCTCGTTGATTGTCATTCATGTTTTTCCTCAACAATATTTGACTGTACAGCAATAACAATCCATTTGGGTTCCATTTTTACCATACAGACATGGATGATAATGGGGGGGAATTATAATGATGGCCTATTTCATTTTGAGTGCTGAAATTGGAGTCCCAAATGCATCCATGCAGGGCAATAAATGAATTACTGAAGATTATATTTTGGAGTGCTGTCCATTTCATTATTTTATTTTTTATAGACATGCAGGCAGCCCCGCCAGAGGAATCACAAATTGTACTGTACAACAACCTAGTACACTTTATGTTTGTCCTGTACTAGTTCACTTCCTAATAAGCATTTGAAACAATACAACATTACCATCTCAGTTGGAAAGTGAGTACTGCTTATTCTAGGGGGGAAATGAGCTCTAACCATGTTTGTTAAAAAAAAAAATGTACAGACACAAAGTGCTTTGGGGATTTTTCGGTAAATCACATATTTGCACTGTGCATTTTGAATTTGTTATTCAAATCGACACTAAATGTTGCAAGAAAAGCAGAAAGCTCTCTCTGAGGGAAAGGGAGCTTAAAAAAGGAGTCTTAAGCCTTGAGGTCTACCCGACATTCTCTGAGGGACGTTCTAGGTGCTGAGGGCACCTAGAACATTAGAGAAAGCGTGACCGAACCTGATCTGACCTGAACCACCTCCACTGAGGATACTCCTAAGGAAACCATTGAGGAGATGAATGCTTTGTCAAGGCAAGCCCTCCTCATAATACATACCCTCTCCATCTGAAGGGCTTTACTCTCCCGGGTTCTCAATTAATCCAAGCTCTTCTCAGACCTCTGGACTGCTTAGCTTTCAGAAGGGATGGTGGGTCAGCTTTGAAGCCAAAGGAGATGGACAGGTATCACTTTCTAGCCGCCGGCGAGGATACACTGATTTCCTATCGTTCGGAGCCGAAGTGGTGTGGACATTTCATAATGAGGGATTACTACTGTATCTGAGATCATTTCTATGTCAATGCGGTATAGAGGTAGATGGATGGTGAAGTGGGCGCTGCTGCTCTGTAAAATGTTTGTTGGACACATTTAATGGCTACTTTTACTGCCGAATTTAGACCTACATTCGGTTTTGATGTTAGTATGATAAATCAAAGTGCTGCCGGGTTTTCCCAACATTTCCCCCAGTCGAGATTTCCCACTAGGATATTCTGTTCTCAGGCTTTTAAACTCAACGTTTTATCCAATAGTTTTTCTCTTATTTTCAAGTAGACCAATAATGTTGAGAGGTATAGCCAGAGGTAGTCGTAGTGATTATTTTAGAGAGTGAGAGTTTCAGCACTTCACACTACACCCCAAACATTAATTTGGCTCGTTTCAAAGGTCTGCCATACGTATAAGTCCCAGGACAGTGATGTCATGGCAAGGCTCCATTGCACACACAGTGGTGCTTGTTCTGCATGAACTGTGGGATAGATTTTCCTCTTTTTGTGTGTGCCTAACAACTCAGCAAGGATATGGCTGATTGGCTGATACTTGAAACAACAACATACATAGGAAATGGCAGTGTCTATTTCTCGAATATGTGAAATACATTACTACTGGGATTACCAGTCTGCAAGTTAGTTATATAGTTTCCCCCCTGTGTGAATAGGAACACCTTTTAAAGGTTATAGAGATGCTCCCTTCCATCTGGCAAATGAAGGATTTTGATATTTGCTTACTATCAGGAGAGGTTTGGGGCGGATGAAGCCACAAAATGGAGAGGGGGTTTTTCACAGCTGCTCTCAAACAGAACATTGTTCAAATGCAGTGAGATGTCATGGTGGGCATTCACACACACAGTGACTCTGTATCCTCTCACAACAACAGATGGTGGGTCTCATGCCTACTGTGTGGGAGGGTTAGGTTACAGCACTGTGGATGCCTAGCTCTGTCTTTAAACCTATTTTGGGCCAGACACAATCTCTCTCTCACACACACACACACACACACACACACACACACACACACACACACACACACACACACACACACACACACACACACACACACACACACACACACACACACACACACACACACACACACACACACACACACACACACACACACACACACACACACACACACACACACACACACACACACACACACACACACACACCCACACACACAGAGAGAAAGAACAGGGGGAAAGACACCACTGGATTAATCAAGCAGTAGGTGTTGATAAAAACATTCAATTTGTACTGCAACAGGAAGCACATTAATTTTGGCACCGTCATGCAGCCACAGCACAACCTTTTAGGTGCTAGACTCTCCTTTGCCTCCTTGCTACTTTAAGGCGACAAAGTCTCCCCTTCCCGTCCCGTCTTATGATGAGCATAATATAAACATAAGAGCTCTGTATCATACAGTAGCTCAGCATTTCATCTTTTCCGTATGGGGCTTCTTTAATGCTGCTCCCTTTGTTCTGATGGCACCTCGGGTTTCAGCCACTATCGCCTGTTTAATGAGAGATTAGTAGAAACTCAGGAAAATAGCAAAAAGATCAGGTTTCCCTGGCAGTATCAGATGTTAGATTAATAAAGTCCTTGTGCAGCAGGGGCCCTCACTGTCTCTGGGCTTCTTTAGTGGGGTGAAGAGGTGAGCCGGGAACATCTATCACCGATCTTCCAGACACTCCTGGTGGCCAAAAATAATCAGATGGCACCAGGATCAACAGCTCTGCGTTTTCAGATCCATAACATAATCTGTTTGATATGTGTGTGTGTGTGTGTGTGTGTGTGTGTGTGTGTGTGACTTCGATATCCTCATATGAATGGATTCATATAATTTCTGTTTCATAATCAAAACAGAGACATTGGGTTGTTTTAAGAAATCTAAATTGCAGCCAAATCTTGGTCCGTGTGGGATGATTTTACCTGACCTGGGACAGAGTTCATTGGCTGTGTCCATAATGGTGGTGTTTCACCCCTTCGAAATGCACAATTAACTAAATTAGAAGGCAAAACCTTGTGAGGGCAAAGGTCGCAAAGAGAACTGCTGTATTGGACATATTTATTTATAAAAAAAATTTGGGGGGGTAGATCAGCTTTAATATTGCAGATATCTTCCATCAATGTAATTGTCTGCATCACTTCCAATCCCCCATATGTTTTTTTTTCTCGCAAATATATATATATGTATTGGACATCTTTGGTTAAAAAGCAAACAGCCTGGCCCTGGTGTTAGTAAAGCAAACAGTCTGGCCCTGGTGTTAGTAAAGCAAACAGTCTGGCCCTGGTGTTAGTAAAGCAAACATCCCGGCCCTGGTGTTAGCAAAGCAAACAGTCTGGCCCTGGTGTTAGTAAAGCAAACATCCCGGCCCTGGTGTTAGTAAAGCAAACAGTCTGGCCCTGGTGTTAGCAAAGCAAACAGTCTGGCCCTGGTGTTAGTAAAGCAAACATCCCGGCCCTGGTGTTAGTAAAGCAAACAGTCTGGCCCTGGTGTTAGTAAAGCAAACAGTCTGGCCCTGGTGTTAGCAAAGCAAACAGTCTGGCCCTGGTGTTAGTAAAGCAAACAGCCCGTCCCTGGTGTTAGTAAAGCAAACAGTCTGGCCCTGGTGTTAGCAAAGCAAACAGTCTGGCCCTGGTGTTAGTAAAGCAAACATCCCGGCCCTGGTGTTAGCAAAGCAAACAGTCTGGCCCTGGTGTTAGTGAAGCAAACAGTCTGGCCCTGGTGTTAGCAAAGCAAACAGTCCGGCCCTGGTGTTAGTAAAGCAAACAGCCCGTCCCTGGTGTTAGTGAAGCAAACAATCTGGCCCTGGTGTTAGTAAAGCAAACAGTCTGGCCCTGGTGTTAGTAAAGCAAACATCCCGGCCCTGGTGTTAGTAAAGCAAACAGTCTGGCCCTTGTGTTAGTAAAGCAAACAGTCTGGCCCTGGTGTTAGTAAAGTAAACAGTCTGGCCCTGGTGTTATTGAAGCAAACATCCCAGCCCTGGTGTTATTTTAAGGAGTCTAAAGTGAAATTGAAACCAATTACCCTATACAAGCTATCTGTTTTTCTAATCATCCGGTGGAGGTTTTTCTCTGTCTCTTTTTTTCTATCTCACTCACTCACACACACACACACACACACACACATACACATACACACACACACACACACACACACACACACACTTCCCCTCACCCATCTCATGTTCAGAGGCATATTTTCACACGATCTTCATATGTGTGCTATCTCAAACTCTTTGAAGTTGTCATCCTCACAGACATTAGTACTCCCCAGAACATCTCAAGTAATTTGCCCTTTGTTTTCAGATCGCTGTGTCTTTAATAGGCTCTTGATTTGTTTGAAATCTTTGAAATGACGGTCTTCTTCATCTTAAGTAGAAAAATACATTTGCATTCCATAATGAGCCCTGTCATTGTAATGGTGTCATGAAAATGCTATTCAGTTGTGTGTGTTCACCAGGAGTGCCTTTCAAAGCTTACCAGTGGCACAAATACCTAAAACTGCCCGAGGCTTCAAAATATACAGTATATAGCATATTGCTTCATGCATTGTATAACATACAGAACATACAATTAAGGAGAGGTCAAATCAACGTATGGCCCTAGTGGATTCAGATGGCTATATGCACACTATAAAGGCCATTATTGGAACATGGGCCATAAATAAGTGTGGAGGGTAAAGAAATATAGTTAGATCACTAACTGTGGTGTGTTAACTTTCTACAATAGAGGTCGATAGAAGTGTCTCTAACACTTTTCTCAATACATTTACATTTTAGTCATTTAGCAGACGCTCTTATCCAGAGCGACTTACAGTTAGTGAATACATATTTTTTTTATACTGGCCCCCCGTGGGAATCTAACCCACAACCCTGGCGTTGCAAACGCCATGCTCTATCAACTGAGCTACATCCCTGCCGGCCATTCCCTCCCCTACCCTGGACGACGCTGGGCCAATTGTGCGCCGCCCATGAGTCTCCCGGTCGCGGCCGGCGGCGACAGAGCCTGGATTCAAACCAGGATCTCTAGTGGCACAGTTAGCACTGCGATGCAGTGCCTTAGACCACTGCGCCACTCAGGAGTACGCGAGGTATAATGAATTATAATAGCCACAATGTATTATAATAGTCATAATGCATTATAATAGTCATAATGAATTATAATAGTCATAATGTATTATAATAGTCATAATGTATTATAATAGTCATAATGCATTATAATAGCCATAATGTATTATAATAGTCATGATGCATTATAATATATATATAGTCCCGTGTAGCTCAGTTGGTAGAGCATGGCGTTTGCAACGCCAGGGTTGTGGGTTCATTTCCCACGGGGGACCAGTATATATATATATTTTTAAATAATAATAATGTATGCACTCACTAACTGTAAGTCGCTCTGGATAAGAGCGTCTGCTAAATGACTAAAAAATGTTTAAAAAATCAATAATAATAGTCATAATTGATGATAATAGCCATAATGTATTATAACATTCATAATGTATTATAATAGTCATAATGGATTATAATAGTCATAATGGATTATAATAGCATAATGTATTATAATAGTCATAATGAATTATAATAGTCATAATATATTATAATAGCCATAATGGATTATAATAGTCATAATGGATTATAATAGCATAATGTATTATAATAGTCATAATGAATTATAATAGTCATAATATATTATAATAGCCATAATGTATTATAATAGTCATAATGCATTACAATAGTGATAACTGATGATAATAGTCATAATGCATTATAATAGCCATAATGTACTATAATAGTCATAATGTTTTATAATAGTCATAACGCATTATAATAGTCATCATGGATTATAATAGTCATAATGGATTATAATAGTCATAATGCATTATAATAGCCATAATGAATGATAATGTGGTCCTCTGTAGCTCAGCTGGTAGAGCACGGCGCTTGTAATGCTAAGGTAGTGGGTTCGATCCCCGTGACCACCCATACGTAAAAATGCATGCACACATGACTGTAAGTCGCTTTGGATAAAAGCGTCTGCTAAATGGCATATTATTATAATAATCATAATTGATTTTAATAGTCATAATGAATTATTATAGTCATAATGCATTGTAACACTTGTTGTTAGCACCTTATAATGCCTTTCTATCCTGACTAACAGCTGTGTCTGGTGAAGTGTTGCATAGATACATAACATATTAAGAGCCTTATGATATCACATAATAGGCTGTCATACATAAGTAAGTAGTAATAAAATATTATAACTGTCTGTTAAGTAAAATGTTAACGATGTCGCTCAACTGCCGAAGGATAAAGAGACTCTGTAGAGAAAAGGTAGCCCACTTGACAAAAATAACTCTCTTGAGGAAGCAGAGAGGGCTAATACCTATAACCGAAGTGTTCGGGTGGTATAGGGTCTCAACTTAATCCTCCCTGCAGAAGCAGTGCTCCAAAGCTGTCATTGTAAAACTTCTCACACAACGAGCGAGGTAGCATTATAAATAATAAGGCAATTTGCTGGAGGTGTCACCTCCCACCTGCTTTTAATAAATAACCTGCTACAACTACCAGTCCCCAGATCTCACAGTGCATACACCTAGGAGGCTACTTAAACTACCAGTCCCCAGATCTCACAGTGCATACACCTAGGAGGCTACTTAAACTACCAGTCCCCAGATCTCACAGTGCATACACCTAGGAGGCTACTTAAACTACCAGTCCCCAGATCTCACAGTGCATACACCTAGGAGGCTACTTAAACTACCAGTCCCCAGATCTCACAGTGCATACACCTAGGAGGCTACTTAAACTACCAGTCCCCAGATCTCACATTGCATACACCTAGGAGGCTACTTAAACTACCAGTCCCCAGATCTCACAGTGCATACACCTAGGAGGCTACTTAATTTTAAGCACAACAAATATTTGTAACATATTGTACTAATTAGATTTGTAACATATTATACGAATTGCAAAAACGTATGATATCATACTAATTGCGAAATTTGTCACACAAAATGGTTGACCTAGTACACAAAGAACTGGGAACCATTTTGGCTCTTGAGCACCACTTTCAAAACTACTGCCTGAAATTATACAAAAGTGCATCTTTAAGCCGGGCTACATACTCATATAACATGATTAGATTTTTACTGGGAGAGGAGATTTGCTAGTATCTGTACAACTTCTATACAGTATCAAGTGGATTTTCTGTTTGTATACAAATTCCCCCAAGAGCACCTTTGCCTATACTGTTTGGTTGGTACATTTTGAGAGTTGTTACTGCTCCAATCTACGTTTCCTATAAGCTTATTTGAATAAGGCGTGGGAAACACAGAGCGACAGTACAGTGTATAGTGAGTTTACTACCTAGTCAAATCTCATGAACTTCAAATAAAATGTTACTTTATGTTTGACTTTATTGAGTGATATGGCATAAATGTGTCAAGGTGGTCAGCTCCCGTTAGCAGTGGGTCCACAGCAGCACACTACAGTATATCAGCAGGACGAGTCCATCAATCACTGAGATACTCTCTCATCACCTTGGAAACGAGACCGAGTTTTCCCCTCCTTACATAACCCACTCGAAAGGTGCGCAAGTAGGCTACTGTCAAGTGCTCAAAGACGTCAAAACCTTTCAAAGCAATGTCAAATGTTAGATGCTTCCCATAAGTGAAGAGTAACCAAATTAACAATTGAATTCCTCCAATTAACTTTTCAGGGGTTTCCTGCACCTTAACCCTAATCAAACTAGCCACTCATAGGAAGGACTGTATAATAATTCCACAATCAAAGCTGGTTAGAGATAATTATGGGATATCCATTAGTTTAGGTGACAGTTCTTATTACGCTGTTGAGAAGAATGGGGAGGTATGGCATTATATTGTAGTTGAACCATTTGGACGGCATCTACTGAGCTATTTCACATTTACGCCTGTTTCAAGGAGGTTAACGTTCCCATTTTAATAGGCGTTTTAGCCTTGTTCCACATGCATTTATAAAGCAAACTAAACCATACCCGTCAAGCGAAGGTGTTTATCAGTCCCATAACAAATTGATCATCATACTGTAGCCCCTGTGTGTTCTGTCTAGTAAACGTGCTCATTAGCTGGCATGGTGAACTATTGAAATCAAGGAAATGCTGTCCTCTGTGATAATTGAATCACTTCACTGTGTTGATTTACACTGACATCAACCCAGTCGTACATCCCTAGACATTGTTCTGAGTTTAGGTAAAATTCCCATGGACTGACTCTTATTTACTCTACATGTTAGAGAGTGAAATATGAGCCAGGGACAACAGTGAATAATGTGCGGCGTGTAGACACTCCCTTGTAAACAAAGGCAACCACAACACTTAGTTTGATCTATTATATACTTGGATGCGTGTCCCTAGCGAGAGTGACACACCTAGAATGCAACAGGAAGGAATTCCAGAATGCAACAGGAAGGAATTCCGGAATGAGATATGGTCATTCTAACATATTTGTTCCTATAGGGGCAATAGGAGCGGTCTTGCACTAAATCCCATGTTTAATGGTAGTTGTACCTCATTGAATTCCATGGGAAATATGTTTAGCTGATCCTCTAGGGAGAGAGTGAATAGGAAGATTCCCAATCCGCTGGCAGCTCGGAGGAACAGGGATTACATCCCAGAGAGCCTCCTGGGGAGATTCACAGATGAAGCGTTGATAGGGGTGGTACACACTGAATGGCTGGATACAAGGACCGGTGTCAGGTTTCTCCAAACGGAAACACCAAGACGGCTCGGGATGGGGCTTTAGACACCATATGGAGGGTTTGGAGATCCATGTAAGATTAGCCAAACCCCTAGACTATTTCTCAAACAATCCGTCTACAGTTACATTGGCTACTTCCACATAGTTGTACAATGGGCCAAATTTGTACAGATGGAAATTAGATTTCATGCTCTTGCTCTTTGATTTGCGCAACACGCAATGACTGTTTCCAAGGGTACAAACAGTGCCCAGTGGCCACCCACTAGGTAGGAACTCTATAGAACTGTGCTGGGTTTCGAGAGGCCCTCATAAATTGGAGATACAATCAGTGAGTTGCAGGGGAGGCCAGCTGATTGCCTTTAGCTGTGCTAGTTGATTAGGTACAAGGTCAGAGCTTGAGTGACAGAGGGTAAGGGGGAGGAATTTCCTGTTTCTGTATCTATAATTCAGTGGCTTCCTGTAGTCCTGTGTTCCTATGTGTGTGTGTGTGTGCCTGTACATGTTTGTGTTTTATATGGGGGGGGGGGGGGGGGGGGGGGGGGGGGGGTTGCAAGCTGTCCAAACCACCAGTCTGTCAACACTCCCCAAAGAGCTGTTCCTTTGAAGGTCTGGTGGAGTTCCCTCTCCCGTCCCAAGACTCTGAACAAGTCACACAAACATTCCAGTGAGTTCTGTGAGAGCAAGCCTTGTGCTCGTTTTCTTAAGCTGTCACATTGCCATTGAATAAACGGAGCGGTGTTGCAACTCCCAATACAACCTCCTTTACAATTATGTGGGGTACCGAACGAGGATGAACCGTACTGCTGTAGAGAGATGTAGAAAATCGATTTTAAGCAATTGCTCATTAACTTCACATTCGTAAAGGGTCAATTGTCATCATAGAAGCTCACAAATCTAGACCTCTTGTAATTAAAAGTGCATTCCATTATGAACCTTTACGAACCTCCTACAGCCTATGTCGTAATGTTTGAAGTCACCGTTGGGAGATAGCGCTCATATGGCTAGGCGTTTCATTCTGGGAAAGTGCCCTGCTTGAGGGCAAAACCGCCAGTCTCCTCTCGTGGGATTTCAAACAGCCGCCCTCTGGTCACCATTTCCTCAACCACTGGACCAGGCCACCGCTGATGAACCATTGCTTACTAAATGAAAGGGGGGACGTGTGTGTGTGTGTGTGTGTGTGTGTGTGTGTGTGTGTGTGTGTGTTCGTGCGTGCGTGCACACGAACATATGTTTGTGTGTGTGTGTGATTTTTGTATCCTCTCTCAGGAAAGCGAGAAGGTGTATTTCCCCAGAAGCACCCAGGAGTTTCAGTGAATATGTTGGAGAGCCTGGCTCAGCTCTGGATTTCAAACAGCCCAAAGCAACCGCAGACTCTCTTGCCCATACCTAACCAACAAAGTGTCCAAGAACTACCACAGCATTAAACAGAAGCATCTGTCACTTAAGGGGGCTTTATCCTGTGTCACAGTAAACAGGTTTATGTAAAATAAATGCTAAGTGTTTCCTGAGGAACCATAGTAGAATTATAGTGTTGGGTTGAAGGCTCTGTGGATCATTCTCTTCCAAAGCAGGTTCAAGCCCTAATCACATTTCCAGCTTATGTCCCGGGCCAACTTTGTGTCCTGATTAGGGTTGCAAAGTTACTGGTAATTTACTAAAGTTACTGGAATCTTCAGTAATTGGTAATTAGCAGAATTTCTATGGCAATCTATCGTAACTTTGGTAATTTATATTTATACTCTTTTTTTATTGATATATAGTATTCATTTCTTATGTCTGTGTCCATATTGTCCATGGGTTTCTAGTAGATAGACCACATGGTTCAAGAGAAAATAGCCTAATATATTTTTTTAAACATCTAATCAACAATTTGATTATTTTCAATTAACTCTGCAACTCTTCCAACTATTGACTGTTTTCATAACTGCCACCAGTTTATCGCCAAAACATTGACAACAAATACAAAGACATAAAAGTGTGTAATTTTTTACTAGATATTTCATGCTCATATTAAACAACAATGGTGTTCACTAAGTTGGTTTATATTGAGGATAATGTTTTACAGCTTTGTCATTCTATTTTAAAATCATATTATTTAATTATTTCATATATTTTTCATATATTTTACATGTAATAAGGCCACACAGAGGGCCATAGATACTGTAATTACAGAAACCTGTGATAATCTGAAGTACCCAAAAGGGCCACTAGATGTCTTGTGATAGATTACATAAAATCCTTGAAAAGATACCAAAATTATGGTTGTTTACTGGTAAACTTCAAAAGTTACCAATAATATTGCCTCCCTTTGCAACCCCAGTCCTGATGGATTTGCACCTTGTATCTTACTCTGGAAACTTTTTGGAACCCTTCAAGTTAGATAGTGCAGACATGTGGCGCCATAGGAATTTGGAGTGCAACACTTTTAACGGAGACAGTGATAAGCCACTGGGGCATACTGTAAGATGGACTGTCGATTGGCTAAAGGCTTATTACCCTTTTAGCTGCAGACAGGACTGGCCTTCAGACTACCGTCCTCCCTGACACTGTCAATTATAGAATACAGAGGATTCTATGTAGAGCCTTTAGATTTATCAAAGTGCATATAACATTTAAATATTAGTATTACTACTACTACTACTACTACTACTACTACTACTACTACTACTACTACTACTATTATTATTATTAAGGCGGCAGGTAGCTTAGTGGTTAAGAGCGTTGTGCCATTAACCGTCTAATCCCCGAGCCGACTAGGTGAAAAATCTGTCGATGTGCCCTTGAGCAAGGCACTTAACCCTAATTGCTCCTGTAAGTCGCTCTGGATAAGAGCGTCTGCTAAATTACTAAAATGTAGATGTATTATTATTAGGGAGTAAAGATCCATCCGGTCACAGATTATACCGTATAATATTGATAAACCCTCCCATTGCACCTTGCAGGAATCAAGTAAGAGATTCTGTAGTGATCCAGCTTTGATCTGTCCCCTTAGGGCCACCGTAGTCCCCACAACTTATCAGAGAAACCACAAGAGTGAGTCAAACATGGGATGAAACCATAGGCTGTTACTACTACATATTAGGACATCCTCCTATTGAATAACCCAGGTCTCACGCTACCCTGAATTAGGCTATATCCATTTACTGTAGATCCACTATCCACTTTCTGCATAATAATGCAATGATAGGAAATCAAGTGAACCCACTGACCACTCCTAATGACTTCCGCTTATATCAACTGCATGTTTGTTTGTTGAAACAATCATGTTGCTTAGTACAGTCATTTCCTGAGTCAATTATGACAATTCTATTGACTAAACTTAAGTTACTAAAGGATATCTCATCCAGCTGCACATCACACAGATATCAACACAGATTATACTTTGTCTTGTCTTACTGAAACTGGGAATGTTTGCAGACCCACATTTTCCAAAAGCCCAAACTTCACATCACCAGTACAGTTGTTTGTGAATAAACAGAACATCCATAATCAATCATATCCCTCCAACTTGATAATTACAATAAGAGTTTTTAATAAACCATACTTTTGCTGCATGAACGACAGACAAATAAAGCCCTTCGCTTTGCTTTTGCGGCCAAAGCAAAAAGAGGGGCCCTGTGAAACCAGTCGCCTTATGTGTTATTTGATCAATGGAAATTGTGGGACCCACGAATAACTGCTCAAAGCACTGGTATTTTTAATGGTATGAGCTTCCTCTCTCCTCCCCCGTGGTGGTCAAAGCATGACTGGAGGGTATGCTGATGGGGGTGGGGGGTGGGGGGGAGTTTGGAGGGGTGCTGCTCACTTTCACACACAGGCTATTTCATTTGGGACCGGGGACTGAATATTTACAGAAGAAGGGATCTGTTTCTTTTGGATCCAAAAAATGGATGCCATACATCTTGAAAGGGTCAATTCCCAGCATCACTCAAGCCTCTTAAGGGCATTTCCATTAAAGACTGACAGGAACAAGAAGTTCCCATGGAACACACAAAATGGCGGCTGAGCAGGACTGGGGGATTTGGAAAAGTGAATGGGGGTAGGCCTACACACAAATAACAGAAGTAGAATTTACACCACTAGTATTAGAATAAATTATTGTGGGTTATTGTCAAATCAACAGGTCCTCTTTCTGTATAATCATATTCATTCTGATCCCAAACTGATCCTAGATCAGCACTCCTACTCTGAGAAGCTTTATGAATACGGGCCCAGATTTCTGAATATTCCCATATAAAGCAAAAAATTATAAACAATATTGAATACAAGCAACATCGTACATGTTGTTTTCAGTGTAATACACCAACTGCATATTGTAGAAGTTAATAGAGACCTTTTCTCCATGATGAGCTCTCCTGACATCAGGAAGACTCCCAAACAGATGGTATTAGTCCATATTGACTAGTTCTACTGTCTAATGGAAAAGCTAATGGTAAATGACCAAGTCTTCTGAAGTCAACGGCCTGCCTCCATTGTGTAGCTACTGGCTAATATTCGTAACCAGGAAGGAGCACGCTCAGCGAGATGTCTGAGGGCTTTTCTGAGTCAGTTTCATGACATAAAGCCTGTGGCTTTCAATGCCATGGAAACCTTTTATTAACGTTGCTTATTGCCACCACCTCTCCACTTTAGCACTTTGTGACCACTGAGCTCATTCCACAGAACACAATGCCATGCTAATTAAGGTGACTTTAGGTAAAAGTTAGAACATTCAGTCGGTGTCGTTTTTTTAGATCACTGAAGTGTAATTAATCAGTGGCAAATCAAGAGCAAACACAACGAAATCAATTAAAAAGTCTAAAGTCTACTTCACTACTTTGTTTGAAAGTGAGGCTTAAATTGAGTGGCTATTATTTTTCAGCAAGTCTCTTTCTCTAATGAGCTCATAAATGGGTATTGAAATTATACTTTTTATTGTGCTGTATGCTAGGAGAGTGCCACATTGTTTGGGCCCAAGTATCCCGGTCCAGTGAGTCCAGCTAATGAACATGTTTGATTTTCAAATTAACTTTCTTTTTATTTCAGCCTCTCCTCTTGGTTTCCAAGCCTCTGCGGTGAGGTTGTGACCATAGGAGAGAGATGCAGATATTATCAAAAGATAACCCAGTGGGCAAAAGTTGGCATAATAACTTCATATTATGGTTGTAAACTGGTTTACTGGTTATACAAACTTCAGAGAAACTTTTTGTCATGATGTCAAAAAATATGTCAAGGAAAGATGTCATATTCTGGTTGTTATCTTTCAGTTAACCAGTTAAAGCTATAATTGTCTGGTAAAAAAAAAAGATGTCATTTTGCAACCAGCATACAACCTTACCATGACCCCACAAAATCACCAGTTTTGCCCACTGGGAATTAAGTATCAATAGAGTACAACCATATACAGTGCCTTGTAAAAGTATTCAGACCCCTTGGATTTCTTCACATTTTATTGTGTTACAAAGAGGGATTAAAATGTATTTAATTGAGCTTTTTGTGTCAACAATCTACACAAAATACTCTAATGTCAAAGCGGAAAAACATTTCTAAAAAAACATTTAAGATTAAAACAAATTATTAAGTATTCAGAAACACCTTTGGCATCGATTACAGCTGTGAGTCTTCTTGGGTAAGTCTGCCATATTTGCACATTATTATTTTTTTAAATTCTTCAAGCTCTGTCAAGGTGTTGGGTTTCATGGCTAGACAGCAATTCTCTAGTCTTGCCATACATTTTCAAGCAGATTTAGGTCAAAACTGTAACTTGGTCACTCATGAACATTCACTGTCTTCTTTGTAAGCAACTCCAGTGTAGATTTGGCCTTGTGTTGTAGGTTATTGTCCTGCAGAAAGGTGAATTCCTCTACCAGTCTCTGGTGTAAAGCAGACTGAAGCAGGTTTTTCTCTAGGATTTTGCCTGTGCTTAGCTCCATCCAATTTATTTTTATCCTGAAAAACTCCCCAGTCTTTGCCTATGTCAAGCATACCCATACCATGATGCAGCCACCACCATGCTTAAAAATAAGGAGTCAGTTACTCATTGATGTGTTGTGTTAGATTTGCCCCCAAACATAAGACTTTGCATTTAGGCCAAAAAGTGTATTCCTTTGTTGTGTTTTTTTCCCAGTATTACTTTATTGCATTGTTGCATACAGGATGCATGTTTTGGAATATTTGTATTCTGTATATTTGTATTATTTTCACTCTGTCATTTAGGTAATTATTGTGGAGTCACTACGATGTTGATCCAGCCTCAGTTTTCTCCCTTCACAGCCATTGAACTCTGTAACTGTTTTGAAATCCCCAACGGCCTCATGGTAACATCCCTGAGCAGTTTCTTTCCTGTCCTGCAACTCAGTTCAGAAGGATAACTGTATCTTTGATGTTTCTGGGTGGTTTAATACATAATTCACAGCATAATTATTAACTTGACCATGCTTAAAGAGATATTCAATCTCTAATTTGACATTATTACCCATCTACCATCTGCCACCAGAGGTCTCTTCACAGTCCCCAAGTCAAGAACAGACTATGGGAGGTGCACAGTACTACATAGAGCCATGACTACATGGAACTCTATTCCACATCAAGTAACTCATGCCAGCGGTAAAATTAGATTTAAAAAACAGATACAAATACACCTTATGGAACAGCGGGGACTGTGAAGCAACACAAACATAGACACATGCATACAAACACACGATAACATACGCACTATACAAACATGTACACATGGATTTTGTGTTATAGATACAGTGGGGGAAAAAAGTATTTAGTCAGCCACCAATTGTGCAAGTTCTCCCATATAAAAAGATGAGAGAGGCCTGTAATTTTCATCATAGTTACACGTCAACTATGACAGACAAATTGAGAAAAGAAATCCAGAAAATCACATTGTAGGATTTTTAATGAATTTATTTGCAAATTATGGTGGAAAATAAGTATTTGGTCACCTACAAACAAGCAAGATTTCTGGCTCTCACAGACCTGTAACTTCTTCTTTAAGAGGCTCCTCTGTCCTCCACTCGTTACCTGTATTAATGGCACCTGTTTGAACTTGTTATCAGTATAAAAGACACCTGTCCACAACCTCAAACAGTCACACTCCAAACTCCACTATGGCCAAGACCAAAGAGCTGTCAAAGGACACCAGAAACAAGATCTCACCCCGTGGGGTCAAAATGATCACAAGAACGGTGAGCAAAAATCCCAGAATCACACGGGGGGACCTAGTGAATGACCTGCAGAGAGCTGGGACCAATGTAACAAAGCCTACCATCAGTAACACACTACGCCGCCAGGGACTCAAATCCTGCAGTGCCAGACGTGTCCCCCTGCTTAAGCCAGTACATGTCCAGGCCCGTCCGTTTGCTAGAGTGCATTTGGATGATCCAGAAGAGGATTGGGAGAATGTCATATGGTCAGATGAAACCAAAATATAACTTTTTGGTAAAAACTCAACTTGTCGTGTTTGGAGGACAAAGAATGCTGCGTTGCATCCAAAGAACACCATACCTACTGTGAAGCATGGGGGTGGAAACATCATGCTTTGGGGCTGTTTTTCTGCAAAGGGACCAGGACGACTGATCCGTGTAAAGGAAAGAATGAATGGGGCCATGTATCGTGAGATATTGAGTGAAAACCTCCTTCCATCAGCAAGGGCATTGAAGATTAAACGTGGCTGGGTCTTTCAGCATGACAATGATCCCAAACACACCGCCCGGGCAACGAAGGAGTGGCTTCGTAAGAAGCATTTCAAGGTCCTGGAGTGGCCTAGCCAGTCTCCAGATCTCAACCCCATAGAAAATCTTTGGAGGGAGTTGAAAGTCCGTGTTGCCCAGCGACAGCCCCAAAACATCACTGCTCTAGAGGAGATCTGCATGGAGGAATGGGCCAAAATACCAGCAACAGTGTGTGAAAACCTTGTGAAGACTTACAGAAAACGTTTGACCTGTGTCATTGCCAACAAAGGGTATATAACAAAGTATTGAGAAACTTTTGTTATTGACCAAATACTTATTTTCCACCATAATTTGCAAATTAATTAATTAAAAATCCTACAATGTGATTTTCTAGATTTTTTTTCCTCATTTTGTCTGTCATAGTTGACGTGTACCTATGATGAAAATTACAGGCCTCTCTCATCTTTTTAAGTGGGAGAACTTGCACAATTGGTGGCTGACTAAATACTTTTTCACCCCACTGTATGTGGTAGTAGAGTAGAGGCCTGAGGGCACACACTTAATATGTTGTGAAATCTGTTATGAATGTATTGTAATGTTTTTAAAATGTATAACTGCCTTAATTTTGCTGGACCCCAGATTGAGCAGCTAATGGGGATCCATAATCAATACAAATACAAATACCAATCAATGCCCTTCTTTATTAGCCTTTCTAAAAGCTCCCTGGTTATTGTAGTTTAATTTGTGCTTGGAATTCAACACTTGACTGAGGGACCTTACATATGTTGTATGTATGAGAGACAGAGGAAGGGTTAGTCATTCAAAAATCATGTCAACCCATATTATTTCACACAGAGTGAGTCCATGTAATTTATGTGATTTGTTAATCCACATTTTCCTCCTAAACTAATTTAGGCTTGCCTAAACAAAGGGGCTGAATACTTATGCAATGACTATATTTAAGCTATGATTTTTTTGTGTAGATTGTTGACAAAATAAATAACAATAAAATATATTTTAATCCCACTTTGTAACACAATAAAATGTTTAGAAATCCAAGGGGGCTGAATACCTGTATCTCAATGCATACAATGGTGTTCATTTCAATTATAGATGATGATTCAGACTAGAAACCATCTGCTGGTAAAATAACAGGATTGTCTTATAGAGTTCTACAAGTCTATTTTGTTAGAGTCCAAAAAATAATTCTGATATAATTGCTTCATGAATGTGACCTTTTGTATGATAACCAGCCCATGAGAAAGCTACCCGCAGGATTTGAGGGAAGCTCTTGATATTGAAAAATGTTTTATCTTTCGGAGCCATCTCGCTAGCCTGCAAAATATTCTAACTACTAGCATTGGCTGGACATAATTGGATACTGTTCATCCTTTTGTATCCCAGATTTTTTAAATGCCACAGCGAAAAGAAAGAATCAGCTTTATCTAACAAGGACGTGTAGAATGTCCAACAGAAAAGGATCTGAAATCGAGATAGTAGATAAAGCTGAATAGCTGGAGTGTTTCAAAAGTCTCATTTGCACTTTGTGACTCAGACCACATTTTGGTCTCCATGGGACTGCCTGGTCTGGCCTTCGAGAAACAGTTCATCTGGACAGCCACGCTTAACTTCCTTCACAAGAAAGTTGGGCGGTTTTATTTGGATTGTCTACAACTCAAAATTGGAAAGGGTTGAAGAAATTCGGAAATGTCAAGAAGTTCGAAAGTTCCCAAACCACCAGTGGGGGGAAATAATAAAGGAGAACTTCAACTGCCCGTGTCGAAGAATTAAAAACACTCAAACCAGTTCCCAATACAAATAAACACCAGAAATTTGGTAGCAATATCATAGGCCTAATATTATTTCAGGTTAAAGTATGGCTTGTTCAGAAGACTTGACTTAATCACAGAAAGATGTCTGTCGACACACAAATGTTAGTTCTCTATTCCTGCAGCCTGTACTCCATCTGCTGCAGAATAAACTAATGTAAATGTCTTCTTGAGTGCTCCTGTTCTCTTGTTATGGGCTAGAACTGTACATGACTTCTGATGGAGTTTCTATCCAGATGAATTTCCACCATGGAAGAGGTTGCTGAACTAAGATTATAAGATCCTAAACAAATGACAACCTGACACTCTCCAAACACATGGAATAAACTGAAAACAACAGACATTATTGTAGTGGGATAACTTTACACAAACTTTTGCATTTTGCCAAATTTGAATAAACAGACACTGATACAGTCAAACAAACATACCTTAGATTGCTCAACCACACCCCAAACATTTCTTCAAAACAGCAAAAACACAGCCCATAGCACACATGACCTTCAGGCAGTGGTGTAAAGTACTTAAGTAAAAATACTTTAAAGTACTACTTAAATCGTTTTTTGGGGGTATCTGTACTTTAACTTTACTATTTATATTTTGGATTTTACGTTTACTCCAATACATTCCTAAATAAAAATAATTATAATAATAATAATATGCCATTTAGCAGACGCTTTTATCCAAAGCGACTTACAGTCATGCGTGCATACATTTTAATAACAACTTTTTACTCCACACATTTTTCCCTGACACCCAAAAGTACTCATTACATTTTAAATGCTAAGCAGAACAGAAAATGGTCCAATTCACACACTTTTCAAGAGAACATCCCTGGTCGTCCCTATTGCCTCTGATCTGGCAGACTCACTAAACACGCTTCGTTTATAAATTATTTTGGAGTGTCCCCCTGGCTATACGTAAATTTTAAAAAATCGTGCCGTCTGGTTTGCTTAATATAAAGAATGCAAAATTATTTATACTTTTACTTTTGATATATAAGTATATTTTAGCAATTACATTTACTTTTGATACTTAAGCATATTTCAAACCAAATACTTACAAACTTTTACTCAAGTAGGATTTTTCCATTTTCTATTAAGATACACTACATATGCAAAAGTATGTGGACACCCCTTCAAATTACTGGATTCGGCTAGTTCAGCCACACCCGTTGCTGACAGGTGTATAAAATTGAGCACACAGCCATGCAATCTTCATAGACAAACATTGGTAGTAGAATGGCCTTACTGAAGAGCTCAGTGACGTTCAACGTGGCACCGTCATAGGATGCTACCTTTCCAACAAGTCAGTTAGTCAAATTTCTGCCCTGCTAGAGCTGCCCCGGTCAACTGTAAGTGCTGTTATTGTGAAGTGGAAAAGTCTAGGAGCAACAACGGCTCCGCCGCGTAGTGGTAGGCCACACAAGCTCACAGAACGGGACTGGCGAGTGCTGAAGCGCGTAGCGCGTAAATATTGTCTGTCCTCGGTTGCAACACTCACTACCGAGTTCCAAACTGCATCTGGAAGCAACGTCAGCACAATAAATGTTTGTCGGGAGCTTCATGAAATGGATTTCCATTGCCGAGCAGCCGCACACAAGCCTAAGATCACAATGCGCAATACAACGCATCGGCTGGAGTGGTGTAAAGCTCGCCGCCATTGGACTCTGGAACAGTGGAAACGCGTTCTCTGGAGTGACGAATCCCGCTTCACTGGATGGACGAATCTGGGTTTGGCGGATGCCAGGCCTAATCGCCCAACGTCAGTGCCCAACCTCTAATGCTCTTGGTGCTTCCAGTCCCCGCAGCAATGTTCCAACATCTAGTGGAAAGCCTTCCCAGAAGAGTGGATGCTGTTATAGCAGCAAAGGGGGGACCAACTCCATATTAATGCCCATGATTTCGGAATGAGATGTTAGATGAGAAGGTGTCCACATACTTTTGGTAATGTAGTGAATGTTTACTTTTACTCAAGTATGACAATTGGGTACTTTTTCTACCACTACCTTCAGGGACAAAAACTCTCACCTGGACAAATTTAAGGGGTGGTTTTATCAGAGAGGAAGAGGCGAAGCGAGAGGGTTTACTCCGACCAAAATCTGTCCACTAAAATAATCCCGGGTTCATATGCTAGTCGGAACTAGGAAACTCTGACATTTCCGACTTGCTGACTGGTTGAACGAGTCAAGTGTATAACTACAACCAGTTAGGAAGTCGGGAATTTCTGAGTTTCCTAGTCTTTCTGGGTAAGTCTCTGAGAGCTTTCCACACCTGGATTGTGCAACATTTGCCCATTATTCTTTTCAAAATTATTCAAGCTCTGTCAAATTGGTTGTTGATCATTGCTAGACAACCATTTTCAGGTCTTGCCATAGATTTCCAAGCAGATTTAAGTCAAAACTGTAACTCGGCCACTCGGGAACATTCACTCTCTTCTTGGTAAGCAACTTCAGTGTAGATTTGGCCTTGTGTTTTAAGTTATTGTCCTGCCCAGTGATGAATGCATCTTCCAGTGTCTAGTGGAAATCAGACTGAACCAGGCTTTCCTCTAGGATTTTGCCTGTGCTTAGCTCTATTCAATTTATTTTTTATCCTGAAAAACTCCCCAGTCATTAATGATTACAAGCATACCCATAACATGTTGCAGCCACCACTATGCTTGAAAATATGGAGTGGTACTCAGTAATGTGTTGTATTGGATTTGCCCTAAACATAACACTTTGTATTCAGGACAAAAAGTTAATTGCTTTGCCAAATTTTTTGCAATATTACTTTAGTGCCTTGTTGCAAACAGGATGCATGTTTTGGAATATTTGTTATTCTTTTCGCTCTGTCAATTACGTTAGTATTGTGGATGAACTACAATGTTGTTGATCCACCGTCAGTTTTCTCCTATCACAGCCATTAAACTCTGTAACTGTTTTAAAGTCATCATTGGGCTCATGGTGAAATCCCTCAGCAGTTTCCTTCCTCTCCAGCAACTGATTTAGGAAGGATGCCTGCCTGTATCTTTTCAATGACTGGGTGTTTTGATACACCATCCAAAGTGTAACTAATAACTTCACTATGCTCAAAAGGATTTTCAATGTCTGCTTCTTCTTTTTTTTACCCATCTACCAATAGGTGCCCTTCTTTGCGAGGCATTTGAAAACCTCCCTGGTCTTTGTGGTTGAATCTGTTTTTGAAATTCACTGCTCGACTGAGGGAACTTACAGATAATTGTGTGTGTGGGGTACAGAGATGAGGTAGCCATTCAGAAATAATGTTAAACACTATTATTGCACACAGAGTGAGTCCATGCAACTTATTATATGACTCGTTAAGCAAAGTTTTAATCCTGAACTTTAATTAGGCGTGCCATAACAAAGGGGATGAATACTTATTGACTGAAGACATTTCAGCTTTTAATTTTTTATTAATTTGTAAAAACTTCTGAAAACATCATTTCACATTGACATGGGGTATTGTGTGTAGGCCAGTCACAAACAAATATAAATGTAATTCATTTGAAATTCAGGCTGTAACACAACAAAATGTGGAAAACGTCAAGGGGTGGGAATACTTTTTGAAGGCACTGTATATGACGCCATTGCAGTCCCTAATGTTTTCTTCAATGATTAATGTGAGACAATTGGGCTTCCCACAATGTTTCCACAAGATAAAGTTATTCCTGATGATTTTGTAGTCTAGGTACTTTTGACACACTTCAACCCCATTTTGACTTTGCCAGGGAAATGGTTTGGGAAACCTGACCACAGTTATCCAATGCATTCTATCTAAACCCTAAAAGTGTTTTTTTATTACAGTACTGGCAGGGATCATGATATTGCTGTCCATCATGTTTGTTTTCATACATGGTTAGCTATGGTGCAACCACCCTCCCTCAGGTTGGCTGGTCCCAACTCAAGTGGCCATCTATCACTCAACCTTGGAGGAACCCTCCAAGGCAGTCATGGTATCCATTGCAGTAACCGATTTGGACGGGCCTAATGTAGATTGTTTCCATATGGTACCCATTTCAAGCCCAGTGACTCGTTCTGGTCTCGAAACGGCTTCCATTTCAACACTGCCCCGTCAATCATGGTGTGCCCACTTTAAACACAAGTTGGTATAAATCTATAATATTGGTATTTATTAGCAATATCACTGTCCACCTAGAGGAAAGGGACGGACAAAATAGAAACTTTTGGACCAAAATATAACAAAAAGTAATCTGATGCCCCCAAGATGAGAACGCAGTCCAATATGTTACAAGTAGGTACAAATTCAGTCAAATAAGACTGGGAAAAAATAAAGCCTACATCTGTAACTGATGACTTTGAATGTTTGTCATTACTTGTGGGGGACTCATGGTAATTGAAAATGTCAGTTATTATTCAGAAGTCAGTTAGGTAGATGTGCCACTGAACTCCATAAAATAAAAACGTATTTCAGTGTGACAATCAGCGTGACGCCATGTTTTTCATATTGTGATGCTTATTATAGAATTTGGATACATGTTAAAATGTATTACATTGAGATTTGGTGTCACTGATCTACACACAATACCCCATAATGTCAAAGTGGAATGTTGTGTGTACAACATTTTTGAATTTAATGTAAAATGAAAAGTTGAAATGTCTTGAGTCAATAAGTATTCAACCCCTTTGTTATGGCAAGCCTAAATAAGTTCAGTAGTAAAAATTTGATTAACAAGTCACATAATAAGTTGCATGGACTCAATAATAATAAGTTGCATGGAATCAATAATAGTGGTTAACATGATGTTTTAATGACTCCCCATCTCTGTACCCCACACATACAATTATCTGTAAGGTCCCTCAATCGAGTAGTGAATTTTAAGAGATTCAACCACAAAGACCAGAGAGGTTTTTCAATACCTAGCAAAGAAGGGCACCTATTGGTAGATGGGTAAAAATACGAAAAGCAGCGTTTGAATATCCCTTTCAGCATGGTGACGTTATTAATTAGGCTTTGGATGGTGTATCAATACACCCAGTCACTACAAAGATACAGGCGTCTTTCCTCTAACTTAGTTGACGGAGAGGAAGGAAACTGCTCAGGGATTTCACCATGAGGCCAATGGTGACTTTAAAACAGTTACAGATTTTAATGGTTGTGATGTGAGAAAAATGAGGATGGATCAACAACATTGTAGTTACTCCACAACACTAACCTAAATGACAGAGTAAAAAGAAGGAAGCCTGTACAGAATACAAATATTCCAAAACATCCTTCCTGTTTGCAACAAGGCACTTAGTAATACTGCAACAACAACAAAAAAGCTTTTTGTCCTGAATACAAAGCGTTATGTTTAGGGCAAATCCAACACAACACATCACTGAGTACCACACTCCATATTTTCAAGCATGGTGGTGGCTGCATCATGTTATGGGTATGCTTGTCATTGGCAAGGAATGGGGAGTTAAGGATAAAAATAAACGTAATAGAGCTAGCTAAGCACAGGCAAAATCCTAGAGAATTCACCTTTCAGCAGGACAATAACCTAAAACACAAGGCCAAATCTACTCTGGAGTTGCTTACCAGGACGACATTGAATATTCTTGTGCGGCGTAGATACAGTTTTGACTGAAATCGGCTTGAAATCGGATTTAAAATCTAGCAATGATCAACAACTTGAGAGAGCTTTAAGAATTAAAAAAATTATAAATGGGCAAATATTGTACAATCCAGCTGTGCAAAGCTCTTAGAGACAAAAATTTAAATAAAATCCATTTTAATCCCACTTTGTAACAACAAACTGTGGAAATAGTAAAGGTGTGTGAATACTTTCTGAATTCACTGTACCTGTAAAGATGAGACTCTGTACATGAACATTTACTCAGATACGGAAGGTTTTGCATTATAAAATCAGTGTGAACATCAAACCTGCACATCTAAGTCTGACATGATTTGATCTGATTTTACCATGTCTAATTTTATAATTTCTCTCCATCTGCATGTCTTGGCAATGATTATAATGCATCAACTTTTCTTCCCTTCCAATCTCATTATTGAAACGTAGATTGTTAGTGTTTTGTCCTTGGTGAGATAGAATAAAGGCCCCTTTCTCTGCATGTGTATAATTGCCTTTTATTTAGACACTGCCACCCCCCTCATCATCCTCCTCCACCCCCCTCGTTACACTTCCTGTCCCCTTCCATCTTCAAATGAGGCTCTGGGTCAGCCAACAGGGTCAGCCCCTTTCTCCTGGGGCATGTCCTTTGACCTTCACACTTTCTCCATTTGAAGGGAGTGCTGTGTGGCTAACTGCACTCAACCCCTACTGTGGACCGCTCTGCTAAAAGCAGTCACATTCCAGAGCTGCAGAGGTCCCGTGGGGATGTTGGCATGAGCTCAGAGGATGACGGCCGATGGTTGTTAGACTTCACTCCAAGACGTGTCCAGAGGTTCAGCCTCCCGCCATGCCGGATCCCAGGTGTGCATCCCTCTCATGGAAGTAAAAATATGTTCCCTTTCATCTTTCATGTGAACGTCCAGTGTAAATTTGCATTTGACTCTTCTAAACCAATCCCATAGGGAAGATACTGATGATGTCCACTGAGAAAAATGTGCGTCACTGAAAAAAATGGGGGCAGGTGTGAAATCACAAAATAGGTCACTCCAAAAATGAGGCTATGAGATTTTTTTTGTACCTATTCTAAATATCTGCCGTTTTATCTTCCTGGGTCGGCATCTTAACATCCAAGCAGGGTGGGAACAGCAAATACATGTTCACTGCTCCAATAAGACGTAGATGTATTTGCAAGGCTGTTCTTGAGTCACAATCGAGTATCAATAGATAATAATAGCCTATAGCAAAGTCAAGGTCGCATGAAGCATCAACAGGCACAAATGATACAGTAATTAAAAGACCCATTAAGGAAGTACAATATATGACTAGGAAGGAATACTTGTCAAATCTTCATGGTCTCACAGATAAGATCTTATAACTTCAGAATATCCAGTTATCCACAGGGTATCTGTCTGCTTCAAGGCAATGCTGACATGTGGTCATAGTTGATAAAAACAGAGAAATTACCAGTTGGCTTCACTTCTGCATAAAATCTAATTGCACTTAGCAGAATACAAATAGAGCAAATAAGAGACAAGACATTTTAATCTCAATGGTTTATGCCAGAGTGGTAAAAATGAAAATCTCACAGTGTTTGCTGCTGTTCTTATGCTGCAGCATGTCCTTGTGTGACATCAAAAGCAATTTGTTCTCATGCACCAGTGCTCTGAATGCCAACTGAGTTAATTGAGGTGAGTCATTTGATGTTAACCATATTTGTTTGGTAACATTGAACATGTTGGCATTGAAGATTACGGTCATTGTGGTTGTATTGATTCAGGTGTGGGCAGTAGCAACAATTTCACTAATGTGGAATAACAGTTCTCCTCAATAAAAGGGGAAATAGTTAACAGACAATAGCTTTTTACTGCTCAAGGTTATTCTTGCTGATGGTTAACTCATCGGTTACAATGAATGTTTCTAATCCTCCTTGATAGACCTCTCAAATCACATGAAAATCGATGTATTTAATTTGGGCCGGTTACTTCATCTACACTGTACATACTGTAATGTTATCACTACTAGGATGGCTAAGTGCATTATCCTTCTCAGAACAGAACAGACAACATACACTCACCGGCCAGTTTATTAGGCACACCCATCTGGTACTCGGTCAGACCCCCCTTTGCCTTCAGAACAGCCTGAATTATTAGAGGCATTCTACAAGGTGTCGGAAGCATTCCACAGGGATGTTGGTCCACGCTGACGCAATGGCATCACGCAGTTGCCGCAGATTGGACTGTGGTACAATCATGCTGAGAACAACCCGTGAAAGCGATGATCCCTTATTGATGTCACTTGTTAAATCCACTTCAATCAGTGTAGATGAAGGCGAGGAGACAGGTTAAAGAAGGATTTTTAAGTCTTGACACAATTGAAACATGGATTGTGCATGTGGGCAATTCAGAGGGTGAATGGGCAAGACAAAATATTTAAGTGCCTTTGAACGGGGTATGGTAGTAGGTGCCAGGCACACCAGTTTGTGTCAAGAACTGCAACGCTGCTGGATTGTTCACGCTCAACAGTTTCCCGTGTGTATCAAGAATGGTCCACCACCCAAAGGACATCCAGCCAACTTGACAATTGTGGGAAGCATTGGAGTCAACATCGGCCAGCATCCCTGTAGAACACTTTTGACACCTTGTAGAGTCCATGCCCTGACGAATTGAGGCTGTTCTGAGGGCAAAGGTGAAAGCAACACCTAAGGAATGAATTACATCTAGTCTATTTAATGGTTTCTACCATTCTAGAGGGGTACTAAACTGTCTTTAATGTAAACATTTCCAATAAGCAGAAGCTACTCTAGAGGTGAGATGAGACCTGCTACTGTACAGTCATGTCACCAAATGCTTTTCAAGGGGGAGATCCAAAACGTCGGGCCAGTGAGTGACTTTTTCCTTGAAAAAATATATGTTTGGTGTTTGATATGTCTTCTTTGAAATTGGTCTTCACTGGGCAGAGTTGCAGTTAGCTAGCGTGGCTGATAGTGGATTTTGGGAGGGGGTGAGTAGGAGGGAGGGAGGGAGGGAGGAAGAGAGGATGGGTCTTTTTTTCCCCCTCAGACGTCCGTTATCTCCTCCATGTCATCCCCCTCCGTTTCCCCCTCCCCCTCCCCCTCCTCCTCCTCCTCCTCCTCCTCCTCCTCCTCCTCCTCCTCCTCCTCCTCCGACGTCAGATCTAGCTCATCCATCTGAGAAAGACATTTTGGACACGAGCAGACGAACAGGTAGTTCTCCCTGCGAAGAGAATAACGATGTTACATAAGTCACACAGCTGCCTGTCTCGTTCTGGACAGACAGACAGAGAGAAAGAACATAACGCAGACTGATAGAATGCATTTGCGTCAATCTATGATCACTTCTCTTTAAAAATAAATGCCATGATTCAACACCCATACTGTAAACAATGTATATAACTGTATATGTAAGCATAATACACGGTGGGTCTGAATTGTTATCATTTGCTGAGAAAAGAGACTGAGGCCCGTCTTTGTTCACGTTTCACTGCCTCCAGTTTCTGGGAGTTGCGGCGTTTCAAGGTAAAAGTGCCTTTCAACAGGATACAGTGAATGTGAATCCAAAGTGGGCTTGCAGAACAAGCCTGCCTGGGTTTAAAGTCCGACTGAACAAAAAAAAGCAACATCTCCTTTTGAAAATGGCCTATGTGGCATCGATATGAGTCAGAAACATTTATTCTAGTGTCAAAATGTACTACTAAGTGTAAATCAGATAATTTGTCATAAAGTCAGTCTCTTCCAAAACGGAGATTTGCCAGATAATTAGGAGAAAAAAAATTGTGACAGAATGAAGTACACCATAACAGTTTTCCTAGGGTTGGGTTTATTTCAATCCTGCCCACAGCTGGCAGCACCCAAGTAATCATCAATTCAGAGCGCAGCTGCACACGAGCCAATCGTAATGCCCGTGGTCAATTTGGTTTGACATTCAATATCCCTATGGGGCAAGTTAAGGACCATCAGTAAATTTCTAAATGTACATGGGAGAATATTTTAAAATGTCAATAGCTCCAAATTTCATTGACAACCTGAAAACTACACATTTTAGAAATTCATATCCAAATATTGAAAGCATTTAATGAGAATTTTAAAAGGTGTGCAACATTAAAATATTGTCCCATTTACATAGTGTAATTTCTTGCCGGCCCCCAACTATCCCCACAGGCTATCCAAAGACAAACCAACTTTGCCACAGTCGGCTGAAGCTAATAGGCGAAAGAAGTTGGCTTGCTACTTCCAGACACAAGACCGGGTTAGACAGTTTCAAGTTATCTATACTGAACAAAAACTAACGCAACATGCAACAATTTTACTGAGTTACAGTTCATATTAGGAAATCAGTTAATTGAAATAAATAAATTAGGCCCTAATCTATGGGGTGCAGTCATGGGTGGACCTGGGAGAGCATAGGCCCAGGCAATCAGAATTAGTTTTTCCCCCACAAAAGGGCTTTACTACAGACAGAAATACTCAGTTTAATCAGCTGTCCAGGTGGCTGGTCTCAGACGAACCCGCAGGTGAAGAAGCCGTATGTGGAGGTCCTGGGCTGGCGTGGTTACACATGGTCTGTGGTTATGGGGCCAGTTGGACGTACTGCCCAATAATTTAAAACGACGTTGTAGGTGGCTTATGGTAGAGAAAGGAACATTAAATTCTCTGGCAAAAGCTCTAGTGGACATTCCTGCTGTCAGCATGCCAATTGCACAGTCCCTCAAAACTTGAGACATTTGTGACATTGTGTTGTGTGACAAAACTGCACATTTGGAGTGACCTTTTATTGGATGGATTATCTTGGCAAAGGAGAAATGCTCACTAACAGGGATGTAAACAAATTTGTGCAAAAAACTTGACCGAAATAAGCTTATTTTGCATATGGAACATGTCGGGGATCTTTTATTTTAGCTCATGAAATATGGGACCAACACATTACATGTTGCGTTTATATTTTTGTTCAGTGTAGAAGGATGAGTGACTAACTGTACTGTTTTGGCAGTGAAAGTACAAACGCTTCCAACACACACGCCTCCAAAACCCAAATCTCGTTCTCAGTCACATTTCCTAATGAGGAGAATTAAAACCGAGGCTAAATCAGGAAGTTCAGCCCCCCTTTAAGGGGGTAAAATCGGTAGTGGATTGATGACTTGCTAATCGACCAAGAGCGTTGTTAGGCACCAGAATAACCACCAGAAGCCCTCGGCTGTGCTGGCCCAGGATTGCCTGTTATTGCCTGGGAGGGTGGCCATTGAACTGGGAACAGTTTGAGTCTGTCAAAAAGACAGGGGATTTCAGTTGTTTACCTCAGGATTTTCTGTCTGCTATGACGGCTCCTGTCACGCTGACAGCAGTCCAAGTAACTGATGCAGATCTCCTGGAGATGTGAGGAAACTAAGTTAGCAGATGAGGACATTCACATCAAAAGACCTCCCATTACTGTTACTATATATGGATATATTTACACAACAATGCACAATTTTTTTGGGCCAGAATTCTATCTATGGCTGGCAAAACATTTCTCTGGCCTCCTCAGACGCTACAGTTACAGGCAGATGCAAGCCTTCTCAATATCTGATAGCCTGACACGTCGGCTTCAATCCTCAGTCTCTGACCGCTAAAACCGGCTGACAACTGAGCACACGAAGAGTTCTCTCCCGTTTATCCATGGCCAGAATGTATCAACCCCCCCCCCCCCCGTCCTCTTCTGACCTCTCCAGGGTTGATGTCACTAAGGGCACTGAGGTGAAGCAAGAAGTTGTTGTTCGGGAAAGATGCCTCCGCTTTCGGTATGCAGCTGTGGTTACCTAGAGAGTAGACGAAACAACCAAAACAAGTCTTTGAGACTGACTGTAAACATGGCCTTTTGACCAGGGCAGTAGTTCATTTAATTTATTATGTATGATGTGCAAGTTTGTGGATTCTGGAAGATGGGGTCAGAAGCCACCTGATAGTGACAACTCACATGAGCTTTGAAGTAGGAAGAGCCCAGAACCCTCGCAGTTCAGAAAGTCACCGGTCTCTGCGGAGACAAATCAAATTCAGCTCTGACCTCCATTCTCAGTAGAAGAGATTCATTCCATTTTACTAACGATTTCAAATATGCCCGAGTCGAGCCACCCCAATTCAGAGGCGCCAAGTATAATTTACAGTCTATCATAAAATGTGAGCTGCACAAAGCCTCTGAAATCACTTGCTTGGTAATGTAGGTTTAGACTAAAATATTTTAATCAGACAGCTTTTCCCCAGTATTCCTCAAACGGTACAGATGTTTCGGGAAGCAGCACTGTACTTGAGTGTAGGAAGGGAAATAGTGACCTTTCTCAATGTCCTTGTATAGTTGATCAATGAAGGAATCCAATTGCTCCCTCTGCTGGCTAGTCAGCTCCAATGCATCACATGCATGAACCCATTGGCTGAGAGAGCTAGGTAAAGAAACACAAGAAAACGATGTCAGCACTTTGATTTTGGGACTAATGGCACTCCGTAAGTGCATCATTTATGTCCATAACATCCATAATTTATGAGTTGGAAAGATTGAGAGCTGAACCTTACCTGGTACCTATGCCCTGTCCATTGGTCCCTACCAGGGAGAAGAGGGAGAGAAATCCCTCAGGTGTAAACCACTGTAACATGAAAGGACACCCCTTATAGCATACAGTATCTGCATCATCATCACACATGTTCAGCTCAGAACTCACTCATGGGAAATTACTCAATCCAAAAAAGATATCATTTTACAGTCGTCTCCAGGGTGACAAGGAAGTAGCCAAGTATCTAGTATCAGCTCGACAAACATGTATGCCCATAAATAAATTGGTCATGAAAGGGGAAATTGTGTCCACTCACCCTATTGAGATGATCATCGTAAAGTGCCTTTGTAAACAGGGTTCGTAGTAAGGTCAACTGTCCCTACAAAATGAAGGCAACATACCGTAAAACTTCAATTAAAACGCTGAGTCTCAAATAGCCGGCTGTCATTTTTTATATCCGGGCAACGGCACACATTTCAGCAAATAAATGCTGGATCTAAATGAATTGTTTATGAGGTTTATGTTTGATTTGTTACATTAAATACACTGAACAAAAATATAAAACGCAACATGTAAAAAGTGTTGGTCCCATGTTTCATGAGCAGAAATAAAAGACCCCCTACATTTTCCAAATGCACTAAAAGCTTCTCTCTCAAATTGTGCACACATTTGTTAACATCCTTGTTAGTGAGCATTTCTTCTTTGCCAAGATAAATCCATCCAACTGGCAGATGTGGCATGTCAAGAAGCTGATTTAACGGCATGATCATTACACACGTGCACCTTGTGCTGGGGACAATAAAAGGCCACTAACACTAAAATGTGCAGTTTTGTCACACAACGTCACAGATGTCTCAAGTTGAGGGAGCGTGCAATTGGCATGCTGACTGCAGAAATGTCCACCAGAGCAGTTGCCAAATAATTGAATGTTCATTTCTCTACCAAAAGCCACCTCCAACATGTGTATGGCGTTGTGTGGGCGAGCGGTTTGCTGATGTCAACGTTGTGAACAGAGTGCCCCATGGTGGCGGTGGGGTTATGGTATGGGCAGGCAAAAGCTACAGACAACAAACAATTGCATTTTATCGATGGCAATTTGAATGCAGAGATACCGTGACGATTATTTTTAAGGTATCTGTGACCAACAGATGCATATCTGTATTGCCAGTCAAGTGAAATCCATAGACTAGGGCCTAATGAATTTATTCCAACTGACTGATTTCCTTATATGAACTGTAACTGAAATTGTTGCATGTTACATTTATATTTTTGTTCAGTATTATTCGAAAACTCAAAACAATTATGGTAATCAATTTTTATCACCTGTAAGAAACTGCCAGCGTTTGGATGCTAACAGCTGAGAACTGCTAGCTAATTGGCAAGCAAAAAAACAGTCAACTTCGGGAGTACAGACCCCTAGAATTTGTCTGATCGCCCTCTAGTGGCGGAAGTAAGAACTGACGGAAATGCACAGTCGAATAATAATTATTCTGTCCATTTTGTGTTTTTAAATACTAAGACAAACGAAACGTGACAGTGTGTAAATGATAACAGTGCAGGAAATTAAGAAATGTATTAAAATATTGGAAGTGAATGCTGGAATTAAACAATTAAAGTAAAGACTGTTCTATCGATTCCCTGGGTCATTTCATGAGTATCTGAGCTGTTGCCGTTAAAGCAAACAGAAATTTGTCCGGTATGACATAGGAAGTTAATAGGAATACGACTATTAGATTGCGAAAACGTCTATCATGCATGTCAGATTTCAATTCTGATCAATGTCATAATGCGGGAGGTTGTCTTATCTCGAATGAGCCATTGGTCACATTTTTGCGATATTTCTACCTCGAGAAATCTGTAATTTAACAGAGGGTCTAACACATTTCTCCAAATTTTCTGCCTCTTCAGTCCAGGGTGCTGTTGAGATAGTCAAACTCCACTCTGTGAGCCACATCGATCTGCAGGTTGAATATGGTGAGATTGTAGACTCCTAAATCGATAGTTTGTTTAGGCGATTTTACAGCTAACTAGCTACTTCACATGCTGATATTGACTGGTATTATTGTGGGTAGCTACATTTGATAGCAAGCTACCTAGCTAACTAGCCAGCCCATAGAGAGAGCGTTGCATTGTGGGTTTTGCAGCCGACTTGCCCTGCAACAGATTTCCACAACTATTTTCACATGTTGCTACCAACCTTATTATAGCGACAAAATGAAGCATTTGTTCACAAAAACTCTCACATATTAGCGTTATGTAACACTAAAGAACAGGAATGAGTGGTTTTGGGTGGATTTTTCCTTTAACTATGCAAATAAGCAAAAGCTGTGTGCATTAAGTAAATAGACGCCGGGCTCAAACAGAAGGCTGTCTGTAATAATGCCTGTTGTGTTCAGTGATTTAAGCAAATAAACGCCCAGGCTATTAATTGAAGTTTTACAGTAGTCTATAATCTATTACAATGAGTCAAATCTAATATTATTATTTAATTTTTTTAGTCATTTAGCAGACGCTCTTATCCAGAGCGACTTATAGGAGCAATTAGGGTTAAGTGCCTTGCTCAAGGGCACGTCGACAGATTTTTCACCTAGTCGGCTTGGGGATTAGAACCAGCGACCTTTCGGTTACTGGCACAACGCTCTTAACCACTAGCACAAATTTGGAAAAAAAAAAATGTTGAAGCTCAAACCTTGTTTCCTCAATTCCTCTCTAAGCACATTGGAGGAGAGGTTCCAAGGTCGCTTCCTCAGACCTCCTATGTTGTTACACGTGGTCCAATGAGGGGAATTGAGGAAACAAAAGATTGAGGAAGCAAGGATTTGACAGGTAGTAGCTAACATTTTCAGACACAGCCACTACCTCTATTCTTACCTGGAACTTCTCTCCCAGCAGCTTGTGTGCAATCTCCTCCTCCTCGTTGGCCGCACGGCTGCAGAACTGAAAGTACAACTTCTGCCAGCAGTCTTTGTCTTGGGCCTGCATGACACAAATTCAAACATTATTATTATTATTATTATTATTATTATTATTATTATTATTATGTTTGAGATACACAAACTCAGCAAAAAAGAAACATCCTCTCACTGTCAACTGCGTTTATTTTCAGCAAACTTAACATGTGTAAATATTTGTATGAACATAACAAGATTCAACAACAGACAAACTGAACAGGTTCCACAGACATGTGACTAACAGAAATGGAATAATGTGTCCCTGAACAAAGGGGGGGTCAAAATCAAAAGTAACAGTCAGTATCTGGTGTGGCCACCAGCTGCATTAAGTACGGTACTGCAGTGCATCTCCTCCTCATGGACTGCACCAGATTTGCCAGTTCTTCCTGTGAGATGTTACCCCACTCTTCCACCAAGGCACCTGCAAGTTCCCGGACATTTCTGGGGGGAATGGCCCTATCCCTCACCCTCCGATCTAACAGGTCCCAGATGTGCTCAATGGGATTGAGATCCGCTGTGCGTTAATATCCAAGATGGCGAAGTAGTGCAGTCTGTTTCTGTCGTGTGTCTGTAAATAGCCTGTAAATACCTTGTTTTTTTTGTATTTTTCGTACCTATTTCCCTATCAGACTTTTCATCCTTCTACAAAATATACTTTCCTGCAACCCGCCTCACTCAATGTGGAACGGACTCTATTATTGACTTACCTTTTATCTAGAATCTCCAGTGAAACTAGCTAGCCAGCTAACTAGCTACCTGCTATTAGCCTTAGCTAGCGGTGTTTCACCCAGAACATTGGATTTTCTTCTGCGGGATTAATTTTAATCACTGGACATTGATCACCGGATATTCGGCCAGTCTGCACAGCGCGTTATCGACCCAGAACATATCAGTTTTTCCGCTGGAACCATTGAATCACTGGACCTTTAACTCCGGATTCGTCGCTACCAGCTAGCTACAACAAAACGGACGCTGTGGTCTGGCTAATTATCCTGAGCTAAGCCCATCTCCCGGCTATCTACCTCTCTGTCAACCGGACGGGACCACCTAGTATTGACACGGAGCCCCGCCGATCCTACACGACTGGTCTGCCGACGAAATCGTCTGATGTGGTTACGACGTTAACCACGAAGATTCCATCCATCTGCTAGCCCCGGCCCGCTAGCACACGCTAGCCGTGGCCTCTTACTCACTAGTTTACCACCGGACCTTATGATAACTCAGCTATACAGCTGATATCTGCTGGACTGTTCCTTTTTACGGTACTACATCCTGTTTATGTTTAGACTCAGCCCAAACATGGTTAGTTTATTGTTGTTTCGGTTATTTCTAATTGTACTATATCACTGCAGACCCCCCAGCCTAGCTAAACTTGCCTTAGATAGCTCCTTTGCACCTCCTCCAATACACGCGGAGACCGACTCAATTTATGCCTCTAGAGATACCTCCAGTGATGCTATCTCTTTCATCGTTACCCAACGCTTAGGTTTACCTCCACTTTACTCATATCCTTCCATATCCTTGTCTGTACATAATGCCCTGAATCTTTTCTATAACACCCGGAAATCTGCCCCCTTTATTCTATGTACCCAACGCACTAGAAGACCAGTTCTTAAAGCCTTTAGCCGTATCCTTATTCTAGTCCTCCTCTGTTCCTCTGGTGATGTAGAGGCTAACCCAGGCCCTGCAGCCCCCAGTATCACTCCTACTCCCCAGGCGCTATCATTTGATGACTTCTGTAATCGCAAAAGTCTTGGTTTCTTGCACATAAATATCAGAAGTCTACTTCCTAAGTTTGAGTTATTCACTGCGTTAGCACACTCTGCCAACCCTGATGTTCTAGCAGTGTCTGAATCCTGGCTCAGGAAGGCCACCATAAATTCTGAAATTTCCATCCCCAACTATAACATTTTCCGTCTAGATAGAACTGCCAAAGGGGGTGGAGTTGCAATCTACTGTAGAGATAGCCTGCAGAGCTCTATCATACTATCCAGGTCTGTGCCCAAACAGTTTGAGCTTCTACTTTTAAAAATCCACCTTTCCAGAAATAAGTCTCTCACTGTTGCCGCTTGCTACAGACCCCCCTCAGCCCCCAGCTGTGCCCTGGACACCATATGTGAATTGATCGCCCCCCATTTATCCTCAGAGTTTGTACTGCTTGGTGACCTAAATTGGGATATGCTTAATACCCCAGCCATCCTACAATCCAAGCTAGATGCCCTCAACCTCACGCAAATTATCAACGAACCTACCAGGTACAACCCAAAATCCGTAAACATGGGTACCCTCATAGATATCATCCTGACTAACATACCCTCTAAATACACCTCAGCTGTCTTCAACCAGGATCTCAGTGATCACTGCCTTATTGCCTGCGTCCGTAACGGGTCCGCGGTCAAACGACCACCCCTCATCACTGTCAAACGCTCCCTAAAACACTTTAGCGAGGAGGCCTTCCTAATTGACCTGGCCCAGGTATCCTGGATGGATATAGATCTCATTCCGTCAGTAGAGGATGCCTGGTTGTTCCTTAAAAGTAATTTCCTCTCAATCTTAAATAAACATGCCCCATTCAAAAAATACAGAACTAAGAACCGATATAGCCCCTGGTTCTCCTCAGACTTGACTGCCCTTGACCAGCACAAAAACATCCTGTGGCGTACAGCATTAGCATCAAATAGCCCCCGCGATATGCAACTTTTCAGGGAAGTTAGGAACCAATATACACAAGCAGTCAGGAAAGCAAAGGCTAACTTTTTCAAACAGAAATTTGCATCCTGTAGCACTAACTCCAAAAAGTTTTGGGACACTGTAAAGTCCATGGAGAATAAGAGCACTTCCTCCCAGCTGCCCACTGCACTGAGGCTAGGAAACACTATCACCACCGATAAATCTACAATAATCGAGAATTTCAACAAGCATTTTGCTACAGCTGGCCATGCTTTCCATCTGGCTACCACTAACCCGGCCACCAACTCTGCACCCTCTGCTGCAACTTGCCCATGCCCCCCCCGCTTCTCCTTCACACAAATTCAGACAGCTGAGGTTTTGAAAGCGCTGCAAAATCTGGACCCCTACAAATCAGCTGGGCTAGACAATCTGGACCCTTTCTTTCTAAAACTAGCCGCTGAAATTGTCGCTAACCCTATTACTAGTCTGTTTAACCTCTCTTTCATAATGTCTGAGATCCCCAGAGATTGGAAAGCTGCCGCGGTCATCCCCCTCTTCAAAGGGGGTGACACTCTAGATCCAAACTGCTACAGACCTATATCCATCCTGCCCTGCCTTTCGAAAGTATTCGAAAGCCAAGTTAACAAACAGATCATCGACCATTTCGAATACCACCGTACCTTCTCCGCTATGCAATCCGGTTTCCGAGCTGGTCACGGGTGCACTTCAGCCACGCTCAAGGTCCTAAACGATATTATAACCGCGATTGATAATAGACAGTACTGTGCAGCTGTCTTCATCGACCTGGCCAAGGCTTTCGACTCTGTCAACCACCGCATTCTTATTGGCAGACTAAATAGCCTTGGTTTCTCAAATAACTGCCTCGCCTGGTTCACCAACTACTTCTCAGATAGAGTTCAGTGTGTCAAATCGGAGGGCCTGTTGTCTGGACCTATGGCAGTCTCTATGGGGGTGCCACAGGGTTCAATTCTTGGGCCGACACTTTTCTCCGTGTATATCAATGATGTCGCTCTTGCTGCTGGTGACTCTCTGATCCACCTCTACGCAGACGACACCATTTTGTATACATCTGGCCCTTCATTGGACACTGTGTTAACAAACCTCCAAACGAGCTTCAATGCCATACAACAATCCTTCAGTAGCCTCCAACTGCTCTTAAACACTAGTAAAACTAAATGCATGCTTTTCAATCGAACGCTGCTGGCACCCGCCCACCCGACTAGAATCACCACTCTCGACGGGTCTGACCTAGAGTATGTGGACAACTACAAATACCTAGGTGTCTGGTTAGACTGTAAACTCAACTTCCAGACTCACATAAAGAATCTCCAATCCAAAGTTAAATCTAGAATCGGCTTCCTATTTCGCAATAAAGCCTCCTTCACTCATGCTGCCAAACATGCCCTCGTAAAACTGACTATCCTACCGATCCTTGACTTCGGCGATGTAATTTACAAAATAGCCTCCAACACTCTACTCAGCAAATTGGATGTAGTCTATCACAGTGCCATCCGTTTTGTCTCCAAAGCCCCATACACTACCCACCACTGTGACCTGTACGCTCTTGTTGGCTGGTCCTCACTACATGTTCGTCGTCAAACCCACTGGCTCCAGGCCATCTATAAATCACTGCTAGGCAAATCCCCGCCTTATCTTAGCTCATTGGTCACCATAGCAGCACCCACCCGTAGTCTACGCTCCAGCAGGTATATCTCACTGGTCATTCCCAAAGCCAACACCTCCTTTGGCCGCCATTCCTTCCAGTTCTCTGCTGCCAATGACTGGAACGAATTGCAAAAATCTCTGAAGCTGGAGACTCTTATCTCCCTTAATAACTTTAAGCATCAGTTGTCAGAGCACCTTACCGATCACTGCACCTGTACACAGCCCATCCGAAATTAGCCCACCCAACTACCTCATCCCTATATTATTTATTTTGCTCTTTTGCACCCCAGTATCTCTATTTGCACATAATCTCTTGCACATCTAGCATTCCAGTGTTAATACTATTGTAATTATTCTGCACTATAGCCTATTTATTGCCTTACCTCCATAACTTGCTACATTTGCACACACTGTATATATATTTTCTGTTGTATTTTCGGACTTTATGTTTTTTTTACCCCATATGTAACTCTGTTGTTTTTATTGCACTACTTTGCTTTATCTTGGCCAGGTCGCAGTTGTAAATGAGAACTTGTTCTCAACTGGCTTACCTGGTTAAATAAAGGTGAAATAAAAAAAAAATAAAAAAAAACATTGAGATTGCCTGCAATGACAACAAGCTCAGTCCAATGATGCTGTGACACACCACCCCAGACCATGACGGACCCTTCACTCCAAATCAATCCCGATCCAGAGTACAGGCCTCGGTGTAATGCTCATTCCTTCGACGATAAACACGAATCCGACCATCACCCCTGGTGAGACAAAACCGCGACTCGTCAGTGAAGAGCACTTTTTGCCAGTCCTGTCTGGTCCAGCAATGGTGGGTTTGTGCCCATAGGCAACGTTGTTGCCGGTGATGTCTGGTGAGGACCTGCCTTACAACAGGCCTACAAGCCCTCATTACAGCCTCTCTCAGCCTATTGCGGACAGTCTGAGCACTGATGGAGGGATTGTGCGTTCCTGGTGTAACTCGGGCAGTTGTTGTTGCCATCCTGTACCTGTCCCGCAGGTGTGATGTTCGGATGTACCGATCCTGTGCAGGCGTTGTTACACGTTGTCTGCCACTGCGAGGACGATCAGCTGTCCGTCCTGTCTCCCTGTAGCGCTGTCTTAGGCGTCTCACAGTACGGACATTGCAATTTATTGCCCTGGCCACATCTGCAGTCCTCATGCCTCCTTGCAGCATGCCTAATGCACGTTCACACATATGAGCAGGGACCCTGGGCATCTTTCTTTTGGTGTTTTTCAGAGTCAGTAGAAAGACCTCTTTAGTGTCCTAAGTATAACTGTGACCTTAATTGCCTACTGTCTGTAAGCTGTTAGTGTCTTAACGACCGTTCCACAGGTGCATGTTCATTAATTGTTTATGGTTCATTGAACAAGCATGGGAAACAATGTTTAAACCCTTTACAATGAAGATCTGTGAAGTTATTTGGATTTTTACTCATTATCTTTGAAAGACAGGGTCCTGAAAAAGGGACGTTTCTTTTTTTGCTGAGTTTTTTTATGCACAGGTATGCACATAGTATTATAATAGCAAACTGATAGGTTACATTCTTCTCCAAGTATTGTGAAGATCTGTTAATCTACGCAGACACAAGATTCTCAAACAAGCATTCACTACAAATCGTCACTGTCTGATAAACCTTTCAACTCTATGTTCATTTTTTTTTTTTTTTTTACATTTATTGAAAGCTGTAAATTCCCTCAATGTACTCTGAACATGATTCTAGGACCAAGAAAACATATTCAAAATAGCTTCTGAAATTTCATAATTGAATGTTTGTTAAAATGGGGGAAAGAAAACTATTTCCCATTTCTTGAAAAGTTTATATTTTGGAGATGAGGTTTTCATCCGACAACAATGAAATACAGAAAGCAAATATAGAGAACAACTCACTTTGGAATTAAAGAAGCTCAACAAAAAAGGCATAGGTAGGAGTAGGCTCACCTGTTTGACAGTGGCCACCATCCTGGCCATGAGCATGATGCTGGAGGTCTCAGGGGGGTAGTGCATACTCCTAGGGGACAGACGGAGGGGATCATGTCACCTCATACTGCAGCAATTACAGCCAAAATAGCACTGGATCTGAAAACATTACTAGCTGCCAAATCATTGCTTTCCAGTCCTCGTTTCCTCCAGTTCCCGTCTCCCTGTCAAAGCTAACTGAAAGAGGAGTTGCAAGGGAGGGATCTTTGAGAGCGAGGTAAGGAATTGGAGGAAACAAGGACAGAGGAAGCTAGTAACATCAATGTTTCGAAACCCAGAGGCCCAACATTGCAAGACTTGGCAGACCAGACCAGGGTTTGGCAAGTCAACGGGAGAAATCTGGGATTTCTATTGGAGAAGCAGTTTCTAGACATCTTCATAATGTACTGTCTTTGGTAACATTTTCAGATTCAGCCCAAGAGAAATATGGGCCCCATCTAATGGTATTAAATTAAACAGCAAATCCATCTTACCTCCAAGCATCCTTAAGTTTGTTGACGGGGTGGTCCGGGTCTTCTTGGGAGGGGCCTAAGCACAGGGCCCGATGGTACTGGTCTGCCGCAGCCTGCCGACACTCATTGCTACAGTACATCACCTGCAGGGGGAGACAAAGTCTCACTGAAGTAGACTTCTTCTCAGGTCCAAAAAGTTGGTGTTTTAAATATGGAGAACCGGTCAGAACGGACCCAAAGACAACCAGACCTGGCCCCGTATAGACCCGGTCTGATCCGATCCCAGTGAAGGAAGCAGCAGAAAAAATATATTTTTAGCTACGTTATTAACTCAAGCTGTTAATGCACGCACCGAGGGAGAGAGGAGCGGAGCTAGGAGGGGCTTTGCTGTGTTTGTGACTGTGTGACTGAGTGCCGCGAGGAAGAGAGAGACAGCAGCCACTATCTTCTAGCTGCCAAAGCTAGATTACTTATTATCCAATCTGATTACATAGTACCCGTTTTGACTGCATCAAACCAAGAAGAGCAGCTTGTTAAGATAGCGAGCTAGGCTAAGCAAGCTACATAGGCAGCACTTTCCCCCCATCCTACACAATAACAACTCCATTCAAAGTATTAAGTAGCAGACCATCTGTTGGCTCTTGGTCGTTGAAAGGGAAACATATCCTTCTCATTTAACTCCATTGATCTCCTAACTTATTTACCACGACACATACAGAACCAGAGTCTAGTGCAGCTTTGATGACTTGTGATTGGCCGGAAAAAAACAAGCTACACTCGTGAAAAACTTGCGCCTCTCTCGCGAAAAGCCAAACCAGCATAAATGAGACCATTTTCTCCCCCTCCCTCTACTGCAGTAGTCGCGGTCGGGTCTGTACAGGGCCTTACCGGCAAATCAGTTCTAATTACATATACCCAAGACAATTAAAATCAGACCAGAACCAGATCTGAGGATCAACTACAGAATACCTGACCCCGTCGGGGCCTGGGTAATGGGGTTCGGGAGGACCCGTGAAGACCTCTACACTGAACACCAAAGCGAGACACTGGACTTGACTGGAGGAAGTAGCTACAGTATATCAACACATCTCCATATGGAGGACAGGCATTGGGTGGGTATATTTCATTTAAGTGGCTTCTAATCCTTAATCTTTACCGATCTAAAAACACAGGAAAAAGCAAATAGGAATCCTCCATATTGCTTTCAACTACAATGTGTTTTTAGATCAGTACTGTCCAGTCCTTAAAGCTGCACTATGTAACTTTTTGGGCGATCCGACCAATTTCACATAGAAATGTGATTTATAGATATGTCATTCTCCTTGAAAGCAAGTCTAAGAAGCAGTAGATGTGTTCTATGTGCACCATTTCTATGCCTAACATTATTAAATTTTGTTTTTGCGTCTTTTACGTGCGGTTTTGTACTCCAGCTTCAAACAGCTGAAAATACAATATTTTTGGTTAGGGAAAATATATTTCACAGCGGTTTAGATGGTACAATGATTCTCTACACTATACTTGCTTGTTTTGTCACAAAGTACAATTAGAATTTTTGCAACCAGGAAATGGCGGCACGATTTCTGCATTGTGCACCTTTAATTGGCAGTGCAGATGGGGGAAGACTTGTGAGAGGCACTCACCTGGCATTGTGGACAAGCTCGGTGCAGCTCTGGGCGCACTTTGCACAGCTCGGTGTGGGGTAGACTGAGGCCAGGGTTGCCACTGAGTCTACGGGCATTATCCTCAGCTGTCTCCAGAGCACGCAAGCAGTATTCACAGGCTGGAGAAGAGACAGGGATGGATGACTCAATGGGAGATAACTAAGGGTAATTGTATCATTAATACACTACATGACCAAAAGTATGTGGACAACTGCTCGTCGAACATCTCATTCCAAAATCATGGGCATTAATATGGAGTTGGTCCTCCATTTGCTGCTATAAACAGCCTCCACTCTTCTGGGAAGGCTTTCCACTAGATGTTGGAACATTTCTGTGGGGACTTGCTTCCATTAAGCCACAAGAGCATTAGTGAGGTGAGGCACTGATGTTGGTTGATTAGGCCTGGCTCGCAGTCGCCGTTCCAATTCATCCCAAAAGGTGTTTGATGGGGTTGAGGTCAGGGCTCTGTGCAGGCCAGTCAAGATCTTCCACACCAATCTTGACAAACCATTTCTGTATGGACATCGCTTTGTGTACGGGGGCATTGTCATGCTGAAACAGGAAAGGGCCTTCCCCAAACTGTTGCCACAAATTTGGAAGCACAGAATCATCTAGAATGTCAACGCATGCTGTAGCGTTAAGATTTCCCTTCACTGGAACTAAGGGACCTAGCATGACCCATGAAAAACATCCCCAGACCATTATTCCTCCTCCACCAGACTTTACAGTTGGCACTACGCATTCGGGCAGGTAGTGTTCTCCTGGCATCCGCTAAACCCAGATTCATCCATTGGATTGCCAGATGGTGAAGTGTGATTAATCACTCCAGAGAACGCGTTTCCACTGCTCTAGAGTCTAATGGCGGCGAGCTTCACACCACTCCAGCCAACGTTTGGCATTGCGTATGGTGATCTTAGGCTTATGTGCGGCTGCTCAGCCATGGAAACCCATTTCATGAAGCTCCCAACTAACAGTTATTGTGCTGACGTTGCTTCCAGAGGTAGTTTGGAAATCGGTAGTGAATGTTGCAACCGAGGACAGGCAATTTTTACAGCTACACAATTCAGCACTCTGCGGGCCCGTTCTGTGAGCTTGGGTGGCCTACCACATTGCGGGTGAGCCGTTGTTGCTCATAAACGTTTCCACTTAACAATAACAGCACTTACAGTTGACCGGGGCAGCTCTAGCAGGGCAGAAATTTGACGAACTGACTTGTTGTAAAGGTGGCATCCTATGACGGTGCCACGTCGAAAATCACTGAGCTCTTCAGTACTGCCAATGTTTGTCTATGGAGATTGCATGGTTGTGTGCTCAATTTTATACACCTGTCAGCAACATGGGTGGCTGACATAGCCAAATCCACTAATTTGAAGGGGTGTCCACATACTTTTGTATATATAGTGTAGGAAACACCATTCAAAGACTCAACATTTCCCATTAGCCTATGTTCATCTAAAATATGGATTACAAAAGCAAAGCAAGCTGGAACATTTTGCTCCATCAATAGGAACATAAAATAAGGATTTGTTCAGTCTGTCAACCACCTAAATCTTGAACCTATATGGCACCTCACCTTTATATTTGTACTGGGAATTCCACAAGAACTGGGAAGAGACAAGAGGGCGCTCTACAAAAATGGTGTCTCCCTTCTTGATGGCCTTCTTGGCAAATAATCCTTTGCCCTAAAATAAAAGCAAATGTTTAACGTTAGATAGTTAGCTATGACAATTTCATTATGCACCTAGTTACATGTACTTTATCCATACCAAGTGTATCCTATTGATTCAGACAAGGCTAGCCTTTGCACTTTATTAGCCCCTTCAAAAGGTTTAGTTGGAGATTCTGTACATACCTAACGTTAGCTAGCTAGCTAACTTGCTAATGTTACATGATGCTAGCTAGCTACACAAAAAGCGTAGTTAACATGAATCAGATAGTCACCTCCTTCATGCCACATGGATTGTTAACTAAATTACATTTTCTAGCTAGCTAAAGTAATAAACTATGATAAATCTAGGCCATGTGTGACGTTTTAAAAGTAGTTTCAGAGTTGGCCTGCCAGATTGACAGCATGCGTGGCACTGCATTTGGCATCAAAACGGTGCTAGACCCGATAAACTTGAAATTAGTCTCTTCAAAATAATCACTGTCTGCACATTACCTTAATCTTGTCAATAAATCGGATTTCCACACAACTGCTAACTTTAGTTGTGTCCACGCAGAAAGAAAACATGTCATCTTGGGAGGCAGCCATCTTCAAACTAACCCTTGGCCTTTGAACTCTGATGTTTTTAGAGGCAACTACGCGTAAACATTTGGCGGCCTCTAGCGGTTGATATAGTACTTTTCTTTGCAGTAATAGGCTGCAAAAATTATATTACATGATTTCATCTTCCTTTAGATGCAATTAATTATATCATGAAGACCAAACTTATTTCAATAATGTTTTAAAAAGTACACCCAGTACCTGATGAATTAATTAATTAAAGACACAGAACCATACCCTCAGTTGTCACACACTTGGGTAGATGGCTCACACTGTCTGTTACACATGCAGACATATGACAGGAGACAAATAAAAAAAGGTTATATGTTTTATTATAATATTATTAAACATTTTGATATGCCATTGAATCATAGACAACATTTAGTACATTTTGAGTAGCAGAACATCTATTAAAGCTAGAATCCTTAATTGAAACAATAACAAAGTGCAAGCGGTCACCCCACCTGTTTCTGTAAAAAGCTGAGGGATGGGCCTGGAGAAATGTAACCACTCTCAAATTCATAGAGCTATAGATACAAGGACTGACCATACATGATATCAACATTATACATTGAACAAAAACATAAACACAACATGTAAAGTGTTGGTCCCATGTTTCATGAGCTGAAATAAAAGATCACAGAAATTTTACATACGCACAAAAAGCGTATTTTTCTCTAATTTTGTGCACACATGTTTTATATTGCTGTTAGTAAGCATTTCTCCTTTGCCAAGATTATCTATCCACCTAACAGGTTTGGCATGTCAAGAAGCTGATTAAACAGCATGATCATTACACAGGTGCACCTTGTGCTGGGACAATAAAAGGTCAATCTAAAATGTGCTGTTTAGTCACACAACAAACACAATGCCACTGATGTCTCAAGTTTTGAGGGAGTGTGGAATTGGCATGCTGACCGCAGGAATGTCCACCAGAGCTGTTTAATGTTAATTTCTCTACCATAAGCCGCCTCCAACGTCATTTTAGAGAATTTGGCAGTACGTCAAACTGGCCTCACAACCGCAGTCAAAGTGTATGGCGTCGTGTGGGCGAGCAGTTTGCTTATGTCAAATTTGTGAACGGAGTGCCCCATAGTGGCGGTGGGGTTATGGTATGGGCAGGCACCAACAATGAACACAATTGCATTTTATCGATGACAATTTGAATGCACATAGATACCGTGACAAGATCCTGAGGCCCATTGTCGTGCCATTCATCCACCGCCATCACCTCATGTTTCAGCATGATAATGCATGGCCCATCTCACAAGGATCTGTACACAATTCCTGGAAACTGAACATTTCCCAGTTCTTCCATGGCCTGCATACTAACCAGACATGTTACCCATTGAGCATGTTTGGGATGCCCTGGATTGATGTGTACAATAGCGTGTTCCAGTTCCCGCCAATATCCAGTAACTGGCACAGCCTTTGAAGAGGAGTGTGACAACATTCCACAGGCCACAATCAACAGCTTGATCAACTCTATGTGAAGGAGATGTGTCGCACTGCATGAGGCAAAGGGTGATCACACCAGATACTGACTGGTTTTCTGATCTACACCCCAACCTTTTTTTTAAGGTATCTGTGACCAACCGATGTATATCTGTATTACCAGTCATGCGAAATCCATAGATTAGGGCCTAATTAATTCATATCAATTGACTGATTTCCTTATATGAACTGTACCTCAGTAAAATCATTGAAATTGTTGCATCTTGCGTTTATATTTTGGTTCAGTATAGTTTTAACCCTGTTTCAAGGCAATGCAGTGTTTGTTTACATTTACATTGTTTACAAACATTGGAGTGAAACTGTCACAAGCTGGGCTTGAACTCAGGTCTCAGATGTGGAGAGTTGGGTGTTCTACCCCTTAGCCACAGAGGAGGTATAGTAGGACCCAAACGAAACACCCAAGGCAATACTCCAGGCAAAGTAGATTTAATATAAAAAAAGGTATTCTTTTGCACTTCAAAAATAATCCAACAAAAGTTCTTCTCAGAAAGAGGTATACTAACAGAGGTACAGTAAACAAAACAGGAGGTCCAAACAAAATAACTCCACAAGGGGAGAAAAACAAAATAAAGATAACTTAGAAAAGCTTACTCGGAAAGACTCTGTGGGACACAGCAGGAGACACATAGCCAGGACTCAAAAACCAAGTGAGGAACAAGGGGAAAAAACACAGCTAAAATACTCTAGGGGAAACAAGGCACAGGTGACCTGGAAGACAAGACAGGTTTTAGTAGTGAAACATGGAAAGTGGGGTTAATTCTAAGGGAGCGAGGGAGAACCAAACGATAAGAAACAGGGTTAACTTTCCTTGCTATGCGGAAAGGGCCGATGTATTTCTGGGAAAGCTTCTTGGATTCGACCCGGAGGGGCAGGTTCTTGGTGGCCAACCAAACTCTCTGACCAGCTCGGAAACTAGGGGCCGTCCGGCGGCGGCGATTAGCCTGACTTTGGTATCTCTGGGAGGTCCGAAGGAGGGTACGCCTGGCCTTCTTCCAGGTCCGCCTACAGCGTTGGACAAAGCGCTGGGCCGAGGGAACACCAACTTGCGCCTCTTCCTCTGGAAATAATGGAGGGGTGTATCCGAACTGGCATTCGAAGGGGGACAATCCGGTGGCTGAGGACTGGAGGGTGTTGTGGGCATATTCCGCCCAAATGATATAGGTGGCCCAAGACGTGGGATTACTGGCCGCCATACACCGCAGGGTGGTCTCCAGATCCTGATTAATCCGTTCCGTTTGGCCATTAGACTCTGGATGGAACCCTGTGGCCCCAATAAGCCTGCAGAAGGCCCCCCAAAACCGGGACGAGAATTGGGGACCTCGGTCGGAGACAACGTCCAGGGGAATTCCAAATATCCGGAAGACATGGTTTATGAGGAGCTCAGCAGTCTCCTTGGCCGAGGGCAGCTTGGGCAGGGGAATAAACCGGGCAGCCTTAGAGAACCGGTCAACAACCACTAGGATGACTGTGTTGCCCTGGGATGGAGGAAGTCCCGTAACAAAGTCCAGAGAAAGGTGTGACCATGGCCTGCGAGGAACAGGTAAGGGATGGAGCAGTCCCTGGGGTCGCTGACGTGTCGACTTTCCCTGGTTGCACACAGGGCAGGCCTCAACATAGACCTGCACGTCCTTCTTGATGGACGGCCACCAAAACCGCCGCTGGAGGAATTCCAGTGTGCGAGCCCTACCCGGATGGCATGTCAAGGGCGACTCATGACCCCACTGCAAGACGCGGGCCCGAACAGAGAGAGGAACGTACAGGCGTCCGGCAGGACCACCGCCTGGATCGGGCTCATGGACAAGGGCCTCTCGTACCCCTCTTTCTAGTTCCCACTGAAGAGGTGCGACGATCCTAGACCTCGGAATAATCGATGCCAAGGGCTTCTCTTGTATCTCGGGAGAATAGGCTCGAGACAGGGCATCCGGCTTGACGTTCTTGGTGCCAGGTCTGTAAGACAGGAGAAACTGGAATCGATTAAAAAAAAGGGACCATCGTGCTTGCCGAGGGTTCATCCGCTTTGCCTGTTGGAGATATTCCAGGTTCTTGTGGTCTGTGAGAACCTGGAAAGGATGCTGTGCCCCCTCAAGCCAATGGCGCCACTCTTCCAAGGCCAGTTTTACCGCAAGCAACTCTCGATCCCCCACGTGGTAGTTGCACTCGGCCTCAGACAGGCGGCGAGACATGAAGGCACAAGGGTGTAATCTCCCATCCTCACCCCTCTGTGACAGGACGGCTCCCACCCCCACCTCTGAGGCGTCCACCTCCACCACGAAAGGTCTTTCTGGGTCAGGGATCACCAGAATCGGAGCAGAAGTGAAGCGGCGCTTGAGATCCTCGAAGGCCCCTGCTGCTTCCGGACCCCAGTGAATCTTGGTCCCTCCTCCCTTGGTAAGCGTCGTCAAGGGGGCTACCACAGAGCTGAAATTCTTAATGAACTTCCGATAGAAGTTAGAAAAGCCAATGAACCGTTGAACCTCCTTGACCGTGGCAGGTGTGGGCCAGCTGTGGACCGCTTTGACCTTCTTGGGATCCATCTCTAGGTGGCCGGGAGTGACAATAAACCCGAGAAACTGAGTCTGGGAAACATGAAATTCACACTTCTCAGGTTTAACGTAGAGGTGATTGTCAAGGAGCCTCTGGAGGACCCTGCTAACATGCCCCTCATGCTCCTCCAGTGACCTCGAGAAGATGAGGATATCGTCCAGGTACACGAAGACGAACAGATTAAGCATATCCCGGAGAACATCATTAATCAGGGCTTGGAATACTGCGGGGGCATTGGTGAGCCCGAACGGCATCACCCGATATTCATAGTGCCCCGTGGGCGTGTTGAATGCCGTCTTCCATTCGTCTCCTGGCCGGATCCGCACGAGATGGTAAGCATTGCGGAGATCCAGTTTAGTAAAAATGGAAGCCCCTTGAAGCAGCTCAAAAGCAGTGGCCATGAGAGGAAGGGGGTATCGATTCCGAACCGTGATCTTGTTGAGTCCCCGGTAATCAATACAAGGCCTAAGACCCCCGTCTTTCTTTTCAACAAAAAAGAAGCCCGCCCCAGCCGGGGAAGTAGAGGCACAGATGAGGCCGGCTGCCAAGGACTCCTTAATGTAGGTGTCCATAGCTGAGTGCTCGAGGGAGGATAAGGAAAAGATCCGACCTCTAGGAGGGCAGCAACCGGGGAGTAGATCAATGGCACAGTCATACGTGCGGTGAGGCGGTAAGGAAGTAGCCCGGGACTTGCTGAACACTGCCTTGAACCGATGGTAAACACTGGGGACTCGGGAGACGTCAACAGACTCTTGAAACTGGGTACTAGGGGCTGAGGGACTCTGAAGCATGCAGGTGAGTTGGCAAGTGGGACCCCAGCTTAGAATGGTGCCAGTAGGCCAGTCGATCTGGGGATTATGTCTGCATAGCCAAGGGTGACCCAGTATAATAGGATACTCGGGGGAGTCAATGAGATAGAAGGTCTCCTCCTGCTGGTGTTGAAAGATGGTAAGTCGCAGGGACTGAGTCGCCTCTGTAACCTTTCCTGGTTCCAGAGGTCTGCCATCTAAGGCTGTAACTGCCTGGGGTTGAGGAAGTAGTTGGGTAGGGATCTTAAGTTCCTTAGCCAAGGTTAAATCCAGGAAATCACCTGCGGCACCGGAATCGATCATAGCCTGGACCCGATGCTGGTGGCCCTTCCAGGACAGAGTGGCTGGAATAGCTAAGACAGCGTTAGTAGGAGGAGCTCTAATTTTCCCCATCACAGCCCTCCTGTAGCTAGGCGGGGACAGGCGTTTCCCGAAAGCTCGGGGCAAGTGGAGCGGAAGTGGCCGGCAACCCCGCAGTAGAGGCACCGACGCTCCCTCATGCGACGTTCCCTTTCGTTGGGAGAAAGCCTGGAACGGCCTAACTGCATGTTCTCCGGGGAATCCTGGAGCAGTTCAGGAGCCGGGGAAGCTCTGAATGACGGAGCCCAAACAGGAGCAACAGAGCTGCTCAGAGGAACTTGGGACTGAGACACCTGGCGGCGAGCCGTTCTCCGCTCTCTTAGACGATTGTCCAGGCGGATGGCCAAGGCTATGAGGGACTCGAGATCCCCAGCTGGTTCTCGGGTGGCTAACTCATCTTGAAGGGGCTCAGATAACCCTCCCTGAAAACAGACCCTCAGCGCTTCATCATTCCATCCGCTCCTTGCTGCTATGGTCCGGAATTCAATGGCAAAATCTGCCGTGCTTTGGGGACCCTGACGGAGAGACAGTAGGCGCTTGGAAGCTTCCCGCCCACTGACAGGATGATCGAACACCCGCTTGAACTCTTCTACAAATGCAGCGTAGGAGTCACAACAGGCCTCCTGGGACTGCCACACCGCAGAGGCCCAGGAGAGCGCCTTGTCTGAAAGAAGGGTAATGATGTAGGCAATCTTGGAACGGTCTGTGGGAAAACTTGAGGGTTGGAGCTCGAAGGTGAGGGAGCATTGGGTGAGGAAACCCTGGCAAGAGCTTGGATCCCCAGAAAAGGGCTTGGGAGGTGGTAGTCGGGGCTCCGCCAATGGAGAAGGCCTGTCGTCACTGGGGGGTGACCTGGAGTAAGGGGAAGGACCAGGGAGGCGTTCAAAGAGCTGGCGGAGGGAACTCATCATATCGGCCAGGAGTTGAGAATGACTAGCCATCAGCTCTTCCTGTCGGCTGAGAACGGCTTCATGGCGCTGGAAAGATGCCTCATGTCGAGCGATCACCGCCAACAGGTCCTTGGAACTGAGTGTTTCTGAGTCCATGATTGACTTGGTTTTTCTGTCACAAGCTGGGCTTGAACTCAGGTCTCAGATGTGGAGAGTTGGGTGTTCTACCCCTTAGCCACAGAGGAGGTATAGTAGGACCCAAACGAAACACCCAAGGCAATACTCCAGGCAAAGTAGATTTAATATAAAAAAAGGTATTCTTTTGCACTTCAAAAATAATCCAACAAAAGTTATTCTCAGAAAGAGGTATACTAACAGAGGTACAGTAAACAAAACAGGAGGTCCAAACAAAATAACTCCACGAGGGGAGAAAAACAAAATAAAGATAACTTAGAAAAGCTTACTCGGAAAGACTCTGTGGGACACAGCAGGAGACACATAGCCAGGACTCAAAAACCAAGTGAGGAACAAGGGGAAAAAACACAGCTAAAATACTCTAGGGGAAACAAGGCACAGGTGACCTGGATAAAGCTAATAAGGACACACGAGGAAGAACTAAGGCAGAGGGGAACACAGATGACCTCTAGAGGCCCGGAGACAAACAGGAGGCAAGAAGCTGACAGAAACGTGCTTATATTTTGGGTTCTGATGGGGTACGACAGTTGAACTAAACTCATAAGGCATTTCTAAGTTATATTCTTCAATAATTAATGAGTATATATCATTAATTTCTAAGTCCAAAAATGGATGTAGCAACTAAGAATTCCAGCTTTAAATATGTCCAGGAGGATGTGGGTAACACACATTGGTTAGTACAATATATTCAGGTAATAATGTTATTATATATACACAAAAACATTTTACTGTGCAAAAATAAGTTATTCACCAGTTATTTAACTTTTTCAATCAGTCAATACTATTTGTACCATTTCTCATACTATGATCATCTTGAAGGGAACATATATAAAAATCTAAAACGTAGAATATATATATATATATATTTTTTAGCAACCTTGGTCCACAAACCAACTCCCCTCTAAAATGTCCTAGAAAGACTCTTGTCAATAAACAGACCTCAGCTGCATCCCGATTCTCTACCCTTCTCCCCAAGTGTGCACATTACCCATCATAGTGGCAGAAACGTCCTCCAGCCAACACTTACACCAATCCAATGGCTAGGACAGGGTGTAGAGGGTAGGACAGGGTGTAGAGGGTAGGACAGGGTGTAGAGGGTAGGACAGGGTGTAGAGGGTAGGACAGGGTGTAGAGGGTAGGGCAGGGTGTACAGAAAAGGACAGGGTGTAGAGAAAAGGACAGGGTGTAGAGAAAAGGACAGGGTGTAGAGGCTAGGGCAGGGTGTAGAGAAAAGGACAGGGTGTAGAGAAAAGGACAGGGTGGAGAGGGTAGGACAGGGTGTAGAGGGTAGGACAGGGTGTAGAGGGTAGGGCAGGGTGTAGAGGGTAGGGCAGGGTGTAGAGAAAAGGACAGGGTGTAGAGGGTAGGGCAGGGTGTAGAGGGTAGGGCAGGGTGTAGAGGCTAGGACAGGGTGTACAGAAAAGGACAGGGTGTACAGGAAAGGACAGGGTGTAGAGAAAAGGACAGGGTGGAGAGAAAAGGACAGGGTGTAGAGAAAAGGACAGGGTGTACAGGAAAGGACAGGGTGTACAGGAAAGGACAGGGTGTAGAGAAAAGGACAGGGTGGAGAGGCTAGGACAGGGTGGAGAGAAAAGGACAGGGTGTAGAGAAAAGGACAGGGTGTAGAGAAAAGGACAGGGTGGAGAGGCTAGGACAGGGTGTAGAGAAAAGGACAGGGTGTAGAGAAAAGGACAGGGTGTAGAGAAAAGGACAGGGTGTAGAGAAAAGGACAGGGTGTAGAGGGTAGGACAGGGTGTACAGAAAAGGACAGGGTGTAGAGAAAAGGACAGGGTGTAGAGAAAAGGACAGGGTGTAGAGAAAAGGACAGGGTGTAGAGGCTAGGGCAGGGTGTACAGAAAAGGACAGGGTGTAGAGAAAAGGACAGGGTGTAGAGAAAAGGACAGGGTGTAGAGAAAAGGACAGGGTGTAGAGAAAAGGACAGGGTGTAGAGAAAAGGACAGGGTGTAGAGAAAAGGACAGGGTGTACAGAAAAGGACAGGGTGTAGAGAAAAGGACAGGGTGGAGAGAAAAGGACAGGGTGTAGAGAAAAGGACAGGGTGTAGAGAAAAGGACAGGGTGGAGAGAAAAGGACAGGGTGTAGAGAAAAGGACAGGGTGTAGAGAAAAGGACAGGGTGGAGAGAAAAGGACAGGGTGTAGAGAAAAGGACAGGGTGTAGAGAAAAGGACAGGGTGGAGAGAAAAGGACAGGGTGTAGAGAAAAGGACAGGGTGTACAGGAAAGGACAGGGTGTAGAGAAAAGGACAGGGTGTACAGGAAAGGACAGGGTGTAGAGAAAAGGACAGGGTGTACAGGAAAGGACAGGGTGTAGAGAAAAGGACAAGGTGTAGAGAAAAGGACAGGGTGTAGAGAAAAGGACAGGGTGGAGAGAAAAGGACAGGGTGGAGAGGCTAGGACAGGGTGGAGAGAAAAGGACAGGGTGTACAGAAAAGGACAGGGTGGAGAGAAAAGGACAGGGTGTACAGAAAAGGACAGGGTGTAGAGAAAAGGACAGGGTGTACAGAAAAGGACAGGGTGGAGAGAAAAGGACAGGGTGTACAGTAAAGGACAGGGTGGAGAGGCTAGGACAGGGTGTAGAGAAAAGGACAGGGTGTACAGAAAAGGACAGGGTGTAGAGAAAAGGACAGGGTGTACAGAAAAGGACAGGGTGGAGAGGCTAGGACAGGGCTGTTTCTGAACAGGGTCCTCTTTGTTAATCTGTCCTACTGTGTAGCGTAGCCTACTTTTTAACATTATATGGGGCATCATTTACATTTTAGTCATTTAGCAGACGCTCTTATCCAGAGCAACTTACAGGAGCAATTAGGGTTAAGTGCCTTGCTCAAGGGCACATCGACAGATTTTTCACCTAGTCGGCTCGGGGATTAGAACCAGCGACCTTTCGGTTACTGGCACAACGCTCTTAACCACTAAGCTACCTGCCGCCCATCATAAGACATGAACAGCCAATCAGGATCTATCACTCAACACTGATATGCTTGTAAAACTCTTTTTGATTTAAAAATACAAACTATTTCAGAAAAATACTAAATATGTTTTGACGTCAGTACATGTATGTCCTCCCCCAAACATTCAAACAACTACAGTAATTTGGGTGAACAATAAAAACATATTTCATATGAATGGGTTGATCAGCACCACCAATTGTAAAATAGCTGGTATAGGCATAACATGATAAAGTTCCATCATAATATATTATTAGTCTATTATTTCTTTAACTTCCTCAATCATTCCTGATTGGCATCATAGGTGGTAAGTAGCCTAGCGGTTAGAGTGTTGGGCCAGTAACCGAAAGGTAAACATCTGCAGATGTGCCCTTGAGCAAGGCACTTAACCCTAATATGCTCCAGGGGTGCCGGACTGCAATGGCTGACCCTGTAAAACAACACAATTCACTGCACCTCTCTGGTGTAAGTGACAATAAAACATATTGGTTAAGACAGCACATGATAATATATGCTACACTATATGCAGCAGAAAGTGCCTAGACCTGTTACCATGTTAGGCTATGGGAGAGAGAGCTCCGGGGTGAAGCTTCCCCTAGGTACAGATCTAGGATCAGCTTCCCTTCCCTGAATCCATTAGTGGGGAAAATGCTAAACTGACCCAAGATCAGCATCTAGGTGCAACTTCACCCTACACCGCAGAGAGACCTGGAGTGTCCGTGACAGCCAATCAAAAAGGAGGCTCATTTAAATCGCTGTTCCGTGCCCTGTCCTCTACTTTCTCCTCGGGGGCCGTCATCACAGTCCCTTGTTGTAGGTCACCACCTTGCTATCGGTTGCCATGGCGATCTCAGGCTCAAGCTGAGACACCTCGATCTATTGACGTTGAACCAGAGAAAGAGATGTAAGCACACAATACGCCTACCAACCCTCTGCAACGCCTAATAGCCATTCACAGTACCTCTAAACCCAGAACCTTTGTTGTTCTTTCTTAACTACAAGTGAGAAAAAAAAGGTAACTGAAAAGTGAAGAAAGAAATGACAAGTGAAGTGTGTGTGAGGTGAATTCCTCCCCAGCTGTCCAGCCAGCCTCCAGGGATAGCAGCAGCAGTAGTACCTGAGACATCTGTGGGAATAGGCTGATGGCTAAGGGCAGGGAGAGGCTGAAGGTAGCCAGACACACCAGGCTGTGGATGGGCAGCAACAGCCTCCGATTCGTCTGCAGGAATGGAAGTCTAACAGACATGAAGGGAAGCACACATTTTCATATTGGCATTTGTATTGAGTACAATCTCAACACTAATACAATATTTCTTACACACGATTGGCTGACCCTGTAAAACAACACAATTCACTGCACCTCTCTGGTGTAATTGACAATAAAACATACAGCTGGAGGGTCATACACTGTATCGGCAGGATAGAATAGCAGCCTCTGGTAAGACAAGGGGTGGCGGTCTATGTATATTTGTAAACAACAGCTGGTGCACGATATCTAAGGAAGTCTCGAGGTTTTGCTCGCCTGAGGTAGAGTCTCTCATGATAAGCTGTAGACCACACTATCTACCGAGAGAGTTTTCATCAATATTCTTCGTAGCTGTCTATGTACCACCACAAACCGATGCTGGCACTAAGACCGCACTCAATGAACTGTATACGGCCATAAGCAAACAGGAAAACGCTCATCCAGAGGTGGCGCTCCTAGTGGCCGGGGACTTTAATGCAGGGAAACTTAAATCAGTTTTACCGCATTTCTACCAGGATGTTTAAATGTGCAACCAGTGGGAAAATAACTCAAGACCACCTTTACTCCACACACAGAGACGCGTACAAAGCTCTCCCTCACCCTCCATTTTGCAAATCTGACCATAATCCTATCGTCCTGATTCCTGTTAACAAGCAAAAACTAAAGCAGGAAGCACCAGTGTGTCAATAAAAAAGTGGTCAGATGAAGCAGATGCTAAGGTACAGGACTGTTTTGCCAACACAGACTGGAATATGTTCCGGGATTCTTCCGATGGCATTGAGGAGTACACCACATCAGTCACTGGCTTCATCAATAAGTGCATTGATGACATCGTCCCCACATTGACTGTACGTACATACCCCAACCAGAAGCCATGGATTACAGGCAACATCCGCACTGAGCTAAAGGGTAGAGCTGCATCGCAGTGCTAGCTGTGCCACTAGAGATCCTGGTTCGAATCCAGGCTCTGTCGTAGCCGGCCGCGACCGGGAGACCCATGGGGCGGCGCACAATTGGCCCAGCGTCGTCCAGGGTAGGGGAGGGAATGGCCGGCAGGGGATGTAGCTCAGTTGGTAGAGCATGGCGTTTGCAACGCCAGGGTTGTGGGTTCGATAAAATAATGTATGTGCTAACTGTAAGTCGCTCTGGATAAGAGCGTCTGCTAAATGACTAAAATGTAAATGTAATGTAAATGTGAGTGGGACTCTAACCTAAGCTTATAAGAAATCCTGCTATGCCCTACGAACCATCAAACAGGCAAAGCGTCAATACAGGACTAAGATCAAATTGTACTACACCGCCTTTGACGTTCGTCGGATGTGGCAGGGCTTGAAAACTATTACAGACTACAAAGGGAAGCACAGCTGCGAGCTGCCCAGTGACACAAGCCTACCAGATGAGCAAAATTACTTCTATGCTCGCTTCGAGGCAAGTAAGACTGAAACATGCATGAGAGCATCAGCTGTTCCGGACGACTATGTGATCACGCTCTCTGTAGCCGATGTGAGTAAGACCTTTAAACAGGTCAACATTCACAAGTCCGAAGGGCCAGACGGATTACCAGGGCATGTACACCGAGCATGCGCTGCCCAACTGGCAAGTGTCTTCACTGACATTTTCAACCTCTCCCTGTCTGAGTCTGTAATACCAACATGTTTCAAGCAGACCACCATAGTCCCTGTGCCCAAGAACACTCAGGTAACCTGCCTAAATGACTACCGACCCATAGCACTCACGTCTGTAGCCATGAAGTGCTTTGAAAGGCTGGTCATGGCTCACATCAACACCGTTATCCCAGAAACCCTAGACCCACTCCAATTTGCATACCGCCCCAATAGACCCACAGATGATGCAATCTCTATTGCCCTCCACACTGCCCTTTCACACCTGGACAAAAGGAACACCTATGTCAGAATGCTATTCATTGACTACAGCTCAGCGTTCAACACCATAGTGCCTTCAATGCTCATCACTAAGCTATGGACCCTGGGACTAAACACCTCCTTCTGCAACTGGATCCTGGACTTCCTGATGGGCCGCCCCCAGGTGGTAAGGGTAGGTAACAACACATCCGCCACGCTGATCCTCAACATGGGGGCCCCTCAGGGGTGCATGCTCAGTCCCCTCCTGTACTCCCTGTTCACTCATGACTGCATGGCCAGGCACGACTCCAACACCATCATTTAGTTTGCCGATGACACAACAGTGGTAGGAATGATCACTGACAATGACGAGACAGCCTATAGGGAGGAGGTCAGAGACCTGGCCGTGTGGACAACAACCTCTCCCTCAATTTGATCAAGACAAAGGAGATGATTGTGGACTATAGGAAAAAGAAGGGGACCGAGCACGCCCCCATTATCATCAACAGGGCTGTAGTGGAGCAGGTTGAGAGCTTAAAGTTCCTTGGTGTCCACATCACCAACAAACTAACATGGTCCAAGCACACCAAGACAGTCGTGAAGAGGGCACGACAAAACCCATTCCCCCTAAGGAGACTGAAAAGATTTGGCATGGGTCCTCAGATCCATAAAAGGTTCTACAGCTGCACCATCGAGAGCATCCTGACTGGTTGCATCACTGCCTGGTATGGCAACTGTTCGGCCTCCGACCGCAAGGCACTACAGAGGGTAGTGCGTACGGCCCAGTACATCACTGGGGCCAAGCTTCCTGCCATCCAGGACCTCTATACCAGGCGTTGTCAGAGGAAGGCCCTAAAAATGGTCAAAGACTCCAGCCACCCTAGTCATAGACTGTTCTCTCTGCTACCGCACGGCAAGCGGTATCGGAGCGCCAAGTCTAGGTCCAAGAGGCTTCTAAACAGCTTCTACCCCCCCCCCCCCCCCCCCCCTCCCCCTCCCCTTTACGCTGCTGCTACTCTCTGTTTATTATCTATGCATAGTCACTTTAATAACTGTACAGTGGGGGAAAAAAGTATTTAGTCAGCCACCAATTGTGCAAGTTCTCCCACTTAAAAAGACGAGAGAGGCCTGTAATTTTCAACATAGGTACACGTCAACTATGACAGACATATTGAGAAAAAAATTCCAGAAAATCACATTGTAGGATTTTTAATGAATTTATTTGCAAATTATGGTGGAAAATAAGTATTTGGTCAATAACAAAAGTTTCTCAATACTTTGTTATATACCCTTTGTTGGCAATGACACAGGTCAAACGTTTTCTGTAAGTCTTCACAGGGTTTTCACACACTGTTGCTGGTATTTTGGCCCATTCCTCCATGCAGATCTCCTCTAGAGCAGTGATGTTTTGGGGCTGTCGCTGGGCAACACGGACTTTCAACTCCCTCCAAAAATGTTCTATGGGGTTGAGATCTGGAGACTGGCTAGGCCACTCCAGGACCTTGAAATGCTTCTTACGAAGCCACTCCTTCATTGCCCGGGCGGTGTGTTTGGGATCATTGTCATGCTGAAAGACCCAGCCACATTTAATCTTCAATGCCCTTGCTGATGGAAGGAGGTTTTCACTCAAAATCTCACGATACATGGCCCCATTCATTCTTTCCTTTACACGGATCAGTCGTCCTGGTCCCTTTGCAGAAAAACAGCCCCAAAGCATGATGTTTCCACCCCCATGCTTCACAGTAGGTATGGTGTTCTTTGGATGCAACTCAGCATTCTTTGTCCTCCAAACACGACGAGTTGAGTTTTTACCAAAAAGTTATATTTTGGTTTCATCTGACCATATGACATTCTCCCAATCCTCTTCTGGATCATCCAAATGCACTCTAGCAAACTTCAGATGGGCCTGGACATGTACTGGCTTAAGCAGGGGGACATGTCTGGCACTGCAGGATTTGGGTCCCTGGTGGCGTAGTGTGTTACTGATGGTAGGCTTTGTTACTTTGGTCCCAGCTCTCTGCAGGTCATTCACTAGGTCCCCCCGTGTGGTTCTGGGATTTTTGCTCACCGTTCTTGTGATCATTTTGACCCCACGGGGTGAGATCTTGCGTGGTGCCCCAGATCGAGGGAGATTATCAGTGGTCTTGTATGTCTTCCATTTCCTAATAATTGCTCCCACAGTTGATTTCTTCAAACCAAGCTGCTTACCTATTGCAGATTCAGTCTTCCCAGCCTGGTGCAGGTCTACAATTTTGTTTCTGGTGTCCTTTGACAGCTCTTTGGTCTTGGCCATAGTGGAGTTTGGAGTGTGACTGTTTGAGGTTGTGGACAGGTGTCTTTTATACTGATAACAAGTTCAAACAGGTGCCATTAATACAGGTAACGAGTGGAGGACAGAGGAGCCTCTTAAAGAAGAAGTTACAGGTCTGTGAGAGCCAGAAATCTTGCTTGTTTGTAGGTGACCAAATACTTATTTTCCACCATAATTTGCAAATAAATTAATTAAAAATCCTACAATGTAATTTTCTGGATTTGTTTTCCTCAATTTGTCTGTCATAGTTGACGTGTACCTATGATGAAAATTACAGGCCTCTCTCATCTTTTTAAGTGGGAGAACTTGCACAATTGGTGGCTGACTAAATACTTTTTTCCCCCACTGTACCTACATGTACATATTACCTCAATTACCTCGACTAACCGGTGCCCCCGCACATGGACTCGGTACCGGTACCCCCTGTATATAGCCTCGCTATTGTTATTTTTACTGCTGCTCTTTAATTATTTGTTACTTTTATTTCGTATTATTTTGTATTGTATTTTTTGGGGGTATTCTTTCTTAAAACTGCATTGTTAGTTTAGGGCTTGTAAGTAAGCATTTCACTGTAAGGTCTACACCTGTTGTATTTGGCGCATTTGACAAATACAATTTGATTTGATTTGATTACAATAGTAATTGTAAACAACTCCACCTCTTGCAAAAAATGTAATGCCATAGACTGTTCATCTGTTGTAAACATTGTCCTATCCAGAACTCTGTTCCTCAGGCTTTAGGTATTTCAACTGATACTATCCTGACATTAATGCAGGGACTCGACAAGGCAGTACAATAAATATTTCCGACCCATCTAGAAGCTTGACATACTTTTCTAGGTAGGACATGATGATGGGAGGAAGGACAAAGATTGGCATCGGGAGGACCACTCTGGTAAAGGCTGTCTCCATAATTGCCTGGGGGGGAAGAAAAATATTGTGCACATGATTCAATTCAAAATATTGCAATGTGGATTAAATTCCCCCTCCCATGAGATTAGAAGGATATGGCATATGGACATGTAGAAAAAGGTATAAATAGACAAATTATAAATTATAAAATAAACCTGTTCTTTATTCAACCTCATCTGAAGAATCATACTGACTTCAGTAGTGGACAGACTATTCAGAAACGGATTCTCCACACATTAAAAATACACATTTCTCCACACATTAAAAATACACATTTCGCATTTGTCACGGATTCTGCCGAGACTGCCCTTCCTTCTGGCTCGGGCAGGCTTCGGCGGTCGTCGTCACCGGAGTACTAGCTGCTGCCGATCTATGTTTTATGTTTCTATGTTCATCTGGGTGTTGTCTAGTGTTGCACACCTGTTTCCCATTATGTATTATGTCCTTCCCTATTTAACCTGTTCGCTCCCACTGTGTGTTGTGCGTGTTTGTTACTTGATACGAGTGTCGTTTGTGCTTGACTCTGGCCGTGCGGTTGAGGTGGACGCGTCCGAGGCTGGGATAGGCGCTGTACTTTCTCAGCGCTCGGGCACGCCACCCAAGCTCTGCCCCTGTGCTTTCTTTTCGAAGAAACTCAGCCCGGAGGAGCGCAACTATGATGTGGGGGACCGGGAGCTGTTGGCTGTGGTCAAAGCCCTGAAAGCGTGGCGACATTGGCTTGAGGGGGCTAAATACCCTTTTCTCATTTTAACTGACCACCGCAATCTGGAGTACATCCGAGTGGCGAAGGCAGATGCTCTGTCCCGACTGTATGACACGGAGGAGAGTTCCGTGGCGCCCACTCCCATACTTCCGGCGTCGTGTCTGGTGGCACCGGTGGTATGGGAGGTTGACGCGGATATCGAGCGGGCGTTGCGTAACGAACCCACTCCTCCCCAGGGTCCAGAGGGTCGTATGTACGTACCGCTGGAGGTCCGCGATCGTTTGATCTATTGGGCTCACACGTCACCCTCCTCTGGTCATCCTGGCATCGGTCGGACAGTGAACTGTCTTAGTGGGAAGTACTGGTGGCCCACCTTAGCTAAGGACGTGAGGGTTTATGTTTCCTCCTGCTCGGTGTGCACCCAGTGTAAAGCTCCTAGACACCTGCCCAGAGGGAAATTACACCCCCTACCCGTTCCACAACGACCGTGGTCCCACCTATCGGTGGATTTTATGACTGATCTTCCTCCCTCAAAAGGGAACACAACCATCCTAGTCGTTGTGGATCGGTTTTCTAAGTCCTGTCGCCTCCTTCCTCTGCCCGGACTCCCTACGGCCAGGTGGAGAGAATCAACCAGGAGGTGGGTAGGTTTCTGAGGTCGTATTGCCAGGACCGGCGAGGGGAGTGGTCGGTTTTCCTATCCTGGGCAGAGATGGCAATCAACTCCAACCGCCACTCCTCAACTGACCTCACTCCTTTCCAGTGTGTTAGGTTATCAGCCGGCCCTGTCACCTTGGCATCAGAGCCAGATCGAGGTACATGCGGTGGACGAGTGGGTTTGGCACTCGCAGGAGACCTGGGACGCTGGCCATGAACGCCTGCAGCGGGCCATCAGGCGGCAGAAGGTGAGCGCCGACCGCTACCGCAGTGAAGCCCCGGTGTATGCACCGGGGGACTGGGTCTGGCTCTCGACCCGAAACCTGACCCTTCGCCTGCCCTGCCGGAAGTTGGGTAGGTGGTTTGTGGGCCCATTTAAAGTCCTGAGGAGAGTGAACGAGGTATGTTATAGGTTACAGCTTCCTACTAATTATTGCATTAACCCCTCGTTCCATGTGTCTCTCCTCAGGCCGGTGGTAGCTGGTCCACTCCAGGAATCTGAGATACGGGAGGTTCCTCCGCCCCCACTTGACATCGAGGGGGCACCGGCGGACTCGGTCCATTCCATCCTGTATTCGAGGCGTTGGATGGGGGGCCTGCAGTATCTCGTGGAGTGGGAGGGGTATGGTCCAGAGGAGCGGTGCTGGGTTCCTAGGAGGGATATCCTCGATCCCTCCTTGTTGAGAGAATTTCATCGTAATCATCCGACTCGCCCCGCGCCGCATCCTCCTGGCCGTCCCCGAGGCCGGTGTCGACGCACGGCTGGAGCCACACGTCGGGGGGGGGGGGGGGGGGGGGTACTGTCATGGATTCTGCCAAGACTGCCCTTCCTTCTGGCTCGGGCAGGCTTCGGCATTCGTCGTCACCGGAGTACTAGCTGCTGCCGCTCTATGTTTTATGTTTCTATGTTCATCTGGGTGTTTTCTAGTGTTGCACACCTGTTTCCCATTTTGTATTATGTCCTTCCCTATTTAACCTGTTCGCTCCCACTGTGTGTTGTGTTTGTTACTTGTTACGAGTGTCGTTTGTGAGCGGGTTGCTCCTCCCTGTGTTGGAGGTTTTGCTTGTTTCTTTACTATACAGTAAAGTAGATTTTCATTTCATTCTGTGTCCTGCGCTTGACTCTGGCCTACCGCATTCCACAGACATTCATGACAGCATTGAATATACAATATCAACAGTTTACAGAAAACATATTTAGCCAGGAACACATAATTAAATAGAACACTAGAATGGGTATAGGCATATCGACAACATGATAACAGGATGGCTATCTTGGTCAGGGTATCTTTCAGTCTAAAGACCCCTCAAATATGGTCAAATATTGAATAGAAATATGAATTTGATATATCTGCAAAGTATGTTTGATTGCTAGCTAGGCAGTTCGTTTTTGTGGAATGATTCCATTCATTTTATGGCCAGGAAGGAAACAGTGTTTTTATACAGGCTAGTGTGAGAGTTCTCACCGATGGCCAGCCACTCACATGTTTGGCAGCAATCTTTGAGGAGCCCACCACGTTCCCATTTCCGTCCAGCACGTCGATGCCCTCCGACAGCTCATTGTGCCTCATGAGGCCCACGTTGCAAATGTTGGCACTGGCTGAGAAAGTGGAGAAGACTGGTTGTGACAGTGCCGTTGCATGACATTCAGCTGACATTGAGACCTACCTGTTTAAATACTGTAAAAATGCATCTTTCCTTCCTCCTGTCCTTGAAGTAATCACTAATCTGACGACTAGACTACTTTAGGGATGGGAGAAAGGATAGATGCATTTTAAGAGCATTCCAACAGGGCCAATGTATACATTTCATATTGATTTGTTTGGAGGATTCCACTTCAGCAAGGGATTTCTATAGACCAGCCCTCAGTAAGTACATACAGTGGGGAGAACAAGTATTTGATACACTGCTGATTTTGCAGGTTTTCCTACTTGCAAAGCATGTAGAGGTCTGTAATTTTTATCATATGTACACTTCAACTAGGAGAGACTGAATCTAAAACTGAATCTAAAAACTTTTTTTTTTGTCATTTAGCAGACGCTCTTATCCAGAGCGACTTACAGGAGCAATTAGGGTTTATGTGCCTTGCTCAAGGGCACATCGACAGATTTTTCACCTAGTCGGCTCGGGGATTAGAACCAGCGACCTTTCGGTTACTGGCACAACGCTCTTAACCACTAAGCTACCTGCCGCCCCAGGCGTAATTAATTTGCATTTTATTGCATGACATAAATATTTGATACATCAGAAAAGCAGAACTTAATATTTGGTACAGAAACCTTTGTTTGCAATTACAGAGATCATACGTTTCCTGTAGGTCTTGACCAGGTTTGCACACACTGCAGCAGGGATTTTGGCCCACTCCTCCATACAGACCTTCTCCAGATCCTTCAGGTTTTGGGGCTGTCGCTGGGCAATACGAACTTTCAGCTCCCTCCAAAGATTTTCTATTGGGTTCAGGTCTGGAGACTGGCTAGGCCACTCCAGGACCTTGAGATTCTTCTTATGGAGCCACTCCTTAGTTGCCCTGGCTGTGTGTTTCGGGTCGTTGTCATGCTGGAAGACCCAGCCACGACCCATCTTCAATGCTCTTACTGAGGGAAGGAGGTTGTTGGCCAAGATCTCGCGATACATTGCCCCATCCATCCTCCCCTCAATACGGTGCAGTCGTCCTGTCCCCTTTGCAGAAAAGCATCCCCAAAGAATGATGTTTCCACCTCCAAGCTTCACGGTTGGGATGGTGTTCTTGGGGTTGTACTCATCCTTCTTCTTCCTCCAAACACGGCGAGTGGAGTTTAGACCAAAAAGCTATATTTTTGTCTCATCAGACCACATGACCTTCTCCCATTCCTCCTCTGGATCATCCAGATTGTCATTGGCAAACTTCAGATGGGCCTGGACATGCGCTGGCTTGAGCAGGGGGATCTTGCATGCGCTGCAGGATTTTAATCCATGACGGCATAGTGTGTTACTAATGGTTTTCTTTGAGACTGTGGTCCCAGCTCTCTTCAGGTCATTGACTAGGTCCTGCCGTGTAGTTCTGGGCTGATCCCTCACCTTCCTCATGATCATTGATGCCCCACGAGGTGAGATCTTGCATGGAGCCCCAGACCGAGGATGATTGACCGTCATCTTGAACTTCTTCCATTTTCTAATAATTGCGCCAACAGTTGTTGCCTTCACACCAAGCTGCTTGCCTATAGTCCTGTAGCCCATCCCAGCCTTGTGCAGGTCTACAATTTTATCCCTGATGTCCTTACACAGCTCTCTGGTCTTGGCCATTGTGGAGAGGTTGGAGTCTGTTTGATTGAGAGTGTGGACAGGTGTCTTTTATACAGGTAACAAGTTCAAACAGATGCAGTTAATACAGGTAATGAGTGGAGAACAGGAGGGCTTCTTAAAGAAAAACTAACAGGTCTGTGAGAGCCGGAATTCTTACTGGTTGGTAGGTGATCAAATACTTATGTCATGCAATAAAATGCAAATTAATTACTTAAAAATCATACAATGTGATTTTCTGGATTTTTGTTTTAGATTCCGTCCCTCACAGTTGAAGTGTACCTATGATAAAAAAATTACAGACCTCTACATGCTTTGTAAGTAGGAAAACCTGCAAAATCAGCAGTGTATCAAATACTTGTTCTTCCCACTGTAGGTTTCACATTTACAACTGGGGAGAGCTTACAGTATAACTTTGACAACATTAAACAGTGATCTAGGTAATAGGAGGATAGCTATTAGCTACACAATGCTAACCACGCAAAGCTTAGGGAGTGAACGTTATTTATAATAAGCGTTACATGGAGAAAATCGGACCTCTCTGAAATGAAAATGGATGGCCTTCCCTTCAGCAAAATATATTTTACCTAAACTCTCTCTGAACGCTTGAAAAAAACAAGTGACCCTCCCCTATACCCAAAATAATAATTAAAACAAAATGGAAAGCAGAGAACATGTCTACTGTTTACCCTCACTTCTTGGTCAGACCAGAGCCTTAGATATGCAGTTTTAGAAACCGTTCTTCGTCCTGTAAGCATTACATGGCAACGCAGGAATTTTGATAGAGCACAGGGCTGAGGGTCAGAAGGTTGTGGGTTCACAGACCACCGTGCACAAGAGTAGGGGTGGAAAGATCTCCTTTATAGTAAAAGCATTGCATTAATCTATCATCGTATTTGCAGGTCCAAGAAAAAAGTGCATTTTATAAAAATGTCATTCAATTCTACGTATTAGCAGAATATTTTACAATACCACACACATTACTGAAATTACAGGCTAAGAATGAACAGAGAGACAGGCCTATGTGTTCATCTTATCATATTTCTCCAATGCCAAATCAGTGTCTTGTTTACAATGAAACTGTCCCTGTTTGCAAATAATTACATCTGCCCCTTGTTAGCTTTTGAATAAAATAAAATGGACCGATTAAATAAAGGCCTACCTTTCAACCCCAGACAGAGTAGACCTACCTTTCCACCCCATACAGAGTAGACCTACCTTTCCACCCCAGACAGAGTAGACCTACCTTTCAACCCCAGACAGAGTAGACCTACCTTTCCACCCCATACAGAGTAGACCTACCTTTCCACCCCAGACAGAGTAGACCTACCTTTCCACCCCAGACAGAGTAGACCTACCAATGCAGAAAAATGTAAGCTTTAACTGCTGACTACTCTTCTTCCGTGGCCTAACCCAACTAGAGAAGGTCACAAGTGTTTCCCTAAAAGCTGTCTTGGTTTAAACATCTTCTATTGTACGGAAAGTGAATAGCTTAATCAATTGATAGTGACAGAATTAGATTACTTCCCAAGCAAAGTTTATTTTTGTCTCCTCGGCTATAGAAGGTTGTAGCTCAGCCTCTGAATGTCATATCCCCATATGCAATGGAGTCACGGTCATTCTAGCATAAAGCTCCACGGAACAAAGCACTGTTATAGATCCCTTTATATAAATCGGTCCGTTTTATTTTATTCAAAAGCTAACAAGGGGTAGGCCTGTGCTTTTTTCCATTTTCTTTAATAAAAGGTAGGCCTATGGCATACCCTCTTATTCCTCTCAAATCGAGTCTTGGTTTTAACTTAACAGCCCTTCACTGACACGGAGGAAGGATATTTAAAGAGTCCATGTTGGGTGGAGGAATCGACCGACAAATCTATGGATATAGCAGCCTTTAGCCTAATTTCGTCCTTCAAACAGATAGGCCTACCTCTTATTTCTTAAATAGGAAGAAATAGGCTCCAACACAAAGCCATCTTGTTGTTAGTAAAGTGTAATTAAAATGAAGACTGTTGAAATTAATTATGCCTACTCGAATTTGCCTACTTTCAGCACCATGAGCTGTCCATTTCCGATTGATTGTGCCACGGCTGCTGCTTCAAGTTTCACCATTGCAGTATATATTTATATATTTTTGTTAGTTTTTTTATTAACAAACAAATATTAACATACAAAAGAGGAATAGTCACATGCAAACAAGCATACATACAAACTATTTACATTGCCAGGAATCCTAAAAAAACAAATCATATTAATTAATAATATTTTAAATAGTTTTAATTGCCTTTTTGTTTTATGTTTTAGTAGTGCCATATTGTTTAAATTCATTTATAAAGTGAAAGAAGTAAGGTTTTGAATTAGACCATTTGCATTTGTGAATATGAAATGTACCTAATATTATTAGCAGTTGAATTAAATATACTACATCTTTATCAATGTCAGAATTTCTGGAAAAAATAATTACAGTGAGGGAAAAAAGTATTTGATCCCCTGCTGATTTTGTATGTTTGCCCACTGACAAAGACATGATTAGTCTATAATTTTAAAGGTAGGTTTATTTGAACAGTGAGAGACAGAATAACAACAAAAAAATGTCATGTCAAAAATGTTATAAATTGATTTGCATTTTAATGAGGGAAATAAGTATTTGACCCCTCTGCAAAACATGACTTAGTACTTGGTGGCAAAACCCTTGTTGGCAATCACAGAGGTCAGATGTTTCTTGTAGTTGGCCACCAGGTTTGCACACATCTCAGAAGGGATTTTGTCCCACTCCTCTTTGCAGATCTTCTCCAAGTCATTAAGGTTTCGAGGCTGACGTTTGGCAACTCGAACCTTCAGCTCCCTCCACAGATTTTCTATGGGATTAAGGTCTGGAGACTGGCTAGGCCACTCCAGGACCTTAATGTGCTTCTTCTTGAGCCACTCCTTTGTTGCCTTGGCCGTGTGTTTTGGGTCATTGTCATGCTGGAATATCCATCCACGACCCATTTTCAATGCCCTGGCTGAGGGAAGGAGGTTCTCACCCAAGATTTGACGGTACATGGCCCCGTCCATCGTCCCTTTGATGTGGTGAAGTTGTCCTGTCCCCTTAGCAGAAAAACACCCCCAAAGCATAATGTTTCCACCTCCATGTTTGACGGTGGGGATGGGGTTCTTGGGGTCATAGGCAGCATTCATCCTCCTCCAAACACGGCGAGTTGAGTTGATGCCAAAGAGCTCGATTTTGGTCTCATCTGACCACAACACTTGCACCCAGTTCTCCTCTGAATCATTCAGATGTTCATTGGCAAACTTCAGACGGGCCTGTATATGTGCTTTCTTGAGCAGGGGGACCTTGCGGGCGCTGCAGGATTTCAGTCCTTCACGGCGTAGTGTGTTACCAATTGTTTTCTTGGTGACTATGGTCCCAGCTGCCTTGAGATCATTGACAAGATCCTCCCGTGTAGTTCTGGGCAGATTCCTCACCGTTCTCATGATCATTGCAACTCCACAAGGTGAGATCTTGCATGGAGCCCCAGGCCGAGGGAGATTGACAGTTCTTTTGTGTTTCTTCCATTTGCGAATAATCGCACCAACTGTTGTCACCTTCTCACCAAGCTGCTTGGCGATGGTCTTGTAGCCCATTCCAGCCTTGTGTAGGTCTACAATCTTGTCCCTGACATCCTTGGAGAGCTCTTTGGTCTTGGCCATGGTGGAGAGTTTGGAATCTGACTGATTGATTGCTTCTGTGGACAGATGTCTTTTATACAGGTAACATACTGAGATTATGAGCACTCCCTTTAAGAGTGTGCTCCTAATCTCAGCTCGTTACCTGTATAAAAGACACCTGGGAGCCAGAAATCTTTCTGATTGAGAGGGGGTCAAATAATTATTTCCCTCATTAAAATGCAAATCAATTTATAACATTTTCGACATGCGTTTTTCTGGATTTTTTTGTTGTCAGTGGGCAAACGTACAAAATCAGCAGGGGATCAAATACTTTTTTCCCTCACTGTATATCAAAACCATTACATTGCACAACCTGTCCTGTTTTCTTTGTAACAAAGTTCTGTATGTCAATCAAAAAAATTATACTATAAATACAGGGGGAAAAAACTAATGATAAATGGACTCCTTCTCCATTCCACAGAAATCACAATTATAGTCAATATTCAGCTTGAATCTTTCCAAAACATGTTTCACAGGATAAATTCTATGTAACATTTTAAATGAAATTTCCTTTACCTTGTTACTGATACAATATCTGTTAGGAATTTTCCATGCTTTCCCCCCATTGTGCAGTTGAAGTCGGAAGTTTACATACACCTTAGCCAAATACATTTAAACTCAGTTTTTCACAATTCCTGACATTTAATCCTAGTAAAAATTCCCTGTCTTAGGTCAGTTAGGATTGCCACTTTATTTTAAGAATGTGAAATGTCAGAATAATAGTAGAGAGAATGATTTATTTCAGCTTTTATTTATTTCATCACATTCCCAGTGGGTCAAAAGTTTACATACACTCAATTAGTATTTGGTAGCATTGCCTTTAAATTGTTTAACTTGGGTCAAACGTTTCGGGTAGCCTTCCACAAGCTTCCCACAATAAGTTGGATGAATTTTGGCCCATTCCTCCTGACAGAGCTGGTGTAACTGTGTCAGGATTGTAGGCCTCCTTGCTCGCACACGCTTTTTCAGTTCTGCCCACACATTTTCTATAGGATTGAGGTCAGGGCTTTGTGATGGCCACTCCAATACCTTGACTTTGTTGTCCTTAAGCCATTTTGCCACAACTTTGGAAGTATGCTTGGGGTCATTGTCCATTTGGAAGAACTATTTGCGACCAAGCTTTAACTTCCTGACTGATGTCTTGAGATGTTGCTTCAAATATATCCACATAATTTTCCTTCCTCATGATGCCATCTATTTTGTGAAGTGCACCAGTCCCTCCTGCAGCAAAGCACCCCCACAGCATGATGCTGCCACCCCCGTGCTTCACGGGTGGAATGGTGTTCTTCGGCTTGCAAGCAACCCCCTTTTTCCTCCAAACATAACGATGGTCATTATTGCCAAACAGTTCTATTTTTGTTTCATCAAACCAGAGGACATCTCTCCAAAAAGTAAGATATTTGTCCCCATATGCAGTTGCAAACCGTTGTCTGGCTTTTTTATGGCGGTTTTGGAGCAGTGGCTTCTTCCTTGCTGAGCGGCCTTTCAGGTTATGTCAATATAGGACTTGTTTTACTGTGAATTTAGATACTTTTGTACCTGTTTCCTCCAGCATCTTCACAAGGTCCTTTGCTGTTGTTCTTGGATTGATTTGCACTTTTCGCACCAAAGTACGTTCGTTCATCTCTAGGAGACAGAACGCGTCTCCTTCCTGAGCAGTATGACGGCTGCGTGGTCCCATGGTGTTTATACTTGCATACTATTGTTTGTACAGATGAACATGGTACCTTCAGGCGTTTGGAAATTGCTCCCAAGGATGAACCAGACTTGTGGAGGTCTACCATTTTTTTTCTGAGGTCTTGGCTGATTTATTTTGATTTTCCCAATGATGTCAAGCAAATATGCACTGAGTTTGAAGGTAGGCCTTGAAATACATCCACAGGTACACCTCCAATTGACTCAAATGATGTCAATTAGCCTATCAGAAGCTTCTAAAGCCATGACATCATTTTCTGGAATTTTCCAAACTGTTTAAAGGCACAGTCAACTTAGTGTATGTAAACATCTGACCCACTGGAATTGTGATACAGTGAATTATAAGTGAATTTATCTGTCTGTAAACAATTGTTGGATAAATTACTTGTGTCATGCACAAAGTAGATGTCCTAACCGACTTGCCAAAACTAGTTTGTTAACAAGACATTTGTGGAGTGGTTGAAAAACTAGTTTTAATGACTCCAACCTAAGTGTATGTAAACTTCCGAGGGAAATGTAGTATCACAAACAATATTCCTAATCTATTTATTACTACATTTATCTTTGAGGATGTTAATATTGCCAATTAATATATTTTAATGTAAATCTATGTTACTTACATCAACCACAGAGGAATTAAAACAACTTTTTTTTTAACTAGGAATCGCATCAAAAACAATTGCATATTATTTCGGGGTTATTGGAATTCTAAACTTATCAATAAATTCCCCATATGAGAGTAGATAGTCATCCTCATTCAGTAACTAACCAACCAAAATAATTGTATTCTCAGTTCCGAAAAAAATATATACAAAAAATAAATTGTATATATCTTTGTTGTTCCATAGAAAGTATCTGTGAGGGGAAAAATTATGTTTATATGCTAACATCCAAGCTAAAAGTGCCTGCTTATGGAATTTGTTCAATTTTACTGGGATTTTATCAACATCAAAATAACACCAAAGCAGAAATTCTAAACCACCAACAGAGTCAAATAAATACTTAAGGAAGACATTCCAAATACTGCCCTGGTTCTTAATATACTTCAGAATCCAATTTATTTAAAAAGTATTATTTAGAGTACTGAAATCTAAAACCTCAAGACCTCCTTGTTCTTGGGTATTACTGAGCATATATTTCCGTAGATAGTGAAGCTTGTTCTGAATCTGGCTTATTGTGATATCAATAACTCTGATAAATACATCATGGGCAAGAAACATATTATTTTTAATAAAATCTATTATAGTAGTAACAATCTATCAAAGTTCCCCTCTGTTCCTCCTTCTCATCTTGGCACTCTCCTTCTCAAACTGAACAGAACATATAGGCTATAGGCTGGTCCACGCGCAATATAAAAAAAAATTATGCTGTGTAGGCCTAATCAAAAATTATTTTGGGAAATAAGCCTTTGACTCTCTTCTTGAACTGCCACCATAGGCCTAAACAGCACAGTCATTGTTTAGATAGCACACAAAACCGTTTTTGATCAGCAAGAGCAGAGCAGGCCGGGGCTCAGGGTTGGAATATTCATTGCAGTGTGTAATGCAGCCTAGTTGTATTTACACCATCCCACCAGCTTTCTTAGAAATATCACTCTGTGCTTCTCTGAGCATGCACTTCGCAGCCTATAGCCTATAGCCTATGGGTCATTTGATTGAGACCACACTAAATAGCCTATAAGCTCACTTGATATTGCGTGTCCAGCGGAGAATCAGAGATGAGGGGTGGCATCGGGCACACATCCATATATAGCCTAATAACTAATTCTAAAACACTGAGAAATAAATATAGATGTTTCATCAATTACAAATTACATGATCCTCACCTGGACTAGATTAAAAAAATACTAAACCCTCCCCTTGACTGAAATGGAAAAAGCATGATCCTCCCCCATTATCCTCAAGGTAACCATTCTGTAAATGTATTATAGAGTTTTATAAGCCTGCAAAACTCTGCCTCCTCTGACACCAGTTTATCTGCAGCTCTTGTTAAAGGTGATGTATCCCTGTGAGGGATGCATTTATAGCAAAGCTCTATGAATACAAGGGGGAGACCTGCATACAGGACAGGACAGACGGTGAATGAACCCAAAAGTAAAGGCAGTATTTATTTGCACCTGTAGCTCATATTACATTGAGGTAAACAGGTGTTTTAATCGAGTCTAGATTGTCACATTAATACTGTAATAAAAATAACTTAATAATTCATTATTTATGAATACATACCCACAGCTGGGAAAGGGATGAGTCTCTGTATGATCATTTGGGTTGCTGGACTCAACCTGTTGGCTCTCTGAATCAGTACATTCAGTCCCACCTAAACACAGCACAAACTTTAGGATAAACCCTCAACTAAATTTGTACTGTTTTACACCTGTCATATCCTGTGCACGTGGCAAATAAACTTTTAAACTTAAACCCATTTAACCATGTAACACCTATGTTATTACATATAGCACAAATAGGCAGGACAGAATCCCTGCTCTTAGACTGAATATTAATTATCATAAAATGTATAATCATCAACAACTGACCGCAAGGGAGACAGCACTGGTCACAGCTCCGAAGTAACCTTGAAGAAACTTGGATGTCGGTGTAGGCTAATATGAACAACAACATGAATGACTTAGTATTTCACAGCCTCTCACATAAGACTAACGCTGGCTAAAATCATTATCTGGAATACCAAAACTCTAAATAGAAAATGGACACTTTGACATCATTTCAAAATAGTTTTTTTTTTTTTACATCTGGGTTGTGTTAATTAGGGCAAACCATAGCAAAACATTTCTTATTGCAAGTCCAGGTAATCCCTCCCTGTTTCAGTCAATGTTCTTCTCTTTGGGCCAAATGAACATGACCCATGGGCTAAATAGGTAATTATCAATAAAATGTCACAATATAAGGTGCAGAGCGTTCCATTTGCCTCCTGGAGAGCAGTTACTTGCTGTATAACTCTGATGATAGAGCTAAATGTGCGCAATTGTTTTGCATGGAATAATCAGAAATGTGTAGTTCTGACTATGCTCTTCAAGTGGTGATGATATTACAACCAAATAGTTAACATATATTTAACAAAAAACGGAACGTAATTGTCAATGGTTTTAGCTGAGCTGGGGTTCTCCTTGCCCCCCAGCAGCCAAATCAAAACGTATTGGGACGTTTTATTGATAACCACATATTGAAGGAAATCTACAGTACCAGATGGAGGAGGTGCAGTGCTAGTTGCTATGGAGCAGCACAGTCTGTGGACCAAAAACACTTACACAGAACTGTAATTTAATAGTTTTTCTGGGAATCAAGTCGTAAACAATATCCATTATCCTCTCATACACTACCTTAGTAACATCATACATTACCTTAGTAACATCATACACTACCTTAGTAACATCATACACTACCTTAGTAGTAACATCATACACTACCTTAGTAGTAACATCATACACTACCTTAGTAGTAACATCATACACTACCTTAGTAGTAACATCATACACTACCTTAGTAGTAACATCATACACTACCTTAGTAGTAACATCATACACTACCTTAGTAGCATCATACCCTACCATAGTAACATCATACACTACCTTAGTAACATTATACACTAACTTAGTAACATCATACACTACCTAAGTAACATCATACACTACCTAAGTAACGTCATACACTACCTTAGTAGCATTGCGGTTTGAGTAGTTGACACAGGCATTGTGACTCTGGTTCAGCCACTGAAAGGAAAAAAAACATTCAGTGAAATTCAATTACATCAGTTAACCCAACTAGGAAGAAGAGCGTATCCAATGTGGATATTAACAACATGGTAAAAGGTTATTGTTGAAAAGGTACAGTTGAAGTCAGAAGTTTACATACACTTAGGTTGGAGTCATTAAAACTTGTTTTTCAATCACTCCACAAATGTCTTGTTAACAAACTATGGTTTTGGCAAGTCGGTTAGGACATCTACTTTGTGCATGACACAAGTAAGTTTTCCAACAAATTGTTTACAGACAGATTATTTCACTTAGAATTCACTGTATCACAATTCCAGTGGGTCAGAAGTTTACATACACTAAGTTGACTGTGCCTTTAAACAGCTTGGAAAATTCCAGAAAATGATGTAATGGCTTTACAAGCTTCTGATAGGCTAATTGACATCATTTGAGTCAATTCAAATCAAATCAAATTTATTTGCCACATGCGCCGAATACAACAGGTGTACACAGTACCGTGAAAAACGTACTTACAGCTCATAACCAACAATGTATTTATCTTTTAATAAAAAAGTAAAATAAAACAAAACAAAAAAGTGTTGAGAAAAAAAGAGCAGAAGTAAAATAAAATAACAGTAGGGAGGCTATATACAGGGAGGATACCGGTGCAGAGTCAATGTGCGGGGGCACCGGCTAGTTGAGGTAGTTGAGGTAATATGTACATGTGGGTAGAGTTAAAGTGACTATGCATAAATCATTAACAGAGTAGCAGCAGCGTAAAAAGATGGGGTGGGGGTGGGGGTGCAGTGCAAATAGTCCCAGTAGCCATGATTAGCTGTTCAGGAGTCTTATGGCTTGGGGGTAGAAGCTGTTGAGAAGCCTTTTGGACCTAGACTTGGCGCTCCGGTACCGCTTGCCGTGCGGTAGCAGAGAGAACAGTCTATGACTAGGGTGGCTGGAGTCTTTGACAATTTTGAGGGCCTTCCTCTGACACCCCCTGGTATAGAGGTCCTGGATGGCAGGAAGCTTGGCCCCAGTGATGTACTGGGCCGTACGCACTACCCTCTGTAGTGTCTTGCGGTCGGAGGCCGAGCAGTTGCCATACCAGGCGGTGATGCAACCAGTCAGGATGCTCTCGATGGTGCAGCTGTAGAACTTTTTGAGAATCTGAGGACCCATGCCAAATCTTTTCAGTCTCCTGAGGGGGAATAGGCTTTGTTGTGCCCTCTTCACGACTGTCTTGGTGTGTTTGGACCATGATAGTTTGTTGGTGATGTGGACACTACCTTCAAACTCAGTGCCTTTTTGCTTGACATCATGGGAAAATCAAAATAAATCAGCCAAGACCTCAGAAAAAAGATTGTAGACCTCCACAAGTCTGGTTCATCCTTGGGAGCAATTTCCAAACGCCTGAACGTACCACATTCATCTGTACAAACAATAGTACACAAGTATAAACACCATGGGACCAAGCAGCCGTCATACTGCTCAGGAAGGAGACACGTTATGTCTCCTAGAGATGAACGTACATTGGTGCGAAAAGTGCAAATCAATCCCAGAACAACAGCAAAGGACCTTGTGAAGATGCTGGAGGAAACAGGTAAAAAGGTATCTATATCCACAGTAAAACGAGTCCTATATCGACATAACCTGAAAGGCCGCTCAGCAAGGAGCGCTCAGCACTGCTCCAAAACCGCCATAAAAAGCCATACAACGGTTTTCAACTGCACATGGGGATAAAGATCTTAGTTTTTGGAGAAATGTCCTCTGGTCTGATGAAACAAATATATAACTGTTTGGCCATAATGACCATCGTTATGTTTGGAGGAAAAAGGGGGTTGCTTGCAAGCCGAAGAACACCATCCCAACCGTGAAGCACAGTGGTGGCAGCATCATGCTGTGGGGGTGCTTTGCTGCAGGAGGGACTGGTGCACTTCACAAAATAGATGGCATCATGAGGAAGGAAAATTATGTGAATATATTGAAGCAACATCTCAAGACATCAGTCAGGAAGTTAAAGCTTGGTCGCAAATGGTTCTTCCAAATGGACAATGACCCCAAGCATACTTCCAAAGTTGTGGCAAAATGGCTTAAGGACAACAAAGTCAAGGTATTGGAGTGGCCATCACAAAGCCCTGACCTCAATCCTATAGAACATTTGTGGGAAGAACTGAAAAAGCAGGTGCGAGCAAGGAGGCCTACAAACCTGACTCAGTTACACCAGCTCTGTCAGGAGGAATGGGCCACAATTCACCCAGCTTATTGTGGGAAGATTGTGGAAGGCTATCGGAAATGTTTGACCCAAGTTAAACAGTTTAAAGGCAATGCTACCAAATACTAATTGAGTGTATGTAGACCCACTGGGAATGTGATGAAATAAATAAAAGCTGAAATAAATCATTCTCTCTAATATTATTCTGACATTTCACATTCTTAAAATAAAGTCGTGATCCTAACTGACCTAAGACATTTTTACTAGGATTAAATGTCAGGAATTGTGAAAAACAGAGTTTAAATGTATTTGGCTAAGGTGTATGTAAACTTCCAACTTCAACTCTATCTTGGCATGTCTTTTTACCTGCCAGAAAATAGTGGATACCACAGTCTGATTTGGAAGAAGAAGGCCCACAACCTAGATGACACCAGATAGGGAGACAATAGCTCAACTATGCTCTTACATGGTCTCTATCAGATCCAGAATGACGGCTTCCATTAGCTCTGGTCCAGGTTGTTAGTGCACATTCCTCTAATAAGTGGAGGAAAGCATACTAACACCCTGGATCAGAGCTACACTTCCATCTACCCCAAGAAGTCAGTAAAGACCATGTATAATTAAAATAATTTAAAAAATGGCTCAAGTTGAATATTCTTTCCATAGATACATATGAAATACAGTAATAATTTCACATAAGACTTACAATTGGTGTTCCAAATGGGACATAACCTGTGTAGATGCAAAATAATATAATCAGTGTAAAAATGACCAGTAGCAAAATAAAAGTCACTCTGTCGAAGAGCTTCATTCGGAAGTCATACCTGACATTCGGAAAGGCATGAAGATCTTCTCTCCTGTGTCAGGATGAATGATGGCCTGCATTCAGATATGAGATATAGAGTGTAACATCATCATCATGCTGCCAAGAGGAGAGGGGGAATATACTGTATGGCAATAAATACATGGGGTTAAAATGGGGTCAAACTGCTATATACGAAGCATACGTGCGCCAAAACGTACCTGCTTGACCTTTTGGGCTTCCCATAGCTAGAGAGTCAAAAACAACAGCTGTGTCATTTCAGAGCAGTGAGGGAAAATGTTGGGTTGCTGAATGTACGGAGTGTGCTACAACCACATATTGCAAGCGTCACAAACAATATGCTTGAAAACAAAAAGCTATTTGGAAGAGTACAGTGCCTTCAGAAAGTATTCATACCCCTTAACTTACTCCACATTTTGTTGTGTTAGTCTGAATTCAAAATGGATTATCTCATCCATCTACACACAATACCCCCATAATGAAAGTGAACAAAATGTTTTTAGAAATTGTTGCTAATTTATTGAAAATGAAATACATAAATATCTAATTTACATAAGTATTCACACCGCTGAGTCAATACTTTGTAGAAGCACCTTTGGCAGCGATTACATCTGTGAGTCTTTCTGGGTAAGTCTCTAAGAGCTTTGCACACCTGAATTGTGCAACATTTGCCCATTATTATTTTCAAAATGTCACACCCTGATCTGTTTCACCTGTCTTGTGCTTGTCTCCACCCCACTCCAGGTGTCGCACATTTTCCCCATTATCCCCTGTGCATTTATACCTGTGTTTTCTGTTTGTCTGTTGCCTGTTCGTCTTGTCTCGTCAAGCCTACCAGCGTGATTTTTATACCGTACTCCTGTTCTCTCTAGTCCCGGTTTCTAGTTCTCCCGGTTCCGACCTATTCTGCCTGACCCGGACCCTGAGCCTGCCTGCCGTCCCGTACCTATCTGACTCTGACCTGATTTACAAACCTCTGCCTGTCCTGACCCTGAGCCTGCCTGCCACCCTGTACCTATCAGACTCGGACCTGGTTACAAACCTCTGCCTGTCCTCGACCTGCCCTTTGCCTGCCTCCTGTGGTTTTAATAATGTACTCCTGAGTGGCGCAGTGGTCTAAGGCACTGCATCGCAGTGCTAACTGTGCCACTAGAGATCCTGGTTCGAATCCAGGCTCTCTCGCAGCCGGCCGCGACCGGGAGACTCATGGGCGGCGCACAATTGGCCCAGCGTCGTCCAGGGTAGGGGAGGGAATGGCCGGCAGGGATGTAGCTCAGTTGATAGAGCATGGCGTTTGCAACGCCAGGGTTGTGGGTTCGATTCCCACGGGGGGCCAGTATAAAAAAAATATGTATTGACTAACTGTAAGTCGCTCTGGATAAGAGCGTCTGCCAAATGACTAAAATGTAAATGTAAATAAACGACTCTGTATATTGAACCTTCTGTCTCCTGTGTCTGCATCTGGGTCATATCCTGAGTCATGTTACAAAATGAATCAAGCTCTGTCAAATTGGTTGTTGATCATTGCTAGACAACCATTTTTAGGTCTTGCCATAGATGTTCAAGTATACTGAACAAAAATATAAAACGCAACATGCAAAACTTTCAAAGATTTTACTGAGTTACAGTTCATATAAGGAAATCAGTCAATTGAAATTGTCATGGAAATTCTACACATGGGACACTCGAAGTCAATCTTAAATGAATCATTGTTTATTATCAGCGCACTGGAGAGGTTCCAACCAACTCAATGCACCAAGTACACATGTCGATCAGGAGCACCTCCGGGGCAGTCCCGTTAGATCTCTTCTATACAGACAAGTTATATTTGCATGATTTAGCTTATTCATCTTTCATAAATAATTCATCATTAACGTTTGCTTCATTCATGTGACCGACCAATACTGGGTCATGCATGTGACAGAAACAAGGGTCTGGGCGTTCTGCCAAATTGCAGATACTGATAGTGAGGATTCGTTCAATCAGTCACTTGCATGAACACAGCAATTGATTATTAGAAAAGCACAAACATAGAACACTGAAATTGGTTATTAGAAAAGCACAAACATAAACATTTCCATCATAAAATACATTCATTGGGCCCTAATCTATGGATTTCACATGACTGGGCAGGTGTGCAGCCATGGGTGGGCCTGGGAGGGCATAGGCCCACCCACTTGGCAGCCAGGCCCAACCACTGGGGAGTCAGGCCCAGCCAATCAGAATTAGTTTTGTACTATGGACAAAAAGTGAATTGCTTTGCAGTGGCGTGTATTCATGGATGCCAAGGGAAGCCAGGCTTCCCCAAAAAACGTACCAAGAAAAAAAGATAAAACATACAAAATAATGTTTCTTTCGACTCTCTGTGTTCCATACATTTCCTTAAATTCACAAGAGTATCTATCTGAAGCTGTCTGGTCAGAAAAGTATGACATTGTTGCCCACGTAGCATTGAATGCAAGGGAGGTCAGTGAGCATTTGGCCTACCTTGATAATACAAAATAAATTTAAAAAATTAACTGAGTGAGCTCAGCTGTGAATGGACCTGGCGCACCAAAAAAAAAGTCAAGGAAAGCCAGTTTGGATTTGGCTTCAGACCAATCACATCACAAGCCAAACGTCATTATTGACAGAAAAAATAAATAATTGTTGCGTCTCGTTGTGTTGTAGTCCTCCAGTGGCTAGCTTAGTGGTTAAGAGCGTTGTGCCAGTAACCAAAAAGTCACTGGTTCTAATCCCCGAGCTGACTAGGTGAAGAATCTGTCGATGTGCCCTTGAGCAAGGCACTTAACCTTAATTGCTCCTGTAAATCGCTCTGGATAAGAGCGTCTGCTAAATGACTGTAATGTAATGTAAACTAGCTAAAATCGTCCCTTTCCTAAATTAGCCATGGATGGAGATAGGGATTTGGATTTGTGGTTTTACTTAATTCTCTGTACTGGCCAATGATTATAACGGCGATTCTGATCCAACCATAAATGCATACATTGTGCCCCTGGCCTGAGAGAATGGAAGTTCAACATGTAGCTAGATTTGTATGCTAATGTTAACTAGCTGGCCTGCGTATCGTTGCCCATTAAAGGAAGTTAGGCTAGCGATCAACTATTTTAGCCAGGTAGCCTAGGACAACAAAAACAAAAAGCGTGTACTGTATGACAGAGTCATAGACCATTTGAAAGAGGAGGATGGCCTTGGCGCTTCTATACAAGTAGGGTGAGTCAACATGTTTTTTCTACTTGCAAGCACGCACACACACACCACACACACACACACACACACACACAAATCAGTGCCATGGACAGCCACATCATATTTATCTTACGTTGATTGGACTAAATCGTTTTTGGTATCTTTTAGTTGTCACTGTATTAGACTAAGCATATGTGATTAGATGATGTTGAAATGTTCAAGTTGAAATGGTGCTGGAATAGTGGAGGCAGCTCCTGTTTTCTTTGCAACTTGCAGTAACTCTCGGTGGTTCCAAATCAATAGTTGTTTAGTAGTCCGAAAATGTGGGAAACATTACCTTGCTTGACAGTGCTGTAGGTCATGTAACTGTTTGTTACATGCAACATGTTTTGTGAACTTCACCGGACAGATGTTGCTCTCCGGTGTTGTACTGTGTCTTCATATTTTCTTGGCTTTAGGCCTACAGTATATATAATGGCGTCAAGGCATATTAACTAATTATAGAGCAAACAACGCAATTATCACAACACAGGTTGTAATATGTTTGTTTTTTCTGGATTGGCTTCCCCTGTGATTTTACCCACGCACCGCTACTGTTGCTTTGCCACATTTTTTGCAGTTTTACTTTAGTCTCTCTTGCATCAAAGGTTAAAAACGTTTTAATAGGAGACAGAATGCGATCGGATCATCATCTAATTGGCCTTCACATAATTCTTATAGAATTTCCATTTGGAAAGGGATATTGGAAAGTTTACTGGAGGACAATATATTTTTTAACGAAGACAAAATAATTTATAACTGAATTTTTTCAGTACAATATAGGTTCAGCAAATCCCCTTATTGTTTGGGATACCTTTAAATGTACCTTCAGAGGTCATTCAATTCAATATTCATCAATAATAAAAAAGCAGTTTCTGGCTAAAGAGACAAGACTAACAAGGGAAATAGATGAAGTACTAGTACAGGTAGATAGCAATAAAAACAATACTACAGAGATAAGTTAGAGGAAAAACAAAAAGAACTGGAGGAACTTATTCAAGAACGATCAAATGAAATCTATTACAAAACAATGCAAACTGGATGGAATATGGAGAAAAATGCACCAAATTCTTCCTGAATCTCCAACACAGGAACGCTAATAAAAAGTATTTACCGAAACTCGTTACTGAAGACGGAGTCATCTATGATTCTCCGAATGGTATTTTAAAAGAGGAAGCTAAATATTTTAAGCAGATGTTATCTTTTCCGTCTCATTCTCACCCACTGAATTACGATTACTGTAAGGAATTCTTTCCAAATAATAAAAAAATTGAAAATTAACCAATGTACAGAAAGATCAGTGCGAAGGCCAAATTACAGAGGAATAACTTTTTGAGGCTATTCAGTCCTTTCAGTGTGGAAAAACCCCAGGGCTTGATGGCATACCAGTAGAGGTATATCAAGCCTTTTTTGATATACTCAAATCTCCATTGTTAGATTGTTTTAACTACCATAGAAATGGTAGTCTGACAGGTACTCAGCAGGAAGGTCTGATTTCACTATTATTAAAACAAGTCCCAGATGGCAAATATAAAGATCCAGTCTATCTTAAAAACTGGAGGCCTCTTACACTTCAATGTTGTGATGCAAAAATACTAGCGAAATGCATAGCACTCAGAATTAAAAAGGTTTTACCAGGTATTGTTCATCCTGATCAGACAGGTTTTTTACATGGACGATACATTGGAGATAATATACGACAACTACTAAAAATATCTAAGAAGCCAGGCCTGGTATTTATAGCGGATTTTGAAAAGGCCTTTCATAAAGTAAGACTGGATTTTATTTATAAATGCCTGGATTTTTTCAATTTTGGGGATTCTCTTATAAAATGGGTAAAGGTAATGTATAGCAACCCCCAGGTGTAAAATAGTAAATATCGGCTACTTCTCAGAGAGTTTTGAATTGTCAAGAGGAGTTAAACAAGTGTGTCCACTGTCACCATATCTATTTGTTATGGCCATCGAAATGCTAGCTATTAAAATCAGATCAAATAACAACATTAGAGGATTAGAAATCCAAGGCTTAAAAACAAAGGTGTCAATGTATGCCGATGACTTGAGTTTTATATTAAGTCCACAAGCTAGATCCCTGCAATGTCTCATTGAAGATCTAGATCACTTTTCTGAATGGTAGAGTTATGGCTTTCATGGAGTTATGAGAATTGTATGGGAAGATCTGCTCAATCCAAGATTTCAACCAATTGATTACAGCATTACCCGAAAAATGGAGGAGGCAGGTGGCAGCGGCAGGAGGTAGGGAACTGGTCTGTCTGCCCAATATAAAGGATCAAAACTGGTGGAGGAATAAAAATTGCATAAATAGGAAAGTATACCAGTTTCATTTGAGGACAAGGATGTTGACAGCTGTGCCATACAGATTGCAAAATAGTTGGGAAGAGATTTTTGATGTACCGATTCCATGGTACAGGATGTATGAGTTGATATATAAAACGACGCAAGATTCAAGACTTCGTGCTTTTCAGCTAAAATTATTATATAGAATTCTTGCCACCAACAAAATGTTGAATATTTGGGGCATACAATCATCGAAGCTCTGCAGATTTTGTTGTGAGGATACAGAATCAATATACCATTTATTTTGGTATTGCCCTCAGGTAGCCTGTTTCTGGTTCAGGAATGGCTGAAAATGCATAACATTGATCTAAAATTGACCCTAGAAATAGTACTGTTAGGAGATCTGGAGAGACTGGGTCAGTCAATTACTAATATACTAATACTCTTAGTAAAATTATTTATCTTCAACTCGCAATCTGTGGATTCTATTCGATTAGATAGATTGAAATTGTATGTTAAACATCACACCATAGTTGAAAGATATACGGTACGTAGAAATCCGAAGAGGGTGGCCAGCAGAGATAGGTGGGATGGGCTGAGGGAGGCTGAGGGTTGGGATGTGGAATTGGAGACAAATGGGAGTGGAGTTGCTGGGTGGGGGATAGAATGACGGTCAAAGATAAAAGTTTTAAAAAATAAAGTCAAAATAAAACATAGCAAAAAGTATGTTTGAATGACACTGAGGGGCAGTGTTGTTACAGCTAATGCCTGTTTGCCTGAGGCTGATGCCGTGCAGGTGTTTGTACACATGCATATACACACACTCTCATTCAAATGCACACGTGCACATACACGGACACACATGTAAATAGTGCCATACATGCATGGTCTCGGATAGTTGAGGGGCAGCTCTTGGGGAACTGTGGGGGGGGGGGGGGGGGGGGATCATGGATCGCTGGTTCGGGTCCCCGTTTTTGACCTTGTGGGAGATCTGTTGACGTGCCCTTGAGCAGGGCGTTGAACCTGGTTGCTTCTGTGGGTCGCTCTGGATGGGAGTCTGTTAGATGACTAATGTGATGTAGTTGTTGAGCGGCTTCACTGCCAGTATATTGTATGTTTTAAATATTCAATAAATATAAAATATAAAAAAGATAAAAAGGTATTACTTTAGTGCCTTGTTGCAAACAGGATGCATGTTTTGGAATATTTTTATTCTGTACAGGCATCCTTCTTTTCACTCTGTCAATTAGGTTAGTATTGTGGAGACCTAAAATGTTGTTGATCCATCCTCAGTTTTCTCCTATCACAGCCATTAAACTCTGTAACTGTTTTAAAGTCACCATTGGTCTCATGGTGAAATCCCTGAGCGGTTTCCTTCCTCTCCGGCAACTGAGTAAGGAAGGACGCCTGTATCTTTGTAGTGACTGGATGTATTGTTACACCATCCAAAGTGTAATTAATAGCATCACCATGCTCAAAGGGATATTCATTGTCTGCTTTTTTTTTACCCATCTACCAATAGGTGCCCTTCTTTGCGAGGCATTGGAAAACGTCCCTGGTCTTTGTGGTTGAATCTGTGTTTGAAATTCACTGCTCGACTGAGGGACCTTACAGATAATTGTATGTGTGGGGTATAGAGATGAGGTAGTCATTCAAAAATCATGTTAAACACTATTATTGCACTCAGAGTGAGTCCATGCAATTATTATGTGACTTATTAAGCACATTTTTACTCCTGAACTTATTTAGGCTTGTCATAACAAAGGGGTTGAATACTTATTGACTCAAGACATTTCAGCTTTTCAATTTTAATGAATTTGTAAAAATGTCAACAACAAAAAACAAATCCACTTTGACATTATGGGGTATTGTGTGTAGGCCAGTGACCAAAAATCTCAATTTAATCCATTTAAAATTCAGGCTGTAACACAACAAAATGTGGAAAAATTCAAGGCGTGTGAATACTTTCTGAAGGCACTGTAAATATTCTGTAACACTGACAAAGGAATTTCTGATAACAAAAACCTCACCTGTAGATCTGTAACTCCAGGAGGTAGTGTTCCATGTTGAAAATCATCCAGGAGTTTGACGCATTCTGTCAATCGACTCTGGAGAGATAAAAGAGTCATTTGAGTCAACAAGAGAATTAACAGTAGGTAGTTAGGTTTCTTCTTAATGTGTTATCTTAGAGAAGGACTGGGTAACGGTAGTTCTGGCAAATGCCAGATGGGATGGTCCATCTTTAGCCCAGTGGGCCTGTCTAAATTGTTTGTTTGTTTTGCAAATAATTATAATTATTTGGCTAATAATAGGGGCTTTGAGGGGGGGGGGGGTAATTGTCTGGTGTGTGAGAAATTCCAGGACCAATTTATGTTCCAAGTCCGTCCCTGTGCTATCTGATTGGATTCCAGATCTACAGTATAAAGTGGACGGCATTCTCCTGTTGCCACAGTTCCCAAGTCTCATCTTCAATCAGAAATTCAGTGGAAGGCCACGTTTTTTGTATATCTTACAAAAAACATAGCTGAAGTAGTAAAACAACATGTGGATGGATGGATGCCTTACCTCAGATACAAAGAGTGTGCTGGGGTCGATGATCTCTACAAAGTGTCTCAGCCGGCCAAGAAAGGTACTCTGGAAGCGAGAAAGAGGGGAAAAAAAGAGGGCGAGGACATCTTCAACGGCTACGTACGTTGTCAGTGGTGCACAGTGTGCACTATTAAAATAGAAAGACTCAAAACACCATCATTGTATAGTAAAACCATGAAAGATAGTGCACCTAAACAGAGATCTGATGTTTGGACAGTGTTTGAATGTAAACCCAATGTATGTGTTCTGACACACTAAATGTATTTCAAAACAGAATGGAAGTATTCTTCAATCTGAATAATTGTGTTTTTAAGCGAGTTGTGAAAACCCTTTTTGGTGTTTCTGTGCATTTAAAAGGCAGCATCAAAACACAAAAACAGTGTTTTGGCAGACTCTCTCATACAATCAAATGGTTTTAAATTGCAAATGGTTTATAGCATAAATATTGATTGATTGTGATTTTCAGTCAATATTTGGATCAACATTTTAAAGAAGACACTGGGAATTGCATACTTTCCTAGGGTAGACTTTGACACTAATTATAGGCTACAGTTGCCAGGCCCATTGTGAGATTATAAATAAATGGTACAATCAAGGCGTTTAGAGCTATGTAAGTTATAGCAGAGGTAACGTGTAAAGTGGGCATTCATGTGAGGTGTCAAAACACTGCGTTAGTCCACTCAGCCAGTCTTCAGGACTGAACTGTTGTGCTGATTCAGACTTGAGATAAGTAGACTGAACATGGACTCAATAAATCACATTTTATGTCACATCATTCATAAACAACAGGTGTAGACTAATAGTGAAATGAAAACACTATTATGGTGTTTCAAGTCCTGTGTAGTGCAGAATTAGATCCCTTTTGGTGTAGTTTCCTCTTTCTGAAGCTCCTAAACACTATTGTGGTGTTTCCAGTCCTGTTCAGTGCAGAATTAGAACTTCTGGAGTTTCCAAACACTGTAAATGGGAGTCCCTCCTCTTCTTGTTTATTCCCTGCTCTTATATGATGTGTTTATAAACTCATCAGTAATTCCAAAAGGTCAAATGTACAGCATTATGCTCAAACAAAGGACACAAGAAAATTTATTTTTGTGAAAACAAAAATTACTACGTTTGTCCAGGATAATAATTAATAAGTACAAAACATGATTTTGACGCTTCATGTGCTTTATGTTTTCTTTTCAAATTTTCAAAATCACTTAGCATTAACAGGTCTTTCACATTTTTATATTGATAAAGTAAGACAGTTCAAAGATCTGTAAGGTATTTATCATATTAATATTCTTAAAAATCAATGGAAATATGGCATTATGTTTGACATTCATGGAAAAGAATATAAGCAATGACTGCTAATGTTAGCAGTAGCGCTCATACAAAACTTCAGTCCAGGGCTCAATACGATCTTTTAAGGTGGTGAAAGCTCAGTCGTCACTAGTTTTTGTGTTTCAAAGCACTTCATTTTAACAGTGTGGGTGTGTCCAAGGAGGGCAAAATTCAAACCACCTGATACTTTACTTTATTGAATACCATTTATGTTGCTTGGGCACATCTTAAATAATCCGGTCCCACTCTATACAACAGAGAACTTTTAAGGCTCAATGAAGCCTTCATAAACCATTCATAAGGCCTATATGGATGGCCCATGGCTCAGAAATCCCCCAAAAGCAAATCCCATGTTATGTAAAGGGTGACAAATGGGTTATGCCACATTTTCCAAAGCACCAGATGTAGGGACTTTTTAAATCACCCTTTCTGTAGTATGACATTACTTACAAATGCTTTGTGAAGCTATGTAGGGCTTATGAAGAGTTTATGAATGCTTTAATACATTTTAGTCATATAGTCATTTAGCAGACACTCTTTATTAACGTGTTTGTCTAAAGTGGGACCCATAATTCAACATCAAAATACTTAACGTCTCATTTCACATGACTTATAATATAATAATAATAATAATAATATGCCATTTAGCAGACGCTTTTATCCAAAGCGACTTACAGTCATGTGTGCATACATTTTTAGGTATGGGTGGTCCCGGGGATCGAACCCACTACCCTGGCGTTACAAGCGCCATGCTCTACCAATTGAGCTACAGAGGACCACATGTGGATTGAATCAAAGTGGTTAAGCTGCTAATTGTTGTTTAGAGTTCAATGACTTAATGTTTAGGGGGTACAAAGTAAGACAGAGCAGCTGTGTGGGTTGACTCTTAAGACACAGTGCAAGAGAACTTGAGCATATTTTCTTCACCGCACAGAATTGTCGTTACTTGGTGGTGAAGCATATCGCTTTTCCAGTCCCCTTACTAGATGGGCCCAGCTGAACATTGTGTGCCAACAGTCTGAAAAGGCCTGATGGCAGTGCATGCCAAGAGTCTATTTGGCAACCAGATGGACTGAAACATGCCAACTTCAGTCAGATGCCTTCGAGACATTTATCACTTATGAAGGGCAGGCGACAAAAGACAAGACAGGAGAACTAATTTCTCCGTCTTCATTATCTTTCCTACATTCGGTTTTAATTGAAAACACGCTCCTCCACCTCTCGTGACATGTTATTGTGAAGAATGTAGTAGCTACCGTTCTGTAAATCTGTGTATCCTTTCTTTATTCAGTGTCCTCACAGCCCATAGACTGTATAATGTCCTCACAGCCCATAGACTGTATAATGTCCTCACAGCCCATAGACTGTATAATGTCCTCACAGCCCATAGACTGTATAATGTCCTCACAGCCCATAGACTGTATACTGTCCTCACAGCCCATAGACTGTATAATGTCCTCACAGCACATAGACTGTATAATGTCCTCACAGCCCATAGACTGTATAATGTCCTCACAGCACATAGACTGTATAATGTCCTCACAGCCCATAGACTGTATAATGTCCTCACAGCCCATAGACTGTATAATGTCCTCACAGCCCATAGACTGTATAATGTCCTCACAGCCCATAGACTGTATAATGTCCTCACAGCCCATAGACTGTATAATTTCCTCACAGCCCATAGACTGTATAATGTCCTCACAGCCCATAGACTGTATAATGTCCTCACAGCCCATAGACTGTATAATGTCCTCACAGCCCATAGACTGTATAATGTCCTCACAGCCCATAGACTGTATAATGTCCTCACAGCCCATAGACTGTATAATGTCCTCACAGCCCATAGACTGTATAATGTCCTCACAGCCCATAGACTGTATAATGCCCTCACAGCCCATAGACTGTATAATGTCCTCACAGCCCATAGACTGTATAATGTCCTCACAGCCCATAGACTGTATAATGTCCTCACAGCCCATAGACTGTATAATGTCCTCACAGCCCATAGACTGTATAATGTCCTCACTGCCCATAGACTGTATAATGTCCTCACAGCCCATAGACTGTATAATGTCCTCACAGCCCATAGACTGTATAATGTCCTCACAGCCCATAGACTGTATAATGTCCTCACAGCCCATATGTGTAGCTCTGTTTTGTATGGCTGGGTGAAGAGAACAGGCTCCATGTAAGAAGACTGCCTTAATTATGCATGTGCTTCAGCTCTCCAGAGAATCCACAACACAGCTAGTAGAGATGTATCACATGCAGCCGCAATAAGAGACGGAGATATATGCTGATTCAAGAGATGGCCTAATTTTAACTGCTTTGATGCAACAAACTGAAAATGTCACTGAATATGCCTTTATTACTGTATGCCAACCTGTGCTGAAGATTTTTAGGGCACAAAAAAAAAGGTGGATGTTCTATTTGTGAAACAATGAAACTGTCCATTACCCACTGATAAATGCAGTGTTTGACATATGACTGGATGCTTGTAATGATGAAATTCCAAATTTGTAATGCAGGATGACTCAATGATTTTTGGAACAATTCACATGAACAAAATTGTTTGTGTTTTGCAATTGCATCAGAGGTTGCAAAATGGAAGTCTAAATAGAGTGTTATTAAAGCCTCTTGGCGCTGAGAAGAGACTACTTGGTGCCATGCAATATCCTGGTTAAATTACTATCATCAGTTATCTGTGAGGAATTGGGTTGGTTCCAAGAGTAGGGGCAAGTGTCCTTTATCGATTGGCTTCTTGTTATTCCACCACCATGCATTTGGATGAGAAATGCCTTTATAAAATATAAAAGGCAATAAAGATGGCCAGACAATAACAAATCAGACTTTCTTTGGACTTTGTGCTTTACTATTTCAGCAGGTAAATAATTACCTTATAACATAATATTGCATTCACAGCAGTTTTAATATAGGCTAGCCTCGAACACTGAATTGCACTATACAGAAGCCCAATTACAAGTGAGGTTACAGACATTTTAATCTCATTAATTGCCAGCGGTCATGAACGCTTTACAAAAAAAAAAGCTGAGTTGCAATTCGAGCCAACGTGAAGGTCACATTATCAGACTAGTTGACCACTGCAAGTGCATAATCACTTCACAGGACAGACATTTTGACGGATATGCTAAAGATAAGGACAGAAATACATTGCAATATGAGATGTAGCCAACAAAGTTTGGAAGATGCAGAATAGCCTACAAAAATAAAAAATTAAAGTGGTTTTTGCTAAACATATTTACATGGGTGGAAGGAACATTTTTTTTCTTTAGCAAAATGATGAGCCTTCTAATACACTGTACAAAAATATAAAACGCAACATGTAAAGTGTTGGTCCCATGTTTCATGAGCTAAAATAAAAGATCCCAGACATTTTCCATTCGCACAAAAAGCTGGTTTCTCTCAAATTTTGGGCACAAATTTGTTTACATCCCTGTTAGTGATTATTTCTTCTTTGCCAAGATAATCTATCCACCTGACAGGTGTGGCATATCAAGAAGCTGATTAAACAGCATGATCATTACACAGGTGCACCTTGTGCTGGGGACAATAACAGGCCACTCTAAAATGTGCAGTTTTGTCACACAACACAATACCACAGATGTCTCAAGTTTTGAGGAAGCGTGCAATTGGAATGCTGACTGCAGGAATGTCCACCAGAGCTGTTGCCATAGAATTGAACGTTAATTTCTCTACCATAAGCCGCCTCCATCCTTGTGGGGTTATGGTATGGGCAGGCATAAGCTACGGGCAACGAACAAAATTGTATTTTATTATGGCAATTTGAATGCACAGAGATACCGTGACAAGGTCCTGAGGCCCATTGTGAGGCCCATTTTTAAGGTATTTGTGACCAACAGATGCATATCTGTATTCCCAGTCATGTGAAATCCATAGATTAGGGCCTAATTTATTTATTTCAATTGACTGATTTCCTTATATGAACTGTAACTCAGTAGAATCTTAGAAATTATTGCATGTTGCATTGATATTTTTGTTCAGCTACATTCTTAATTGTCACTTTTTATCCCTCTTGAAAGTTTGAGTTTGTGCTAGACATAAAACTGCACAAATGTAGAAATCTAATCCGGATGTCACATAAGAAGTAAGAATAAAGCTCTTCTATTCTATTTTGGCTGTTCTATTCTATATTCAGTGCAGTCTACTCAGGTGTAATAAAGAACCTGAAAAAATCTATAAAATGTTTGCAATTTTGCATTAAGTAATGCTGATTACAGATCAGGCATGTAAAATGTTTGGATCCATTATAGAGTGGTGAGGAGGAGCTCCATGTCCGGAAGTAATTTAGCCATTATTGTAGCCATTGGCACTCTGTAGAGTTGCTTTTTTCTTCAGTTTTCTCGTGTCAATTAATTTGTGACATTCCTGGATTACTCATTATACAAATAAAGTCAGATTTAATCAACAAATGCGATAGTCAGTTGATAAAAGGTTAAGGGTACAAGACTGTGTACATATCTGGCTGTGTTGGCGAAATAATTACATATCCCATCGAGCCAAGCAGGTAGAGGCTGCCTGTTGTTACAGTGCCAAGACGAGTCAGAAACATTCAGCTTACCCTACGCCAATGACGCCGGTGGATCTCACACCTGAACTTGGATCCGTGTTAAGTAGCAATGATATCCTTCGCCACCATTGTCTTACGACGCGACAGATAGCGCAAACCAGTCATGACTATGCAACAAAACAATAAATCATTCAAGTTTCTTTCCAGCGATTTTATATGATTGTATAACTAGCAATGTAGCTTTGAAGTTGAGGGTGCTGTATTTATTAACATTGGCAATGAGGACGAAAACTAGCATAGTTCAGCCAGGGAAAACAAACTCGGGACAGGATATAGCTAGAAATAACACACACACACACAAAAAATACTGCAAAGTTGCTTAGGATCTAGAAACAGAGCTGCCATGTCTATCGGCGCCATCTTGCTAGGCGAACATGTGCACTAGGCTAATTCAGTACACAGATTGTAGTTTTTATGCCCTGATATCAGGAGCTGGCGGCGAAAAGTTTGATTAAACAATTCAGAGACTGAAAGGAGTAGATCAGAAGACATCTATTTAAGGAAAGCAAATCGATATACAATCCCTTAATCAGCTGTAACTGTCAATAGTAAACAAAGCTTAAAATAATTGAGTGAACCTGAATCCAGAAAACTAATGTTGAAGTCTCTTGTAGACAAAGTAGACTCCTCCTCCACACTGCTCTATAATTATTATGGTCTTATAGACTAGACGTAACATAGTAAACATACATTCGGGACACTCAAATTAGTATGATTTGTTACATTTGGTATGGTTACATAAACTAGAAGGTTACTTATGGTGAAAACGAAAGGTGGTTGGTCAAGTTGGATGGGTGGGTATATAACGCGAAGGTTCCGTGTTTGAATCTCATCATATACAGTGAGGGAAAAAAGTATTTGATCCCCTGCTGATTTTGTACGTTTGCCCACTGACAAAGAAATGATCAGTCTATAATTTTAATGGTAGGTTTATTTGAACAGTGAGAGACAGAATAACAACAAAAAAATCCAGCTAAACGCATTTGTCAAAAATGTTATGAATTGATTTGCATTTTAATGAGGGAAATAAGTATTTGACCCCCTCTCAATCAGAAAGATTTCTGGCTCCCAGGTGTCTTTTATGCAGGTAACGAGCTGAGATTAGGAGCACACTCTTAAATGGTGTGCTCCTAATCTCAGCTTGTTACCTGTATAAAAGACACCTGTCCACAGAAGCAATCAATCAATCAGATTCCAAACTCTCCACCATGGCCAAGACCAACGAGCTCTCCAAGGATATCAGGGACAAGATTGTAGACCTACACAAGGCTGGAATGGGCTACAAGACCATCGCCAAGCAGCTTGGGGAGAAGGTGACAACAGCTGGTGCGATTATTCGCAAATGGAAGAAACACAAAATAACTGTAAGTCTCCCTCGGCCTGGGGCTCCATGCAAGCCTCACCTCGTGGAGTTGCAATGATCATGAGAACGGTGAGGAATCAGCTCAGAACTACACGGGAGGATCTTGTCAATGATCTCAAGGCAGCTGGGACCATAGTCACCAAGAAAACAATTGGTAGCACACTACGCCGTGAAGGACTGAAATCCTGCAGCGCCCACAAGGTCCCCCTGCTCAAGAAAGCACATATAAAGGGCCGTCTGAAGTTTGCCAATGAACATCTGAATGATTCAGAGGAGAACTGGGTGAAAGTGTTGTGGTCAGATGAGACCAAAATCGAGCTCTTTGGCATCAACTCAACTCGCCGTGTTTGGAGGAGGAGGAATGCTGCCTATGACCCCAAGAACACCATCCCCACCGTCAAACATGGAGGTGGAAACATTATGCTTTGGGGGTGTTTTTCTGCTAAGGGGACAGGACAACTTCACTGCATCAAAGGGACGATGGACGGGGCCATGTACCGTCAAATATTGGGTAAGAACCTCCTTCCCTCAGCCAGGGCATTGAAAATGGGTCGTGGATGTGTATTCCAGCTTGACAATGACCCAAAACACACGGCCAAGGCAACAAAGAAGTGGCTCAAGAAGAAGCACATTAAGGTCCTGGAGTGGCCTAGCCAGTCTCCAGACCTTAATCCCATAGAAAATCTGTGGGGGGAGCTGAAGGTTTGAGTTGCCAAACGTCAGCCTCGAAACCTTAATGACCTGCAAAGATCTGCAAAGAGGAGTGGGACAAAATCCCTTCTGAGATGTGTGCAAACCTGGTGGCCAACTACAAGAAACATCTGACCTCTGATTTCCAACAAGGGTTTTGCTACCAAGTACTAAGTCATGTTTTGCAGAGGGGTCAAATACTTATTTCCCTCATAAAAAGCAAATACATTTATAACATTTTTGACATGCGTTTTTTTCATGTCTTTGTCAGTGAGCAAACGTACAAAATCAGCAGGGGATCATATACTTTTTTCCCCTCACTGTATAACTTTAGCAACTTTGCAACTACTTAGCATGTTAGCTAACCCTAACCTTAACCCTTTTAGCTGACCCTTTAACCTAACTCCTAACTTTAACACCTGACACCTAGAGCTAACGTTTGCGTTAGCCACCTAGCTAACATTAACCACAACAAATTGGAATTCGTAACATATTGTACTTTTGGAAAATGTATTGCAATTTGTAACATATTGTACGAATTTCAATTAGTAACATATCTTACAAATTGTAATTTGTAACAAATCATACGAAATGGATGATGGACATCCACAAATGAAAACATACCATATAGAGTACCACAGTACGAGTCATAATGCCCATAAAACCTAGCGGTCAAACAAGGAAATGGTTCCTATTGTTTTTCCACCATTCATTTTTCGCATAGGGGATTTTAGAAACACTTCAAATAAGGGCTGTGTTTCATGTAGGCTTACCCTGGCATGACATTTTGATAACTGTGTGAAACTCTCTAGAACAAGGTGACTTTTATCAATATATTCTCCTGTATTTAACCCCCCAAAATGAAATGCTAATTAGCTCCTATCATAAAGAACTACAAATGCCATGATGATCTGGACTAGATTGCCGAATAGAGACAAAGGTAAGAATCTCTGGATTAACTATCTAATGTTAGCTAAATGTAGCAATTAATAAATTGGCTACATTTCTTTAAATGGACAATTCTGTGAACTGTCTTGTGCAAGTTTTAAATTGACACAATACCTCTTAGCAAAGGTGTCAGCTAGAGATGACATGCAGGAGCTTGCAGGGATTTGTAGTTTTGCATGATGTCTACTTTGATGCTAATTAGTATTTTCGAATCTGAGAGTAAATAGAGCCGAATATATTGATAAAAGTCATCTTGTCCGAGAGATATTTACATGGTTATCAAAACATCACGCAAGGGTAAGCCTACACGAAATAGAGCCCTTATTTTAAGTGTTTCTAAAATTCCCTATGGAAAAACATTTATGGTGGGGGGAAATTTGGAAGCATTTCCCTGTTTGACCGCAAGGTTTTATGGATATTATGACACCTCCACTGTGGGGCTCTATGAAACATATCTTATTAAATGAAGTGTCTCGGATTTACGTACAGAATCATACGAAATGCTCTGAGACCACTTTGGATGTCCGCTAAGCATTGATGAAGAAGCTGCAGCATCTAGCTACACTGGGCGACCAACCCTGCTATCAACTCCGAAACACTTCCCCGCTACTTGGTAATTCCAAGAAAGTTGGTTACTTTCATGCATTTGCACAGAGCATAAAGAGAATTCCACTGCAATGACAAAAACATTTTTTGAGCGGACATCAGAGGCAACTTTCGCTACAAAGTAACAAGGAGTGAGCATAATGATGCACTCGCAGGAACAGGTCGGAGATCGCAAAGATGTTGTGTTTTGCACCCTTTTTAGAGATAACAATGTGATTAGTCAAAAAATATCCTTTACCTGATCATATCGAGGTCTTCCAAGCTGGAACGCAGGACAGGCTGCAGATTCCGCCATGACAGCGAATAAGTATTTATTTATTAATTAAGTGAATCATGAAACTGGATTTTTAAGTAACGTTAGTGAACTAGCTATACTCCCAGTGAAACGGTCGTCACTAGTTACCACAACCACAAAGTCATAAACCCCGCCTATTTCTACAAATTATCTTCTTAAAATGTGATTTTAAACCTAACCCTAACCTTAACCACACTGATAAACTTAAGAATAAGCTTAAATTAAGACCAAAAGTTATTTTTTGTTTTCTTACATTTTTACGATATAGTCAATTTTGACTTTGTGGCTGTGGTAACTAGTGGAAACCCAGTGAAACTAGTGAAGCGATAAATCGCGATGTTACATGGGAGGTGTAGTTTCTGTCATGTCGAGTTACACATTGAAAGTCGGTCAAGATGACTACACATCCCAAATAACTGATCAGCTGAAATGAGGTTGCATAACGGTTCTTGTGGTGTGGTCATATATGTTGCATAGATGCTCCGAGAAACCCCTGTTGACCCAATTTTACTTGCACAGTGTTGCACTTTCTGCCTGTTCACCCCGCTATCATCCAGAAGGCGAGGTCAGTACAGGTGCATCAAAGCTGGGACCGAGAAAAAAAAACAGCTTCTATCTCAACGCCATCAGACTGTTAAATAGCCATCACTAGCACATTAGAGGCTGCTGCTGCCTATTGAAATCACTGGCCACTTTTAGAAATGGAACACTAGTCACTTTAATAATGTTTACATATCTTGCACTACTCATCTCATATGTATATACTGTATTCTATTCTATAATATTCTACTGTATCTTAGTCCATGCCGCTCTGTCATTGCTTGTCCATATATGTATATATTCTTAAATTCCATTCCTTACTAGATTTGTGTGTATTAGGTATATGTTGTGAAATTGTTAGATATTACTTGTTAGATATTACTGCAATGTCAGAGCTAGAAGCACAAGCATTTTGCTACACCCGCAATAACATCTGCTAAACACGTGTATGTGACAAATACAATTTGATTTGATTTGTACCACAGGAGGTTAGTGGCACTTTAATTGGAGAGGACGGGCTCGTGGTAATGGCTGGAGCAGAATCAGTGGAATGGTATCAAATACATCAAACAAATGGTTTCCATGTGTTTGATGGCATTCCATTTGCTCTGTTCCGGCCACTATTATGTGCAGTCCTCCCCTCAGCAACCTCCTTTGGCTACACTATTCTGCAATGCAATGAGCCTAGGAGTCGGCAGAACACAGCATTATTCACAACACCCAATGACGTTCTTGTAATGAACCAATGAATGTGCTTGTGTAAAGGACATCACGCTGCATGCTTAGCAAGTACCACTTCCTCCTGATTCGACCCATATCTGGCGCGAAGCTGATCAAACATAGATCAATGTTTGAAAAGGGTCCAAATCCAAATGCTGTAGGCCTACAGTAGGTTAGGGTTACCGCTATTCTCATTTACATTTTGCCAGAAATGTTTCACTTCAACCTTTGAGCTTCTGTAATGTGGAAGTTTGGATCAAGCCTAGTTCTAAAATTACTAAAAAGATAAGTCATACATTTTTACATTAGAGCAATTCAAAGCTACTCATTCAATGTGTAAACTGATACTAACCTGATATTAGATCATGTGTAACCTGTTTTATTCTTCAGCAGTTCACATCGAATTGGCTTTTATACTGTGAGACATACATGTTGTAATTACAAGGGAAATATATTATATTATATCTCATTGAACTTTTCCTGCTGAGTTTGGATGAAAGTAATGGAAACCAAAATTGAAGTCACAGGTCATGGGGTGAAACAGCATGCAGGTTCCCAAGCCCATTCTGATAATGTGCTCAAACCACATTGGAACAAGGGGAGTGGAAGTCAATACTAGCAGACATAGCAGTGCCCTCTTGCGGAAAGAAAGTAATGTTGCCATTAGAAAGAAGACCTGTCTGCATTGTCAGCATAATACATTATACTGTCAGCAATCAGCATCCCTTTCATTAGATATGGGCAATGAATACAAGGGCAGCTTTGACTTTCACAGTATTTACAATACTCCTGTATTATGATTAAGTAGAAGTATACTGTCTGTAAACATTTGTTTTTTTAGATTTGAGGATAAAATAAATGAATAAATTAATGAATTTGATGAGCAATTTTCTTTATTTTACATGTTACAGTGCTTAGGTCATGTATAGCATTTAAATTATAGTACTGTATTTAAGTACTCTCTGTAACAGGCTTCTTAGCTAACGTTCCACTCCTTGCCAATCCTTTCTTTTGCCAAAGAGACTGGCCTTTTAAAGGCTCTGCATTGGTCAATCCAAAGTCTGAAGTGGCCTTACAGCATTTACTGCGATGCAGCTTCCGCAAACCTGAGGGCTTTCATACTTATTGTGCTTAGTGGAACAGAGCACAGCTATTGTGAAGGAAGTTGCCAAATAAGTGAGTTTGTGTTTATACAGGACATACCGCCCCCACCTACCGTAAACCAATCATGTCAATGCGGAGCTATACAGATCCCTCCATATTGTAACAACATTTGAGAGGCGTTGGGCGATGTGGTATGGCGCATGATTTGGGGTACGTTCGTAAATTCGCTCTGGCTTTCTACTCCGATTTCAGAGCACTCTCGTCTGAGTGTGCCATAGCGCAGTATAACTGATGAATTTACGAACGCCCAGAGCACACTCTGGCACTCCAGATTGAATTTACGAACACACCCTTGGCCTCTGCACGCTGGCTCCGCAATTGCGTCACGCCCTCCATACGAAGCCTCCGACCACATTTTCAGATAAAGCATAAATTGTTTTCAAGGCAATCTCAACGTTCAATATGCAGCCAGATTTACGGCGCAGTTGCTGATTGGTAGTTGTAAACAACATTAATATTTTCCATGCCAACGTCATGGAACATGGGGTGCAAGCAAATTTGGAATTATAATTTTAAGAACAACAATAAACAATACCGTTACAACCTGCAGTCATTCCCTTGTTAGAAGGCAGTGACAATGCAAGATCATGTGGTTCAAAGTGGCTAGAGAGGACTCCATAAAAGAGCAAGAGAAATAATGATACGGAAAATATTAGCCTACAAGATTAAATCGAGCTACGTTTGCTTCAGTTGCATACCATTAATGAGAGGAAAGAAACGCAAAACTGGCACCTGTCGTTCCTCGCACATATGCTGATCATCATGACTCGTCCACTCACAAATCTTTATTTTGTCTCTGGCTTGCATAGCACAGGTGGTAGTCGCCTAAATTCACTGTAGTAGGCTAGGCCAAATATATAGGCTAGCATACGAATGGTGAATTAATAGCAGATCCTATTAATTAACGTCTAACTTACACATCTCTGTCTTCACTGTTCCCTTCTTGCGCAATTTCTGTATCTCCGCTGGCATCTCCACTGGCCTCTCTTCGTCTCTATTCCTTATTTAGTCTATAGCTCTTGAACAAGTAGCCTAGACCAATGCGTGTCCCAGAAGCAATAGGCCTATTGTTTGGTCAATTATTTTGAGCAATTAAAAAATATTGGCTATATATTCGAGGAAAGGACCTTGCTCTTGCTTGCGGATATAAATGAGGCTACAGCCTTCACAATGAACTGGCAGGGAAATTTGAATGGCGAGAGCTTCTCTGGTCTGATGTGATCACATTGGCTGGTGGTAAAAATGCAATAAACGGGAATCCTCTGTTCTACCTGCGCCCAATGTTCATGTTAACAATTAAATGTATTACAGCAGAATTTCCATTGTTAAGAATGTTTCCAATCAAATGTATAAATTAAGTTGCAGCATTTTCCTACCGTTCTAATTTTCGTAAACATTGTGATTGGATGATAGCTGTGAAGGTTATCGAATCAGGATCAAATCCTCTGATCTCCTCGAACTCATTAATGAGAGAATATTCATATTTGAAGACAAATGACAGGAGTTGCAAGGAGTGGAATGTAATAGCTGAACAGAGAAGGCAACCAGGCTGGTATTTTAAGGCCCCCACCAGAGGACAATGTCGCCCCATTTCGACGTAATTACTGTCCTATTGCAGAAATTGTCCTTTAACTCTTCGGAGTCTGGAGCTTTTTTGGCCGTTTTTGGGTACCTTCAATTTTGCCCTGATATACTACATAAAGAAATGTTTACCAGACCAATGTTGGGTATCTTTTTTTTCAGCACAACCTCACCTATATGATCTGTTAGTAAGTTTTTCACTTTGACATACTATTTCAACACACTGGACCCAAACACACACAGAAAACACAAAGTCCGTTTAGAAAAAAGATGGTTTTTTTATTGTAAAACCCTCAAACATGGTGAACCAAGCATTTAAAAAGCTTCAAATTGAACCACAAGGTGCAAATATGAACATATAAAAGTATTTTGGTGATATATACAAGCAATAAATAACTATTTACAATAAAAAGTAGGTATAACCACTGGCGTTTTTCTTCTATTCTAACCCTAAACCTTTTTGTGCCACTCCTCAAAACAGTTTCTGTCCAAAATGAAAAAAAAAGCTTCAAATTGAACCACAAAGTGCAAATATGAACATATAAAAGTATTCTTGAGATATATACAAGCAATACACAACTATTTACAAAAAAAGTAGGTATAGCCACTGGCCTTTACCCTATTTGTGCCACTCTTCAAAACAGTTCCTGTCCACAATGACACAGAGAGCCACATCACAGGCCTTGCACTTCCATGGTGTGACAAACCTCTTCTTGTCAACTTGTTTACAGCGTTGACAAACCCTGCGGCCTGCTGTGGCTTTGTCTTTGGCCTCTGCAACATTGGCAATGGCCACAGGAACATGGCTGGTGCTTTTTTGAAGTGGAACCCCTGTCTGGGTCACTCCGCACAGCTGGGCCACAAGTTCTGCCACAAAGTTCTTGTGCGTCATGGGTGTGACCTGTTGGGTCGCACTGATGTCACAGTGCAGGATGTATGCATTTGTTGTTCCCATGTCCAAAAAATGCAGGAAGAGGGTACGGTACCAGCGAGCAGTTCTGCGATGGGTTGAGTAATACTGGAGAAGCTGGTCTGACAGGTCAACCCCTCCCATGTACTTATTGTAGGCCATGATGGGGGTAGGGCAGGGAATGTCTTTTGCTACCCAGCGTCCAGGTCCTTCCTTCACCTTCCTCTTGATTGTCTCGCCCGAAAACGCTGGGTGGATTGTGGAGCACACCGACACCTCCCGCGTATCCATCCACTTCACAAAGACCAGGCGATCCTCTCTGATCCATCTCACAGACCCCCTCTTCGATTTGCTGGTGAGGGCATTTTCTCTGCCACTAGGACACCCTTTTCTGTTGCTTCTGTAGGTCCCACAGGCTCCAAACTTCATACTTCCCAAACTCAGGAACAGTTTTGGGCTGGTGTAGAAATTGTCCATATAAATATGGTATCCTGTACCAAGATGTGATGGCTGAATGAGGTCCATAACAGCATCATATGAAAGTCCATGCACGCTGGGTGTGTGTGCTTTCCCAACATACACGTTGAAGTTTAGAGTGTAGCCATTGTTAGACTCTGCCAACACAAAGAGCTTGATCCCCCATTTGTTAGGCTTGTCCTTCATGTACTGGGTCATGCCAGTTTTGGCTTTTGTAGCCACCATCCTCTCGTCGACTGACAGTTCCTTCTTAGGATGGTAATGAGCCTGGCAGGCAGTGCGAATGTCGTCCATCAGAGGTTTGACCCTGAACAGTTTGTCATGCTGGGGTGTACCTTTGCGCTGGTCATTTATGACATCCTCCTCTGGATCACTTAGGTGGATGTTCCATGAGATGGACCGGAATATGTCTCTTGGCATGACCTTCGCTGGCAATGAAACAGACAATATGTGGCTTTGTTTCCAGTAGTCCTGGATACTAGGCAGAGTCACCAATGAGGTGTAGATGAGGAGACCCAGAAATCTGTGCAGTTCCTCCACATCAACGTCAGTCCACTGATATTTGCTCCCCTTCTGCTGATTTCTTGCTGCCTGTTTGTTGGTGTTTCTGCAGATTGTCCTCATTGTATCTGCGGCGAAGTAGAGCAGGAAGAGGTCCTTTGGTGTGTGCCCTGAATGCAAATCCACCTGGGCTCCTGGTGGTCTGCGGGGCATGAACCTACTGGCTTGTGGGGCAGTGTCAGGATCAGTCTCTGTTTTCCATGGCTCAGAGCTCTGTTCTGGCTGTGCTGCTGACTGGGCTGGAGATCTTGACCTGGTCTTGGCCTGATCCTTCCTTCCACGCCCCCTCTGTGATGGCCTCCGTCGGCTTGTTGTGGGGGTGGGGGCTGTTGATGGCCCAGGCTGCTCGTCGTCGTCGTCGTCACTATACAAAACAGGTAAACGGATTCAAGATTATTCAAAGTTCAAGATGTTCATTGGCATTTGCACTACAGTGAAGTAGAATAGAATACTATAGTAAGATAAACGAAAGCAATAAAACAAATTCATTTTAGAAAAATGTTTGTCTTCTTACCTCACGTTTTCAGCAACAAAATCAGGGTCCTCGAAGTCATCCTGGCCACTCTCATTGTCTGACGACGAACTTTCCAAAGTTTCTTCATCGCTCATTTGGAATAACAAGTCGACGGCTTGTTCAACGTGAAGTGTGCGCCTCACATTGCTTCACAAAAACGATACTGCTGACAATAAAACTCTTGAAATACAACAATTGAAATACTAACTCGTGAAAAACTCTCCAAAACTACTCATGAACTGAACTAATTCCTCTCGTTCGTTCTTTCGCAATGGCTAGTTGTCATGGGAATGAATGTTTATATACTCGTGTGCATCCTTTAGAACCGGGTTAGCACAAGCACACGTTTTTTTCCGTTCCTTTTTATCACAAAAGACGACAAAGTTATTATAATAAATGCAAAGCGCTCATAAAAGAGCGCATATTTTGACGCACTTTTTTCATGGAATTGAAATTATCATAACTTTGGTTTTAGTTGGTGTATTTACATGAAACAAACACTCAAAACGTAGCTTCGGGTCTCCATTTCTGCATGAAATCGACGGCAGCCCTCTGCGTCACTTGGTTTGGATGCTGCGCGGTCCTAAAGCCGGCCCGCGATTTGAACGCGCCGAAGCGTTCGCCGACTCGGAAGAGTTAAGGTTCGACCTCCAAAAAATGACGCAGGCTGCTAATACAAATCAAATCAAATGTTATTCTTCACATACACATATTTAGCAGATGTTATTGCGGGTGTAGCGACATGCTTGTGTTCCTAGCTCCAACAGTGCAGTAGTATCTAACAATTCACAACAATACACACAAATCTAAAAGTAAAACAATAGAATTAAGAAATATATAAATATTAGGATGAGCAATGTCGGGAGTGGCATTGACTAAAATACAGTAGAATACAGTACATATGAAATGAGTAAAACAGTATGTTAACATTATTAAAGTGACTAGTGTTCCATTATTAAAGTGACCAGTGATCCCATGTCTATGTACATAGGGTAGCAGCCTCTAAAGTGCAGGGTTGAGTAACCGGGTAGTATCCGGATAGTGATGGCTATTTAACAGTCTGATGGCCTTGAGAAATAAGTTGTTTTTCAGTCTCTCGGTCTCAGTTTTGATGCACCTGTACTGACTTTGCCTTCTGGATGATAGCGGGGTGAACAGGCTGTGGCTCGGGTGTTTGATGTCCTTGATGATCTTTTTGGCCTTCCTGTGACATTGGGTGCTGTAGGTGTCCTGGAAGGCAGGCAGTGTGCCCCCGGTGATGCGTTGGGCAGACCGCACACCCTCTGGAGAGCCCTGCGATTGCGGGCGGTGCAGTTGCCGTACCAGGTGGTGATACAGCCCGACAGGATGTTCTCAATTGTGCATCTGTAAAAGTTTGTGAGGGTCTTAGGGGTCAAGCCAAATTTCTTCAGCCTCTTGAGGTTGAAGAGGCACTGTTGCGCCTTCTTCACCACACTGTCTGTGTGGGTGGACCATTTCAGATTGTCAGTGGTGTGTACGCCGAGGAACTTGAAGCTGTTCACCTTCTCCACTGTGGTCCCGTTGATGTGGATAGGGGCGTGCTCCATCTGCTGTCTCCTGAAGTCCACGATCAGCTCCTTCGTTTTGTTGACGTTGAGGTTATTTTCCTGGCACCACTCCGTCAGTGCCCTCACCTCCTCCCTGTAGGCTGTCTCCTCATTGTTGGTAATCAGGCCTACTATTCTTGTGTCGTCTGCAAACTTGATGATTGAGTTGGAGGCGTGCTTGGCCACGCAGTCATGGGTGAACAGGGAGTACAGGAGAGGGCTGAGCATGCACCCTTGTGGGACCCCTGTGTTGAGGATCAGCATAGTGGAGGTGTTGTTTCCTACCTTCACCACCTGGGGGCGGCCCGTGAGGAAGTCCAGGATCCAGTTTCACAGGTCGGGGTTCAGATCCAGGGCCCTGAGCTTAATGATGAGCTTGGAGGGTACTATGGTGTTGAAGGCTGAGCTATAGTCAATGAACAGCATTCTAACATAGGTATTCCTCTTGTCCAGATGGGATAGGGCAGTGTGCAGTGAGATGGCGATTGCATCGCCTGTGGATCTATTGGGGTGGTATGCAAATTGAAGTGGGTCAAGGGTGTCAGGTACATATTCACAAATTGGGGGTGGGAAAGTTGTGGGTAGTAGGGCACTGACAGCTGTCAATGTAGCTAGCTAGCATGCTAACCTTATCTAGCTAACTACTGTTATCTGTTGTTGCTACACCTTATTCAAAAGATTAGCCAGCTAGGCTATGGCTGGTTCTGGAGCTGGATTTGTCATAAGCATGTAGTGAAAACTTTGCCACAGATAGATAGGGGAAACCGGTATCTTTGACTTTGCCATCTGTAGAGCTGCCAAATCTCACACTTTGGCCTTGAGACACACGCATTTGACCCTCTTCTCACGCTGTCACGGCACACCTCTTATATCTCAGGCATTGAAAAGTACTACTTTTATTTTTCTAATTAGTCCATTGTATAGTCAGCGCGTTAACCTTTCAACTCTGCTCCAAATCGTTTTGAAATCGGAGCATCTGCGCCTTCAATTTAACATAATCACGAGTGGAACTTCTATCATAGTCCTGTCTTGCCACAGCACTGTGAACCGCGGCACATTTAAGAATATGATTGGTCTAGTTATGTAAGGATCAAGGGGATTGGATGCTTGTTTTAAGGAAATGCCCCTCAAGATTAGAGTAAAAAGAGCAGCATGGTAGCCCTGTTTTATGTACAATGTTGTCAACAAAGTTAGGTTGTTGTTACTCCTGTCCCTATTGCAGAATGCAGCCTTTTGACAGCATGTACTAAAATCGATTTAATCCACACTTGCATTAGTCCCCTCGTTTGGTGATTGGCATTTTTTTTGCTAAAAGCCTATTTATGCTTGATCTGAAAATGTGGTATGGAGGGTGTGACTCAATTGCGGAGCCTCCATAGGCATGCAGTGGCCAAATTGAGCTCCGTACCCCATCGCCGTGGCCTCCCAAATTTTGTAACAATGCGGAGGGCTCCTTATAGCTCAGTATAACTCTGCATTGACATGATTGGTTGAGGGTAGGTGGGGGGCAGTATGTCCTGTTTAAATACAAACTCACTACCTTGACAACAGCTCTGCTCAACAGCTCTACGCTGCTCCGCTAAGCGCAAGAAGTATGAATGCCCTGACTTCTGCAGAGGCCGTATCACCATAAATGCTGCACGGCCAATGCAGACGGCAGATTGACCAAGTAGCCTTTTAGGCTGTGACAACGAAAAGGCAGCAGACAGATCTACAGTATGTTTTAGCAGGGAAGTTGGGTAGGGTGATCTGATTTGTAACTATGAAAATCATTTTGTGAAACAGACTGTGAACCGAAAAGTGTATGTTTGATTCTAGAGGGGGGACAATAAACATAACAATAATTTGGTTAGGGTGTAGGGGAAGATATGTCATCTTGTCTTCAGGAGATTTTGTTATCTATTTACATGATTTAGTCTGATCAGTGGAACATTTCTCATTCTTAACAATGAGCTAAAATATAGGGTAATTAATGTGCTTGTCAGCAAGAACACTACTGTTATTCCCCATTTCTAGAATTTGTCTGTCTCATCTCATTTCTCATTGTCTGAATAAAGTGTCAAACCACCTAAAAATATGTTTAAAAAAAAATATTAACATACTTTACATTTAAGTCATTTAGCAGAGGCTCTTATCCAGAGCGACTTACAAATTGGTGCATTCAACTTAGGATAGCCAGTGGGACAACCACTCTTTTTCCTTTTTTTTTAATGGGGGGGGTGGGGAGGGGGGGGGGAGTAGAAGGATTACTGTTATACTATTCCAGGTATTCCTTAAAGAGGTAGGGTTTCAAGTGTCTCAGGTCAGTGACTCAGCTGTCCTGGCGTCGTGGGGGTGCTTGTTCCACCATTGGGGTACCAGAGCAGCGAATAGCTTTGACTGGGCTGAGCGGGAACTGTGCTTCCGTAGAGGTAGGGGGGCTAGCAGGCCAGAGGTGGATGAACGTAGTGCCCTCGTTTGGGTGTAGGGTCTGATCAGAGCCTGAAGGTAAGGAGGTGCCGTTCCCCTCACAGCTCACTTTACATTTAGTAAGCAACAAAGTCGTCGAATTTTGAGTGTTCATTTAATGTTCAAAGCATCCTGAATACACCTGACCTGTGGTTTTTATTTGAACATTTTCCATCCTGGTCATAGGCCTAAGCAATGTCAAAATACTTAGAATTGAAGGAAATTAGCTTTATAACGGTAACATTTTCCTGGGGGAGGACACCCAGTCCCCGTCTAGGGGTTGTGCAAGGGGGCAATGAAATTCACATTCTGTAGCAAATCTCACTCCAAGCTTTCTTCAAAGGTTGGCAACCTATTGTTATCTCCAAAGTTTTGGCATCTTACATGAACTGAGGCAGCGAACCTGCCACCGAAATAGAAAGAATAAGATGAAATACCAGTGATATGGATAGCCTGGTTCTCAAAGCTTTGCTCTTGATGCACGCCACAAATTATATGTAACGACACCCTGAGCGCATCGGACACGAAACAAAACACCAATACTTGTAACTGCACAAAACAGCTAAACAAGTTCGCGGAATCTTTCGCGGGTGCCTTTTCATTATAGGAGACGCTTGTGATTTGTAGCTGCACCAATTACCGCAGTGGAGCGTGGTCAAAACCATTCATCATGGGGCGACGGGGAACGGCCTTCCAAAATTCAATCATATTACACAATTTTACCCTTTATAAAATGGTCATCTTTTTTTAATACAGACTAGCGCAAAACTAAATTAAAGTTGACACATTTTCCAATGGATTATGATAATTTGCTGGTAAAAATCACAAGTTTGCACCCCCTATTTCTATTTGCTCCATGGCTCAGGCAGCCAAGTGTAGGCTATCGCGAAAAACTGCCGTCAGAGACGGAAGAAGAAGTGAGACACCCCACTTGCAGATTTATTCTGGTTCAATGAAAGTCAATGAACTATACTGAACAAAAATATAAACGTAACATGTAAAGTGTTGGTCCCATGATTCATGAGCTGAAATAAGATCACATACATTTTCCATACGCACAAAAATCGTATTTCTCTCAAATTTGGTGCACAAATTTGTTTACATCCCTTTTAGTCAGCATGTCTCCTTTGCCAAGATAATACATCCACCTAATAGGTGTGGCATATGAAGAGGCTGATTAAACAGCATGATCATTACACATTGGCATGCTGACTGCAGAAATGTCCACCAGAGCTGTTGCTAGAGAATTTAATGTTAATTGCTTTACCATAAGCCGCCTCCAATGTCGTTTTAGAGAATTTGGCAGTACGTCCAACTGGCCTCACAACCACAGACCACGTGTAATCATGCTAGCCCAGGACCTCCACATCCGGCTTCTTCACCTGCGGGATCGTCTGAGGGGGTGCTGAGGAGTATTTCTGTCTGTAACAAAGCCCTTTTGTGGCTCCCCAGTGGGTGGGCCTATGCCCTCCCAGGCCCACCCATTACATTTACATTTTAGTCATTTAGTAGACGCTCTTATCCAGAGCGACTTACAGTTAGTGAATACATATTTTTTTATACTGGCCCCCCGTGGGAATCGAACCCACAACCCTGGCGTTGCAAACGCCATGCTCTATCAACTGAGCTACATCCCTGCCGGCTATTCCCTCCCCTACCCTGGACGACGCTGGGCCAATTGTGCGCCGCCCAGTCGCGGCCGGCTGCGACAGAGCCTGGATTCGAACCAGGATCTCTAGTGGCACAGTTAGCACTGCGATGCAGTGCCTTAGACCACTGCGCCACTCAGGAGTACCCATGGCTGCACCCCTGCCCAGTCATTTGAAATCCATAGATTAGGGCCTAATGGATTTATTTCAATTGACTGATTTGCTTATATGAACTGTAACTCAGTAAAATCTTTGAAATTGTTGCATGTTGCATTTATATATTTTTTCAGTATAAGTAGACCAGACACAGCTGCTATTGCATTGGACCCATCCTTTTAAGTAGACCGGAACTTATTTTTTTATTTAAACGATAAACGGCCAGAGTGAACTATCTTCATTTATCTATTAGATTGCTCAGCAGAAAGTCACAACTTGCAAACTTTGCAGGTGTTTCTGATTATTAAACAATGCCATGCTAGTGGGTGGTAGGCCTACCCTTCAAATACAGTACCTGCAGAAAGTATTCACACCCCTTGACTTTTTCTACATTTTGTTGTGTTACAACCTGAATTTAAATTGAGATTTTGTGTCACTGGCATACACATAATACCCCATAATCTCAAAGTGGAATTGTGTTTTTAGAAATGTTTACAAATGAATTAAAAATGAAAAGCTGAAATGTCTTCAGCCAATAAGTATTCAACCCCTTTGTTATGGCAAGCCTAAAGTTCCGGAGTAAAAAGTTGCTTAACAAGTCACATAATAAGTTGCATGGACTCACTCCGTGTGCAATAATAGTGTTTAACATTATTTTTGAATGACTACCTCATCTCTGTACCCTACACATAAATATATCTGTAAGGTCCCTCAGTTGAGCAGTGAATTTCAAACACAGATTCAACCACAAAGACCAGGAAGGTTTTCCAATGCCTCGCAAAGAAGGGCACCTATTGGTAGATGGATACACATTTTTAAAAAGCAGGCATTGAATATCCCTTTGAGCATGGTGAAGTTATTAATTACACTTTGAATGGTGTATCAATACACCCAGTCACTACAAAGATACAGGCGTCCTTCCTATCTCAGTTGCCGGAGAGGAAGGAAACCGCTCAGGGACTTCACCATGAGGCCAATGGTGACTTTTAAACAGTTACAGTTTAATGGCTGTGATAGGAGAAAACTGAGGATGGATCAACAACATTGTAGTTACTCCACAATACTAACCTAATTGACAGAGTGAAAAGAAGGAAGCCTGTACAGAATAAAAATATTCCAAAACATGCATCCTGTTTGCAATAAAGCACTAACGTAAAACTGCAAAAAAATGTGGCAAAGAAATTAACTTTGTCCTGAATACAAAGCATTATGTTTGGGGCAAATCCAACACATCACTGAGTACCACTCTTCATATTTTCAAGCATGGTGGTGGCTGCATCATGTTATGGGTATGCTTGTCATCAGCAAGGACTAGGGAGTTTTTAGGATAAAAATAAGTGGAATAGAGCTAAGGACAGGCAAAATCCTAGAGGAAAACCTGGTTCAGTCTTCTTTTCTTTCCAACAGAGACTGGGGGACAAAATCACCTTTCAGCAGGACAATAACCTAAAACACAAGGCCAAATGTACACTGGAGTTGCTTACCAAAGCTACATTGAATGTTCCTGTGTGGCCTTGATACAGTTTTGACTTAAATCAGCTTGAAATCTATGGCAAGAGTTGAAAATGGCTGTCTAGCAATGATCAACAATCAACTTCACAGAGCTTGAAGAATTGTAAAAATAATCATGTGCAAATATTGTACAATCCAGGTGTGCAAAGCTCTTAGAGACTTACCCAGAAATACTCACAGCTGTAATCGATGCCAAAAATGATTGTAACATGTATTGACTCAGGGGTGTAAATATTTATGTAAATGAGATCTTTCTGTATTTCATTTTCTATACATTTGCCAAAATAAATCTAAAAACATGTTTTCACTTTGTCATTATGGGGTATTGTGTGTAGATTGGTGAGAAAAAAAAATCTATTTCATCCATTTTGAATTAAGGCTGTAACACAAAGAAATTTGGAATAAGTCAAGGGGTATGAATACTTTATGAAAGCACTGTAAAACCCAACCCTGAAACAAAATGTCATTTCATTGAAAGCGGGTAGTTCGGTTTTGTCACTTCAAGCCCAAATATATCATCCATTGATTAAAACGATTACTTATTGACTTACATCGTTGTGCCATTGTCTTTCAGCTCGAAAAAGTGGATTTCTACTGGTGTGGGAGTTTAAGTACTGTACTAAATAATACACGCAATGTCATACAAAAATTATATGACAAAGCAATATACATAATTATATACATTGGCTTTGCAAATGAAACCAAAACGTGAAAATATAACTTAGCATAATGCCTTTGAATTTATTGTAACACCCATCTTACCACATTAACATTTATCACTTTATTCTTTGCACACACTTCATCCATGAATAGTAAAAAAAAATACATAATAATTTATTCAATATGACACTAGCTCAAGAAAACAAATTGAAGTTCAGTGGAAATCTCCTCGAGTCAGTCTGTTTTTGAGTCAGTGTCTTATGCCAAATAATTACAGTATTTACCATGACGAAGATAATTTGGGTCCATATCAATCTAATTCAGACACTTAAATGTTTTCTGAATTTGAGGCAATGTCATATCAAGTAAGAACAATTTATACCACTGAATATTACATTTACTGTACACTATGAATAGGAAGACATTTTCTGTATTCTTCATCAATGCACATTTATAAGAATTATAATGCAGTACATTTGACAAAAGCTGTGTCACTTTCCTTATACTAAGTAGCAAGTGTAAAGTGACCAATAACATTTGCTATGACTGCAGTTTCTGATTAGTACTTGCAGCCTGACATTTGAGCAATAGCAAGCATGCACATTGGGCAACATTGTGTCTTTATCAACGGGGCAGGGTATCAGCAGTGAAACCTGGATGGTTGTGACATTTCATTTTTGCTTAGGGATGTGTTGAACTACACCTGCCCCTGGAGAAGTGGTCACCAACCCTGTTCCGGAAGAACTACTTGGATGTACAGGCTTTTGTTTCAGCCCTGCACCTGGTTCAGCTAAACAACTGACCAACATGACCTAGTTAAATGCACTATGACAGGGACTGAGCTGCTCATCCTAGAAGCTCTCTGGCACCAGGGTTTGATGGTGACCATGGCCCTATATTATACTATGATATACTAGCACTAGCAGTCACTTGTGTCGGGAGCGCACTTGGAGGAGTGTGGGTGTCTGCTCCATGATCTGCACCAGCAGCTTGTCGATGTAGTCCTCCAGGTCGCGCACCTGCGCCTTGATCTTCTTCAGCTCCGCCTCGTGTTTCTCCAGCAGTGCCGCCCGCTGGTCGGAGGCCGCCTGCTGCTTCTCCACATCCATCTCCTGCTGCAGCAGAAGGGAGATCAGCTCCATTTTGGTCAGCTGCTCGTACTGGGCCGAGCTGTCCGCTAACGATTCCTGAGAAGACAAACACAGGCCCTGTCAGAATACTTTTGAGAATACATCCTTCATTCCTATCTTGAAGGAATCACTGATCTGACAAGACTGGATCTGTTACATCAAATGGGAAAACACAGATTAACAAGAGGAGGGACTCAATTGATAAAAATCTATCGCTGTCATCAGATGTTTTATTGTCACATACACCGAACAGGTGCAGTGAAATGTATTGTTTTACAGAGTCAGCCATACATGACCGAAAACCTTTCCACTGAATTTTGAACTGCCCAGTTATCCCAAAGTAGACAATAATGTTTCAGAACGTTTCTGTTTGGAAAGTCATTCATTATGTGAATTCATGGATTCTTTATCTTGATTATATTCGTTGATATATTTGGAATACTCCCACTGGGCACAGACGTCAATTCTCAACGTCTATGAAATGACGTGGAAACAACGTTGATTCAACCAGTGTGTGCCCAGTGGGCTGTTTCTAATATGTGATTCAGTACTGAAAAACACAGCTTTATGAAAATATTCATGTACAGTATGTCACCCATTGGAGCAAAAGCTCCCCTGCATAGTTTGGCTGTTTAGACAGGCAGCACAATTCTTTCGACCAATCAGATCAGCTCTGAAAAAGATCTGATGTGAAAATATCTGTAGTGATTGGTCAAATTACCAATTAGTGGAAAAAATATCAGAATTGGGCTGCCTGTCTAAACACATAGTTTGTGGCCTTTTATACCTCAGTCTCAGCCAGTGTCTGCTGGGCGGCGCGGCATGGGTGGATGGAAGACTTGAGCTTCTCCAGAATTGACCGGCCCTCTTTCTTCTCCCCCTGACTGGCTGCGGTGGTCAAGGGCTTCACTGGGTGGGGGCTGCAGAGAAAACATCACCATCAAATGTTCACTGCATTGGATTATGTGTACATAACACTTTTCACATGAAAATCAATATACAGTACAGTACAATGTGAGGCACTGGCATTACATAGTATGTGGTAATATTCATAACAATGCTCCAGCCTGGATTTTGAATTTTCTGTATATAATGGAGACCTCAAATCAGTTCTCTACACGACAGCAAAATGTGTTTAGCAACAGGTTTCAGTAAGAGAGCATAAAAAGAGCTTATAGTGTCTGATTTGAGTATAGCACAAAGCAGGTATGCTTCAGCAGTAATGACAGGCTCCAGGTTGAAGTTCCCCTGGGTACAGATCTAGGATCAGCTTCCTTAGTGGGGAAAACGCAAACTGACCCAATATCAGCATCTTGAGGCAACTTCACCCTACACCTAATGAGAGAGTGAAGGAAAGTATTTCCATTTTGCTTTCATTTACAGATGGTCAAAATGGCAGCACAGAGAGCTGAAGTAGTTGTTAAATCATCAAGATAAGGCTGAGATTTTCATTGTGATGACTGTGATTGTGGATGTGGACTCCTAGATGTGATGAGACAGTCAGCGACACAAATGTTTGACACAAATTAATTACACAGAAGTGAGACGAGCAACGTAAAAGATTTAAGCAATTTACAAAACTGTAGCAACCAATGGGTTTGCATGGGCAGGTGGTACTGGCAGGGGATATATATATTGATTAATTTAGAGAACTTCCTCTTAAGGAAGCTACTTGAATAGATTAAATCAAATAAACTAAATATATTAGTTTCATTTGGAAGAATGAGAATACAGTCTAACAATATGTAGGTTCAGGTTTTCAAGCTATGGCTTGTAAACAGCTAGCAGGTGTGTTATGTCTAACTATTTCTAATTGCCGCATCCCATTGTTGACTACAACCTGGCAACCCAATCTGGCAACCCAACCTGATATTTTCTCAAGAGGAGTGGAGTGGGTACACAGAGCTTAAGTGTGAGGAGAAGTCTCACCTGCTCTCCTGTCGGGGCAGGCTGCTAGCTGGCTGTGTCTCCTCAGGTAAAAGTGTGTGCCGTGCATCGACCAGGGGTTGGACAGTGGTGGAGGAGGTAGAGAAGGAGGAAGAGGTGCAGGGGGCCACAGCCAAGGTGGCACTGGCTCCGGTACTGGGTCTCACGGTCGGGGGGTGATGTATGGAGGAGGGGCCGGGGGTGGGGGGTAGCTTAGCCTGGGCATTAGTTTCAGTCACAAGGGAGGGGGCAGCAGAGGAGGGGTTGGAAGCATGCAGAGAGACGCCAGGCCTTAACCTGGCACTCATGGGGCTTCTCACGTTCGGGGCTACTTTGGCATGGACGTCTTCGAAGCTGATGGTCCCAGCATGTCTGGACGGGGAACGTTCCGTTAACCAGTTTTCTTTTGGAATTGACTGAGTGGAACATTTTGTGTTCGTTTTTTGCGAGGAAACAAATAATTTAGCTGCCTTGAGCGTTGTCTCTCTATCTGGTGACAAAGGTGAGGAAAAAGGAGATTTGGTGGGTTGATATGAGAAGGGTACTTCAATGCTCTCTGAGAGTACTTGCCCAGGAGACAGTGATTGGTGAAGAGGGCTCTCACGCAATCCTTTGCCAGGGCTATTTGAACCACCGTTGCCGCGGAGCTCTCGTATCATTCCCTTGAGACTCCTGTGTGAACTAGCACCCCTAGGTGAAGACTCATTGACATGCTTGGTTAGTTTGGCCAGAGGCTGACTCACTTCCTGTTTATTGCGTACAACTTCCTGTTGCATTCCCATCTGTGGAGAAACTGGAGAAGTTCTAATATGACATGAAGGGTCTACTATTGAAATGTCTATCTTTGATTTTGAAATGTTGCCATTTCTATCCAGTGGAGATTGTTTTATATCTACAGTGTCTCTAGTGATGTCTTCAGACTCAGGCTCTATGTTAAGACTGTCAGGTGTAAAAATGCTATTGTTCTTCTTATTGCTTGCAGAATCTCTGCGTGATGTATTCAATTCACAACCTCCATCTTGCCAATTGTCTTGACAAAGCAAGGAGGCTTCTGGTAAATTCGCTTTTAGGGCAGAGTTGATGTCTATAGTACTAGGTTTCTGAAAAGTTAACATATCCTCTGCAGATAGCATCTTCTGCTCATGATATACGGTTATGAGTGTAACTTGTGGAGATTGAGGAAAAATGCCACCTAAACTTTTGAGGGTATTCACTGTCATCATTTCAGATGGAGATGGGGAGGCATCAGAAGCAGAGTCAATAAAACTAAAATCAGAGTTACTTAGGTTTTTATTTAGATCTTCCAAGGTTAGCGGAGGTGATTCATAATTTATATTTCTGGACTTGGTGGGCTTCTCTGGGTGAATTGAGAAGAATTCTGTTGTTGGGTCTGGTGTAGTTGACGCAATGTCATGCGTCTTAAGACCTGAATTAGAGTGTTTTGGGGAAGACATATTCAGTAGATCGGCAACAGTCATTTCACTATCAAGAAGCATTACTGGTAGAGATAAGTCTTTGAGTTCAGAATGTGAAGTGTTCTTTACAATGGCGTCTTTTCTAACAGTGGGACTGGCGTCCATCGTATCCTCTGAGGCCAACAATATTATCGAATCCTTTATATTTGGGTCTAGATGGTTTTCTGTTGCATCCGGCCATAAGTCCTGCTCATTAAACATCATTTTACAGCTATCATCTTCATCTCGCAATGGTTCATAGTCAAACTTCTCGAACTCATCTTCAGACTTGAATGGAGATGGAGACTCTGGAGAAATGTTGGCATAACGTTGTGAGTGTTCGGTATGAAATTCACTGCTGACGAGAAGGTGTTTGCCTGGGCTTGGGTACAGCTGGGGAATAAGTGTGCATCTCTTGTGCCCGCCTTCTCTTGTGTGCTGCAGGGAAGCCGCGCCTGTTTGTGACAGGAGACAGGCCTCTTTCTGCACAGCCAGCTCCTGACCCCTGTGCAACCAGCTGTCAGAGGGTCTCTTGTTTACCAAAGTCCTTGTTATGGGCCTCCGTGGAGGCAACGGTGGATGCTCTTCTTCTTCACTCATCTGCATCTCCTCAACGGGTGGAATAGTGTAACTCTCATGTGGAGGAGTGATTCTTACTTGAGCTTGCCTCGAGGTTGCATTTGAAGGGTGATTGGTAGGAGAGCCCTTTGGCGAATTCAGCCTGCTGGATGCAAAGGCGTCAAAGGACTCGTCCCATTCTCTTCCCCCGCTCTCTGATATGGAGCGAGAGGTGAATGGATTCGGGGGGCTGGCAGTCGCCGCTCTCGGGAGTAAGGCAGGGAGGGACGTCTGCCTGGCTACAGGCCTGGGGCGCTCTCGCCGTATGGTGGCCATTTTCTTTTGCACTGCGACATTGTGGACGGTACTGGGGACGCTAGGCAAAGCTGTGGAATGACAGGGGGAGCAGGGAGCGAGAGGGGGGGACCTCCGGGCCTCTTCGGTTATGAGGTCCTCAAAAAATGGGTTACCCTGCATACACAGGAGGAAGGGGTTGGAGGGAGAGATTGGATTGGGGGTCGGAGAGGGAGAGGGGGTGAAGGGGTTAGTGGGATGGCCACTGTCGGGTGAGGCACGGCCAGTGGAAGAAGTAGAGGGAGACGAGCACTGGGGGGGAATGGGGGAGCGAGGGGGGAGGGGAGGAGGGGTGTCTGAGTCGCTTTCTACCTTAGAAGAAACTTCCACCCTGTGGAGGGAAGGCACAAGCAGTCCTCTTTGTTAATTCTATGCCAGCTGACCCATTCAAAAAAATGGGTGCAATTTTCTAACACACATAGAAAAAGGAAAGCCAGATGTCTAAAGAGAAGAAGCATCTTCTGCCAGCTAACGTTTATTTGAGGACTAGCTTAAAATATTTTCATATGTGAATATGCTACAATTGCCCAAAAATGTTAACAATAATGGGTTATGGAAAACAGCAACAAGAGTTTACTACAAAAAGCTGTGGTGTATTAACATTATGACTGTTTTAGAGGAACAGAAGAGGGAATGTTTTAGTGTAACGCCACATACAACAGACAGGAAGTGTGTTGTAGACAGGAGAGACTGGTGATTGGCCAGAAGAGGGAGCCCATCTTTTTGCATTGTTTATAAGTAGGGGTAAACGAAGAAGAGAGGCAGAGCGGCCATTCTGAGGCGTCGCTCTCCGGGTGTCATGTCACCTGTCACTTATGCTGAAGCTTGGGATCTGAATAAACTTATGATCGAGGATTCAGTATGAGCGGACTCCTTTGTTTATCAGCAATAATTGCCACCACTCACTCGATACGACAAATGGCGCCCAACGTGGGGCTGGTCTGCAGTTCTCCTTTGTTCATTTGTAGCCGCCAAGCTAACTGAAGCTAACTCGGTCTGAAGTCATGACCAGACAAGGGTGAGTTTTTTCCTCACAAGCTTTGTGAGATTGTTAGTTTTGATACTGCTTGTGTACACTGGAGAGGTGTACCATACGACCGTGCCTCGTGGAGTTATTGCTGATTACTGGGGGTCTGGCTAATCATTATCAATTGTTGCACTGGTAGACAGGGCAACAAGGGGGAGGGTAGGCTTGGAATTTTAGAGCAATCGATGGTAGAGATATTACCGGCAGATATTGGCAGAATGAAGTCAGGAATACGTATGCATATTTAGGGCACCGTGAATCTGGTAAAGACCTCGAAGCGAGGCGATTCTTTAGGAATGGGCCATGAAATCCTTGCAACGCGTTCGGTGGGGTAAGGTTGATTCTGGGAATTATAAGCTGGACGGATTATATGTATGTTATGCTCATCTTATAGTTGACGAAGTATATGTGTGGGATAACTTCTCTATGATTATCCAGAACTTACGGCAGCATAAAGTTAGACGGGGATAATTGGACAATGATTTGGCCACGGTGCAGGTTACTTAGGGCGTGGTAGGCCGCAGTTAGCTAAAGGCTAAGGTTAATGCTAAATGGGAGTGTGTTTCATGCTACATGGTATATGGCGGCTAATGCTAAATGCTAATTGTGTTGTGTGCTACATGCTAACGTATCCTTAGAGACCCCATTGCGATGGATTAAAGTCTCTTAAAATATGTCTGTGTGTGTGGAAGTCAAAGTTCTACGCAAATGTGAGCTCTGTTACCGTATTGGTCCGAATATAAGACGACCCTGATTATAAGACGACCCCCCGTTTTTCAACACAAACATTTAGAAAAACAGATTTGCAGACTAGATTTGCCGAACAAAGAACTTCATTTTATTTTAAAATAACAATATTAAAAACACAGTGAATTAAACACAAAGGCAAACTATGTACAGTATGATTCAAAATTAATATCAAGCAATAATAAAGCAACATTTTTAAATAACAGAGAAAATACAGGCCACACATTTAACTAAACTTAACAAAAATTCGCCAAACTTCTCCTCCGATGTCTCTCTATCCCTCACACACGTCCTCTGCCCCGCTGTGTTCGCTCTCGCTGTCATCGCTCCCCAGCTGCTCCGCTTCCACCGGCTCCTCCCAAAGCACGTCGTCCTCGCTGCCGTCCAATGCATTTGAGATGCAACATTTTTTAAAGCCATCGATGATGCTCTGTGAGGGAATAGCATCCCATGCATGCAGGATCCATTCACACAGTAGACTTCTCTCCGAAGTCTGACGGCAGGCGTTGGGCCAAACTCGTTCTCCGTCTAAGTGACAGTCCATTACGCCGCATCATCCTACGACACCAGCCGAGGCTGGCTTTAAATCCAGTGATGTTGAGCTCTCTGGCGATTTCCAGGGCCTTAACCTGGATGACAGCTCTGGTAATGGGCATTCCCTCACTTCTTTTTTCCCTGACATATTCAAAAACCCTCCGGTCAACCTCAATGAAACGACCACTTTGAGGACCACGGAAGGATTTTCGCTGACTGTTAGCATCTTTTAGACGTTGTTTTTCTGCTCGCCATCTTCTTACATTACACTCAGTGACCCCGAATGTCTTGGCAGCTTGGCAGTTGTTAGATGACTCTGCCTTATTGACAACCATTATTTTGAAATTGGCATCATAGCTCCTCCGCTGTTGTTTATTGACCTGGCCCACTTTTGAGCCACTTGTCTCTAAATGGTCAGCCTGTCTTTCCATCTTTAAACACCGGTAACGGGCTGGTTGTTAAGGACGCCTCTTCCCTCCGTCCGGAACGAATTTTTGGCGCCATCTGTGCCCGCGAATGTGTATTGACATTTAAAGGGAGCGCCGAAGAAGAGAAACTGCGCTCTGAATACTAGACCCCGAATATAAGACGACCCGACTTTTTTGGACCTATTTCGAGGGGAAAAAAGGCCGTCTTATATTCGGACCAATACGGTATGTGTAATTGTGTGAGTATAAGGTATAAAATAGTGAAGCTGTAGCGTAATGCTATCGTTCTATTGTCCGGGAATCGTATCATTGAATGCATTTGCGCATGCGTTTAATTTTATGACACTACACTACAAAACGTGGGATTTGGAGTTTATGGCACGAGATTAGGAGACGTTGGGTTCCGGTACTAAACCTACACCACGAGGGTATGCTAAAACTACAACAAAGGGGATTGTGGGTAACGTGTCATATTTCTGTGGGCCTGCGTGTCGCAGGGAGAGAAATAGACACAGACGAGGAAACAAAGAGAAGATATATTTTGACACGAGTATTCTAGTTTAAACGGCGGATGGTTAAAGATGAAACTTGTTTTGTGACCTATTGAATTGATAAATGAGAGAGAGATATGTTGACGGATTATAATAAATAATTAAATGACGGATTAAAATAAAATAAATGTTTTTGAGCGATCTATTTAGTTCTGAGTTTAGTCTTAGAGTGAATAAGGTAGAACGAATGAATATTGAATGGTTGGAAATACTCAGTGATTGCATTAACTACTAAAATCTGTTTCTGTGTCTTTGTTCCCTTGTCATATGAGAGACAGGAGAGAGAGAGGAGATACAGAAAGTGATGACGTACACGTCACGTGACGCGACAGAGGATCAAGTCCAAAAAAAAAAGGTTTTGAGATGACAATTTCACATAGGCTTGGCAAATACTATTTCATTAAAAATTGCATTTTGGAGGCTATGTGCATCACTGGGGTTTGATTGGAGTTGTGTTGGGAATCAAGGACTGACATTATTCTGTAAATTTAAGATAATTAGGGGTTATAGAGCAAGGGGTTACAGGCTTTGTTTTTGGGATTGCTTTGAAGTTGACTAACTTACATTTACTTGCATTTGATGGGTTGTGGTAAGATAGCCAACACTAATTGATAAATTGGTGACATAGGATATAGGAATAAAAATTGGTTTTAATTATTCATGATTTTTAATTGATTTATTTAAAAAAAAAAAGGAATATAAAAGGGTTGATATAGGGGAAAAAATAGTAATCCTTTAACTAAAGTAGTGTTAGAAAAACTAATGGCAGAAGTTAGTACACCTTTCTCACATACGGATTCAGCAAAAAGACACCCACCTTATGAGAAGGAAGTAGAGCTTAGGGAGTAGAGCTTAGGGATGTTTATCCTCAGCTTCCGGTGATCATCCAGGAGGGTGATTGGTGCATCAGAGATGAAGACGAATAATAGATAGAGGACAAGCAGAAACGACGATCACAGAAGAAAAGTAAGAAGATGATGGAAGATGATATTTTGAGGACAGAACTTAGAATATAAGCTTTTGAAGAATCCTGATATGTCAACAGCAAGAAAGAACAGGACGAAGAAACTCTGAGAAAACTCAATCATACAACTGGTGGAGAAGAGAAGCTTTGGTTATGAAGAATCAGAGTGAACCAAATCAACAATCACTGTTACAGCTTCAACTGAACAATCTCAAATACAATTGTACCAGCCAAGGGGGGTACCAAATGTTCCATATCCACAGCCAGTTTCTGGACAGACACAGAATTGGAGAGGAAGAGGACGAGAAGAAATAGAAGGAGGAGGAAGATTTCAGCTACACTTCCAGCAACTTTCAGAAGACTGTTATAATTGTGGACAGATTGGTTACTTTACCTGTGAGTGCAACAAGTCAGGAGGAAAAAACAGAGAACATTTTTAAGGAAGATACAGGGGCAATTCAAGATCACCTGTTCTCCAGGTGAACCCTAAAGATTCTAGAGTGCCTAGAAGATCCGGAAGGGGGGTGTCAGCTGATAGCACCGATTAGAGAAGAAGAGAAAATATCTAACAATTGAAGTAAAACCAGAGGACTATGAGAAGTGATAGTGAATAGTGTAAAAACTTATCTGTGTTCAGCCTAAAGAGGTTAAACATCTCACTATGTAAAATTAACTAATTAGGATAGGGATTTGAGGTAGTAAAACAGTTAATTACTCTTAGGGAACCAATTGATCTCTGCTATAGAACTCAAAGAGAAATCAAAATAGACATACTAATATTAGAAGATACTGTTATTGCAGTGTTGGGAAGAGATGCATTGTTTAAATTGAATTGTACAATAAGATGTACACTAGACGACTGTCTGGTAGAAGATTTTAAAAAGTAGGTTTTTGGGAATCATATTGGCTTAAAAAGATAGTATCATAGGAAGGATGATACTGCCTATTAGACAATCTGTCTGGGAAATAAAGTTAAAAGGGGTGACGGTTATTCTGGGTTACATTCTTACACTAAGAGATTTCAGGCTAGGCTAAAAGGTGTTTAGTCATTTGCCAAGTCTGTGTGTAAAAAAAGTCAGAAGCAGGTGGGGACTTTCCCAATCACATATTCAAAAAATTTGGTGGTAAAGGGATTTTGTGAATAAATCAGTGGAAAAGGTTTTTAAAGGTTAGGAGAAAAAGATTAGATTAAAATAAGTTAGGAGAACTAGGTTGAAGGAACTCTAAGACAGTAAGCTAAGTTTCAAAGTTAGTAGTAAGAGAGAGAGAACAGTAGTGAAGGACATTTTAAAGTTTAGTGGGAAGATATGGTAGGAGTTTAGATCTGTTAGGAGCAGATGCATTGAGAAAGTATGTGTTGCTGAATGATAAGAGAAGATTGAGGGTGATTGAGTATCTATAGTTACAGTTCCCAGCAGGGAGATCAAGGTAATTATAGGTGTATTTTTATAATCAAAAGTTTGAAAGTCAGGGATTAGAGATGGGACTGAGAGTTGGGAAAAAGTGACACTAGTGGTGATAGATGGAAGTACAAGCAAAGACAACTTTTCTTTGGAAAATGGATGAAGTAACTAAGGACATTAACACTTCAGTCTATTAAAACAACAGTGAGAAGCAATTTAATTCTTTCAACATTGATAGTTATTAAAGCCATAAATATATCGCATTTGATTATAAGGGAACCAATAGCTCACCAATTTTAGGGGAAAAAATACTTATTAGGGTTAGGATGGGGACGTTCCTCCCACATGGAGAGATAATTATGGAGAAGAAGTATTGTTATCAGGACCAAGAGTAGAAGCTGTTGCACCTAATCAAAGGAGGTATAGTTTGGAAGAGGGTTAGGAGTGACTGTTCACTTATGTTGCGTAATGTTACAGAGAAAGGTCAGGGAGAGTATATGTGTACTTATCTAGTGCAAGCATTAAAATTTGTTCCGGTTAAGAATTATTGGTTAAAAGGCTATGTAATTCATAAAGTAACGCTTATAATGGAAGAGTTGAGGTCTGTTGTAGCCTCCACAGTCATTGAGGGAGTTCAGGAGGAGTAGATTACAGTAGCCACTCCAACAGTAGATAATACACAGAGGATATTGGTAACTGTGCCACTAGAAATAATTAAGGTTAATACATACTTTAATGGTAACTTTGGAAGGGATTAATGATACGATGGCAATAGCAAATGTAGGAAGTATGACACCGACAACAACTTTTCTGAAATTAAAGGGGGTTAGCAAGAAGACTCAGGGGTTTATGTTACGGATGGAGAGTGCTATCAATGATAGTATGAATAGGGTTAAAATAGGAGAACAGATAGTAGTAGAGAGAATATTGATTCATCATGGAGGTACAGGATGAGGTCTTTGATTTTAATGACAGACAAGGAGAGGTATCTGATCAGTACCGCTCGTTAGGGGAGAGAGAAACTAAAGGGAGTGGTTTGATTCTTCTGTTGTGAAAATTAGAGATAGATGGGCAGGTTCCAGCAGCTCATTCTGTAAGATCAGTGAGGAATCTTGAGGGTCCATGTCTGGTGAGAATTCCAGCACCAAACATTTTAGAGACGGTCGTTCGACCTCTATCAAGTATGTGTCAATCTTATGCGTTGTCATGACTGTGGTATCAGCAACAATAATCAGTAACAGATAAAATAATGTCGTTGTCAAAACATTTGTTTAAGCCTAGGGTTAGGTGTTATTGGGTTAAGCTGGTAGAGCACGGCGCTTGTAACGCCAAGGCGCTTGTAACGCCAAGGTAGTGGGTTCGATCCCCGGGATCACCCATACACAAAAATGTATGCACGCATGACTGTAAGTCGCTTTGGATAAAAGCGTCTGCTAAATGGCATATTATTATTATTATAACTTGTGTGCATTTGTTAGATGGAAAGTAAACTCAGGTAACAGCAAACCCTGAAGCATTTGAGGTGTAACCATTGAGGGTTAAAAGTTGTTTTGTTCTAATAAAACATATGAGGTAAGGGGTATGTTTATGGGAATATCAGATTGTGATGTTATATGATAACTTTGGGTATGCATGACCTTAAGGGTAGTAATGAGAAATATGTTACTTTTTATGTACCAGTTAGTAGGAACAGCAGGACTTTGATGGTTAAAAGATTAGCTTTTGCCTGACAATGTGACTATGGAGAATTTTAGAGATATTTGGAGGGTTTGTGGTGATAAAGTATATATTCTTACCCTATGGATGGACAGGATGTTGTTACATGTCAACGTTGAAGCTTCCATATGAGGTTTCTACCATTATAAGAGGGGTAGCACCGGACAGAAATCTGAAGCTATATTTGAAATTGGATGAAAAGAGACATGGTTACATGTCATAGTCTTCAAGCCTATCATTGAAGGATAAATCTAAGGGAGAAGGGGGGATTTTTTCCATGGTATGGTGTAACATTTGGAAATATCATATTGATAATATTAGTAGATACTTTGAGTCCAGATAGTTCAGATATTATAACTAGGGTTATATATGCATTGAAGAATATAAGGGATGCATTTGGGAGATCTGAGGGAGCAGAAGTCAGCGAAGACTTGGTTGCAAGATCAGGGAGGCCAGTAGGGGCAGTGTTGTGTTACATTTAATGGCAGCTTTGATAGCACTGTGTGATGTTTGTAATTTGTTACCGACCTTTGAGAAAGCTATGATATTGAGATAGGTTGGAGAGTGATGCCTGGAGACAACACTCAGATGCCGGTGTTGATTGTTCCTGATCTGGATGAAGATGGACAAGTGGAACTGAATGGATAAATATCATTTTTGATTATTTGATGATTTTTCAAAGATTTATTTTTATTTTTTTCAATATTAGTGTGATTTGTAGTATGATTTATGAATCAAAGGGGGGAAGAGGTTAATGTGATTCATACATCATTTATATATCATTTTTATATTCTTAGTTGATATTGATGTTTAATTTGAAAGTGTTGTTTTGCAAAAGATACTGTTTGGTTTTCCTTTTCTTCCAGAAGCATTTGGGGAACATATGGAGATTGAAATACTCAAACAAGGACAATATGAAGGGACAATATGACTGGAGGAGATGAAACAAGGAGGGTGTGGCCGATTCCATCATCAACAAATCCATTGGAAGTCGAGACTACGGGGAGATGAAGTGTAGTGGACTACATTCCAGTGTCTGCAATGAAATATAGACATGTGTAATACATAATTGTGTCATATTCTTAGGTATTAATTTTTGTAGAAGGATATTTGATGTTATTGAATACATGTGAGGATCTTAGATGTTTTTGTTTATTTCGGTGATGTTTAGGGACAGGGAATTTAGGCAGGGAGAGGTTCACTGTAGGGTCCAATGGGTTGACCAGCCTTACAAGTGGATGTTTTTGGATAGGATTTTGTTTGCAGGGGCTTACATGTGTATTTAATTGCATCATAGTTTCAAATGCATTTATATGGTTTATGAGTTTATCTGGAGTACCGAAGGTGGTTGCCTGGGGCAGAGGGACCGTGAGAGAATTTTACTGTCTTGATTGATGGATGGAAGGTTGCCGGACAGTTTTTCGCTCTTACACTCCATAAAGATTTGTTCATATTTCATAGTAATGTATTCACACTTCATAAACAGTTGTTCATATTTCATAGAAAGGTATTTACACTCTAGAGGAGAATGTTTTTGGTTTAATGTTAAAGATACTCAATAGGATAAATTGTTACTAGTCATAATCCTATTCTGTTTGTTGTCGAGACTTTTAATTTGTCTCGAAGGGGGGAATATGTGGTGTATTAACATTATGACTGTTTTAGAGGAACAGAAGAGGGAATGTTTTAGTGTAACGCCACATACAACAGACAGGAAGTGTGTTGTAGACAGGAGAGACTGGTGATTGGCCAGAAGAGGGAGCCCATCTTTTTGCATTGTTTATAAGTAGGGGTAAACGAAGAAGAGAGGCAGAGCGGCCATTCTGAGGCGTCGCTCTCCGGGTGTCATGTCACCTGTCACTTATGCTGAAGCTTGGGATCTGAATAAACTTATGATCGAGGATTCAGTATGAGCGGACTCCTTTGTTTATCAGCAATAATTGCCACCACTCACTCGATACGACAAAGCAAAACAGCATTTTGCAAATTACTGAAGCAAGGTGAAGAGCAAAAATGCAAGATGTACTAAATTTGGTATTTCAGGAATTACTGTCTGATTAGAAACAGTAATACTGCACATAATCTAATAGCAAAAACAGGTGATTTGTGTACTGGGCCAGTATCCATAAAGCATCACAGAGTAAAGAACTGATCTAGGATCAGTTTGGTCTTTTAGATCATAATGAATAAGTTTACATGGACGGGGGGACCTGATCCTAGATCAGCACTCTTATTCTGATATCCTTCATGAATACTGGCCCAGATGTTCCACAACATACCAAACCTTAAGCTTAAAGTTCAGTTAGATCTTTCTCTGTATACAGTATCTGTTTCAATTTGACCCCAAGGTTAAGAGTGAAATATACTGTATATGCCATTATTTCCTTTTCAACTGCAGTCACATGGACTCTGTCTTTGATTTCCTCTGATTCAAAGGACAGTACATCTATTCTTATACAAATGGCCTAGATGTTTACTATTATCCTGTGTTAAGAGTACAGTATGAACCTTATCATGTTGTGGCCTACATGAGGTGATATGAGATTGCAGCACTTTGTGACAACTGCTGATGTAAAAAGGGCTCATTTGATTGATTGAAATGGTGGATGAACTGGCCACATTTCCATTTTAAAGGAACAGGGGGCAGCATAGACACTGAACACAAGGAAATCAAAACCTTTCAAGATGTAGATGTCTGTGTGCTTTCGATGGAAGGCAAAACTGTATGAAGCCCTGGAGTGTGGAGACATCTGAAATGACCCTCCACTCACCTTGGCTTGTTCTGGGAGTCACTGGAGCCAAACAAGCCTCGCAGTCTCCCCTCGGGGAGAGGACAACCCTGGCTCGGCGCCGACTTGGCAGGTAGAGAATCACTCCTCCCTCTGGAGAATAACGACTTTCTGAGCTTTTTCGCTTTGTCTGCCGAGTCCACCGTGGTAGTGGAAGACAGCATCGGGGCGGCTGCCTGCACCGGACAACCCCCAACCCGAGCGCTTTGAACCTGGGAGACATGTGGTTCGGCCTTCTTCTCGTACTTCTCTTCCTTCTTCACCTTGTCGAAGGACCAGCGCCGCCCATCGCCGGCGGAACCATTGTCCTCGCTCCGCTTTGTGAGGTTCTGCAGCGAATGAGAGAGTGGGGAGCACTTCTCGAGGAGGACCAGCTTGGATGGGAGGGTGCCTGAGCCCTTGGGTTCGGATCCGTAGACGTGGCTTCCGTTGATGCACAGAGAGGATTGGGAGAGAGTCATACCCTGACCCTTGAGGGATTCCACAGCAGGACAGGGCTGGGGAACGGCAGTAGTGGTAATCCCACTCGCCTCGTCGCTGAAGGCTTGCTTGTGGGTCAGTATTAAAGGGGGAGACTGTGTGGTGGTGAACACTATATGGAGGGAAAGAAAGGGTGTCAAAGTATTGGCCTGAAATGGATCGGTCCTAATAATAACCTCTCTTCCAAAACAATTCTTTAAAATGCATAAGCAAGCTAGATCCTTGACATACAGTACATGCTTTTATCTGGTAAAGATTCTGCCAGAATCTAAATACAGCTCATGAATTACTACATATTACAGACATTTAGGTAAATTTCTAATGAAAATGAAACACTCGGGAGATAGGAAATCTGCAGGCTTACCTTTTTTAGCTAGGTCTGTATCTCTGTGGTGGGTGTCTACTTTGACCTTGTTGCTGTATAAGGGGGGGCTGAGGGAGCTGGGTGGGGCTGCCAGGAGGCCTTGGCCCAGAGGAGGGGGGCTCTCACTGGTCAAGGATGACACGCTGCTCTCCGAGGCCAGCGACGAGCACGACCTTGTGTCGGACGACCTCCGCAGTTTTCCCTTCCCCAGGAAGAAATCCTTCACCTTTCTCCGCTTCTCCTCGTCTACCTCCATGGGGTCCTCTCCTCCTCCGCCCCCCTCTCTGAATGTTTGCCCTAGGGAACCCGACAGTGCGGCGAAGCGTCCCGGCACGATGGCTGATGATGACTCCATGTCGCCCATCTTCCTCCCCGTCACACGGTCCTTGAGCTTGCCAAAGGCGGACCGTGGCTTGTCCTTCATGGTTAGGTCAAACATGCTGGCTGTCATGTTGTTGCGGGTGAACTGGACCGTCACCTGCATCTCGCCGCGCTCCTTCTCCTTCCGGCCGGCCTTGGAGTTGAGTTTGAGCCATCTGGAGCCACAGTGAGAGGAGACTGTCAGGCGTCAACCATCCCCAGCGCTCCACACATGCATTGTCATGCAACTTAAACGCATCTGTGACCAACATTATTTTATTTTATAAAACGTGTTGTTTGGATCCTGAATGCTGATTGGATGAGCAGCATTCCAAGCCGTGCTGTATTGGCCGTCACAGGCACACTATGCCTGCTAACAGTTCCATCTGAAAATGATCACTGTGTCTCCATAAGACTATCATGTTCACGTTGCTGTCCGAATCATCTCTTGCATTTATCTCAACTTTCACATTATTTCCCCTTGCTTCCAGTCTAGCATTTAGTTTGGTACAGCAGGGGTTAATATAAGCATAGCTGTCTGCCTGTCAGACCTCTGAAGATTTATTTCACTTTTGAAATGTGAACTCCCCTGGAGCCTATCATAGAGAGCGAACGGGTGTCCAGACGCGACTCAACTTTTTCTGAGCCAGGCGAAATCATGCAACGTCATTATTATGGATATATCCAAGTAAATCCCAATAAAATTGTGGGACTTGCTTTAGATTTCTTTATAGTATTTTTGTGGTAGTGGAAGAAGTTTTCTGATTTTAGATTTGAAAAGCAGAGAAGTAGATTTCATACTCTCCAAGTTGTTGGGAAAGTGGTAAAAAATGGTTTAGATAAAACGTATACTGAACAAAAATATAAACGCAACATGCAACAATTTCAAAGATTTTACTGAGTTCCAGTTCATCTAAGGAAATCAGTCAATTTAAATAAATAAGGCCCTAATCTATGGATTTCACATGACTGGGAATACAGATGCATCTGTTGGTCACAGATACCTTAAAAAAAGGTAGGGCCGTGGTCTAGAAAACCAGTCAGTATCTGGTGTGATCACCATTTGCCTCATGCAGCGGACACATCTCCTTCGCATAGAGTTGATCAGGCTGTTGATTGTGGCCTGTGGAATGTTGTCCCACTCCTCTTCAATGGCTGTGTGAAGTTGCTGGATTTGGTGGGAACTGGAACACGCTGTCGTACATGTTGATCCAGAGCATCCCAAACATGCTCAATGGGTGACATGTCTAGTGAGTATGCAGGCCATGGAATTACTGGGACATTTTCAGCTTCCAGGAATTGTGTACAGATAGATCCTTACGACATGGGGCTGTGCATTATCATGCTGAAACATGAGGTGATGGCGGCGGATGAATGGCACAACAATGGGCCTCAGGATCTGGTAACGGTATCTCTGTGCATTCAAATTGCCATCTGTAAAATGCAATTGTGTTCATTGTCCGTAGCTTATGCCTGGTCATACCATAACCCTACCGCCATCATGGGGCACTTGGTTCACAACTTTGACATCAGCAAACCGCTCGCCCACATGATGCCATTCACGTGGTCTGCAGTTGTGAGGCTGGTTGGAAGCAGGGCTCAAAATTAAGGGCGTCCCGTCATCCTGGGGATGATAAAAACATTTTTCTGGGAAGGTTCAAAACAGACTTTTGGACAGTTGCAGGACGATAGGCCAGAAAAATATAAAATGCATACAACAGTGCTTTAAACACAAAGACAAGGCTGATGAAACAGATCACAACATTTAGCTTAAAAGTTGATAAACTATTAATAATTTACATTACAAGCGCAGCAATGTGTTCATTGGTCTCGGCCATATGTGTGAATGTTCCAAAATGCTATTACAGGAGAACGCCAAGGTAAAATAGGCTATGTAAAATGTCCAGGTTTCAAACAATGATATGGCTGGCTAGGCATCGCATGTCATTATTTAGGTTATGGAAATGTATAATATCATTCAAGTTTTGGGCAAATAGGCCTATTAGAATGCACATTTGACTCTCTCCCAGCCTGTCTGCGGCCCGCCGGCCCGTAGCGGAGGTTGTCTATGCCGGGAGTTGCTGTGGCATTTGCATTGTCTGTAAGCTATGGCTAGATACTATGGTATTCTAGAGAATATGGTTGTATCTCACTGACCTGAACCGAATGCACACTGTAAAATGTGCAAAGTATTTCTGCCTCGCGCTGCAACACTGCGCACACAAAGTTTGTTTAATTTACTTGAATCGAAAGTCTACTGTAGTGAGACTTTGTTCTTGACTATTTACATTGTTTTGTTCACAAGCTAGGTTCTTTTTCAATGTTTGAGTTTCAACTGCTAGGGAAGAGAAGCAACGCGGTTACTAGTCATCCTCTCAATCTCACAGGCACAAACTTGACTCAAATCGCGTTAACACGGTATATCACATTTTTGACTCATCTGTGATATTTTGGTTAAAAGACTCAGGTCACAAAAAATTAAATTAAACAATATACAACATTACTTCTTACAAAGTAATACATTTATTGTTTAGAAACATCACAAATAATTCTCATCAGTTTTTTTGTGTTTTGGAGTAATTTTAGCCAATTTGTAAGTCGCTCTGGATAAGAGCGTCTGCTAAATGATGTAAATGTAAATGTAAAGAAAATATTTTGGCTGGTAGATGGTTTTTATCTACCTGCCACGGTGGCTGGTGTACCAAAAAGTACATTTTAGACCCTGGCTGTTAGCAAGTGGTGGCACTCAAAAAGGTCAAGGCCATCATTCTTCAGTGACTGAAGAGGAAGCAGAGAAAGTGAAGGCTGGGGAACACACACATTCTTTATTGTATATTGTTGTGTTATGTTGTTTAATGGGGCAGCTGGTGGTGGAATGGAATGTCTCTGACTTACATTTCTTCAGTAAACCGTTCACAATAACATTGTTCTCTCTTAGATTTATTGTGTACATGTGGTTAACATGTTCAATGAATACATTATAATTATTAATAATATTTGTCTTCATTAAGATGCTAAACTTTTTTTTCTTAAGAAATTACGTTTATGTAATATAGACTTTCTGTATCGGTCACAGAAATACATCAATTACTTTAAAAGCATTGCAAATGACCTAGACCCATGTTGGCATATCAAAACATAAAAAAAACATCAAATCAGATCAGATTTTATTTGCCACATGCGCCGAATACAACAGGTGTAGACATTACAGTGAAATGCTTACTTACAAGCCCTTAACCAACAATGCAGTTTTTTAAAATAAAAAGTAAAATAAAAAGAAGTGTTAAGTAAAAAAATAAAAGCAAATAACTAAAGAGCAGCAGTAAAATAAAATAACAGTAGGGAGGCTATATACAGGGGGTACCGGTACAGAGTCAATGTGCGGGGGCACCGGCTAGTCTAGGTAATTGAGGTAATATGTACATGTGGGTAGAGTTAAAGTGACTATGCATAAATAATTAACAGAGTAGCAGCAGCGTAAAAGAGGGGGGTGGGGTGGGGGGGCAGTGCAAATAGTCCGGGTAGCCATGATTAGCTGTTCAAGGGTCTTATGGCTTGGGGGTAGAAGCTGTTGAGAAGACTTTTGGACCTAGACTTGGCGCTCCGGTACCGCTTGCCGTGCGGTAGCAGAGAGAACAGTCTATGACTAGGGTGGCTGGAGTCTTTGACAATTTTGAGGGCCTTCCTCTGACACTGCCTGGTATAGAGGTCCTGGATGGCAGGAAGCTTGGCCCCAGTGATGTACTGGGCCGTACGCACTACCCTCTGTAGTGCCTTGCGGTCGGAGGCCGAGCAGTTGCCATACCAGGAGGTGATGCAACCAGTCAGGATGCTCTCGATGCTGTAGAACTTTTTGAGGATCTGAGGACCCATGCCAAATCTTTTCAGTCTCCTGAGGGGGAATAGGCTTTGTCATGCCCTCTTCACGACTGTCTTGGTGTGTTTGGACCATGATAGTTTGTTGGTGATGTGGACACCAAGGAACTTGAAGCTCTCAACCTGTTCCACTACAGCCCCGTCGATGAGAATGGGGGCGTGCTTAGTCCTCTTTTTTTCCCTTGTAGTCCACAATCATCTCCTTTGTCTTGATCACGTTGAGGGAGAGATTGTTATCCTGGCACCACACAGCCAGGTCTCTGACCTCCTCCCTATAGGCTGTCTCATCGTTGTCTGTGATCAGGCCTACCACTGTTGTGTCGTCGGCAAACTTAATGATGGTGTTGGAGTCGTGCCTGGCCATGCAGTCATGGGTGAACAGGGAGTACAGGAGGGGCCTGAACACGCACCCCTTACCACCTGGGGGCGGCCCATCAGGAAGTCCAGGATCCAGTTGCAGAGGGAGGTGTTTAGTCCCAGGGTCCTTAGCTTAGTGATGAGCTTTGGAGGGCACTATGGTGTTGAACGCTGAGCTGTTGTCAATGAATAGCATTCTCACGTAGGTGTTCTTCTTGTCCAGGTGGGAAAGGGCAGTGTGGAGTGCAATAGAGATTGCATCATCTGTGGATCTGTTGGGGCGGTATACAAATTGGAGTGGGTCTAGGGTTTCTGGGATAATGGTGTTGACGTGAGCCATGACCAGCCTTTCAAAGCACTTCATGGCTACAGACGTGCGTGCTACGGGTCGGTAGTCATTTAGGCGGGTTATCTTAGTGTCCTTGGGCACAGGGACTATGGTGGTCTGCTTGAAACATGTTGGTATTACAGACTCAGTCAGGGACATGTTGAAAATGTCAGTGAACACACTTGCCAGTTGGTCAGCGAATGCTCGGAGTACACGTCCTGGTAATCCGTCTGGCCCTGCGGCCTTGTGAATGTTGACCTGCTTAAAAGTCTTACTCACATCGGCTACGGAGAGCGTGATCACATAGTCATCCGGAACAGCTGATGCTCTCATGCATGCTTCAGTGTTGCTTGCCTCGAAGCGAACATAGAAGTGATTCAGCTCATCTGGTAGGCTTGTGTCACTGGGCAGCTCGCGGCTGTGCTTCCCTTTGTAGTCTGTAATAGTTTTCAAGCCCTGCCACATCCGACGAGCGTCAGAGCCGGTGTAGTACGATTCAATCTTAGTCCTGTATTGACTCTTTGCCTGTTTGATGGTTCAGTTTGGGACAGTTGAAATTGCTCTTCAGGACGGTACCGTAAAAAAGTTAGTTGTGAGCCCTGGTTGGACGTACTGCCAAATTCTCAAAAATGACGTTGGAGGCGGCTTACGGTAGAGAAATTAACATTCAATTCTCTGGCAACTCTGGACATTCCTGCAGTCAGCATGCCAATTACACGCTCCCTCAAAACTTGAGACATCTGTGGCATTGTGTTTGTTGTGTGACAAAACTGCACATTTTAGAGTGGCTTTTTATTGTGCCCAGTTCAAGGTGCACCTGTGTAATGATCATCCTGTTAAATCAGCTTCTTGACATGCCACAAATGTCAGGTGGATAGATTATCTTGGCAAAGGATAATGCTCACTAACAGGGATGTAAACAAATGTGTGCACAAAACTTGAGAGAAATATGCTTTTTGTGCGTATGGAACATTTCTGGGATCTTTTATTTCAGCTCATGACCAACACTTTACATGTTGCGTTTATATTTTTGTTGAGTGTATTTTATGCGTTTACTAAAATAGCTATCATTTTTGATTGGTAGAAAAACATTCTGTTCTGCAGAGATGTAGACCAAGATGTCATACCCTTCAACTTTTTTTCTAACTTGTTGGGAAATCCCATTAGTTCCTGCATGAACGCCCCCACTCAAGTACCCCATTGGTTCCTGCCTGCATGCATGCCCCCCCCCCCCCCCCCGAGCACAGCATCTTCATGCTTGTGTGACACTGTTAAATGTGGGTCAAAAGGGAAATAAATGTTTTATCTGAGTTTTATTCGTCCCTGCCTACCAGAGTCCTCCGGTAGACAGTGTCCTTCGCTCCCGTCCTGCACTCAACGTCGTTAACAAAACTGCGGGAAAACAGTGCCCGACAGGCGGGGTTGAAGGACACTGTCTACCGGTCGCCCCTGCCTCCCGCGTGCTATCTAACTAGCTTAGTTAGTGATACTGTGTGCTAGCTTCCTAGTTTGCTAGCACCCAATGTCGCCCCCGCCTCCGGCCTGCTGTGTCCTGGAGAAAACCGTGCCGACAGGCAGGGGCAAAGAACAGTTTACCAGTCGTCGCCGCCTAACGCGTGCTAGCTAGCTTGTTAATTAGTGACACTGTGTGCTAGCTTGCTACTTAGCTAGCACACGGTGTTGCCCCCGCCTTCCAACTGCTGTGTCACAGAGAAAACCATGCCCGACAGGCAGGGGCGAAAGACACTGCCTACCGGTCGTCCCCGCCTCCCGCTAGCACAGCAGGTGGGAGGCTGAGGCGACACATGTACTAGCTAGCTTGATAGTTAGCAACACCGTATGCTAGCTATCTTGATAGTTAGCTAGCTAGCACACTGTGTCGCCCCCACCTCCCACCTGCTGTGTACCGGAGTCCTCCTTAGGACTAGCTGGCTAAGATAGCACACAGTGTCCTTCGCTCCCGCCTGCCGAACACCTGCCCTCGCCATCGTTACCCGTGTACGGCTAGCTAGCTACCGCCCCTTCTTCTGTGTGGTTTATCAGCGGCTGGCATCCAACGTTATTGTGCATTAACGCCACCTACTGTACTGGAGCGCCCCCACCTCCCGGCTGTCTTAACTTAAAAATTGACCAATAGAAGTATAAAGACAGGTTCCTGCATATGCAGGAATGCCCACATGCAATTGCACCCTTCTCCATAGTTGGGCCTGCCCCAGTATCTATCGTAGACATCTGTAATGCAGATACTTGAGCAAGTTGGGCTTATAAATGTTACTGTCAATCATGGCAAATTACTATGGCCATAATGGCCTATAATTTATGTATATTATAATTTAGCCTACATGTCCCGTGTAGCTCAGTTGGTAGAGCATGGTGTTTGCAAGGCCAAGGTTGTGGGTTCGTTTCCCACGGGGGACCAGTATTAAAAAATATATATATGCACTCACTAACTGTAAGTCGCTCTGGATAAGAGCGTCTGCTAAATGACTAAAATGTCAATATACTCAGTGGAAATAAGTTCCTCATCATAAGCAAATTAACTTAGTAAGTGAGAGGAACCTACTCATCTCTAGGGCACATTCCATCTTGAAATATTTTATCCAAAGGGACGATTGCTTGACCAAGAAACACGTCAAGTCCGATAAGCACACGGTGCATAACGTTGATGACCAAGTCACCGCTCCCTGAGGGAAAAGCACTGCGACCCCCAGCCTCCAGTATTCCGGGGAGAAGTTCGAAACAGCATTCCTCATTCCACTCAGGTACAGTCGCCTTCTCGACCAAACCGGTGGTGTATTTCTCCTTCCCCACCTGAATGATGGTGTAAACATAACGGCTCCCGTGCTTGTCCTTCGTCCGCAAACCCCTTGCACGAAGGACAGTTACATTCACATGTGTAGGCACCCATCTCTGGTCATCGTTTAAGTCTATAAGTGACATCATTTTAAATTACGTTGCATGGATTGGGGGAGCGTGACTGCATAAAAAGTCCTAAATAGCCGTCCCTTGCCGCTTATTGTTTTGTCGTAGCCTCGCCCTTGCATCTGTGTCCACCGGTTTGCTTGCACAAACAGACGCAGGACCTCTGCAGAATTTCTCCAAACTGCTCCGGCATGTCTCCGACGTCAGATTTGGGAAATGTTGGCCATCCCGCGCTTGCGGCGCTCGCATGCCATCTTCAAAGCTGCGTACGATCTGCTAATTTGGATACTTGCTGGTCCCTGCTGGCTGGTCAGTCCTCATCACTAGTCTACTGTCCGAAAACTCAATGTGCTGTCGGGCCGCCCTCCTTAACAAGAGAGGTCCGCATACAGTATTGGTACCGCAAAATTAAAGAGAAACACCACCCCCAAATGGTGGAATAAAATAGGCCTATCATAATCCTTACTGTGGCATTATTATTATGACACCACTATGTTATGATCATGCATGCAATTACAAAACGCGTTTTTCTTTGTCAATATTGCAAAAATTGGATAATAATAGCCTAGGCCTAATCCAAAAACGACCTCCCACCCAATCAAGTTATGGGTCTCCCGAGTGGCGCCGTGGTCTAAGGCACTGCATCGCAGTGCTATCTGTGCCACTAGAGATCGTGTTTCGAATCCAGGCTCTGTTGTAGCTGGCCGCGACCGGAAGACCCATGGGGCAGCGCACAATCCGCCCAGCGTCGTCCAGGGTTGGTAGAGCATGGTGTTTGCAACGCCAGGGGTGTGGGTTCGATTCCCACGGGGGAATAAATAATGTATGTACTCACTAACTGTAAGTCGCTCTGGATAAGAGCGTCTGCTAAAATGACTAAAAAATTATATTAGTCTGGTTGAACGCGACAATGGTCGGCCCCTCTGTGCAATGTAGGCTAGGCTAAATATTAGCCTATCATAATGAAACTGTTCTAAATTGAAAACAAGTGCTTAACAATTGAGTTTGCGACAATGACTGAATCAAGATGACAAATACTTATGCGATTGTGTGAATATTTTATTGACTTTTGTGTTTTGTATTTTAATCCAATTAACAGTAGCCTAACAAATGCCTTTCTCATTCCATATGAGGGGCGGGCGGGGGGCTGTCTGTGGAGGATTATTTAAAAGATGTTGTAAACATGAAACAGTGTAATTCCGAACTTTATCCGCAACGTTATATTCCATTTGGTTCAACTGAAGCAATACCTTTTCCATGTACTTAATTGTAACATGGACAGCTCATTGTATTGTGGCCTACAGCAGTCGCCAACAATCCGTTGTGCCAGGTTGAGTTGAGTGAATCTGTCACTCAGGAAGCAATGTTTGATGAATTGATTATTAGTTAGTTAAGCAATGCAACTCATGCTCCAAATGGCACAATCCCCACATCAGGCACAATTCAGAACTTCCTCCCTGTGGTTTACAAACTTGTTCCCACTTTGTAAAATACAGAAGTTCAATAGAACCTTCAATGTTATTTATGCATTTCCATTGGCAAAAGACATATGTAAAATACATGTTTTGGTAAAAGACATGTATTGGCAAAATACATGTATAGGCAATAGAACATGTACATATTATTCCTCATTACTAAATTCAACATTTAATGATTGTTGTTTCAATATACAGTATGTTTTGGGGCGGATTTACAATAATTTACATGTAAGTAAAATACATTTAGAACAAGTAAAGGACAGCTTCACTTTTTTTATCAAATCTGTATTTTGGATGTAAATGGCATTTTACAGACACTTTTTTTGCAATTTCACTTGGTTTTGAGAAACGTACCCCACCGGCGATAGACTTCCTCATGCTTGTTCTGCAGTTGCAGGGGCAAAGATAAAACATTAACAAACACTCCGAAAACACCCAAATATGTCATTTTAGAAACGGTAATGCTCTCAGTATAGTGATGCAGGTCTTTAGATGGTTGTACACATGCAATTGTGTCATTCCAAACTTTATCCGAAACCTTATATTATATTTGATTGGGTTCGAGTGATACTTTTCTGTGTGTACATGCACAGGCTACACGTGCAGGCTATATGGATATGTGCAATGGCGATTTTAGCATGTAAATCTTGGTGGGGCATTTTTGGACTCACCTTGTTGTGCTGTGCTCACTTAAAATCAAATCAAATGTATTGGTCACATACACATGGTTAGCAGATGTTATTGCGAGTGTAGCGAAATGCTTGTACTTCTAGTTCCGACAGTGCAGCAATATCTAGCAAGTAATATCTAACAGTTCAACAACAAATATCTAATACACACAAATCTAAGTAAAGGAATGGAATAAGAATATATAAATACAGTTGAAGTCGGAAGTTTACATACACTTAGGTTGGAGTCATTAAAACTTGTTTTTCAACCACTCCACACATTTTTTGTTAACAAACTATAGTTTTGGAAAGTCGGTTAGGACATCTACTTTGTGCATGACACAAGTGATTTTTCCAACAATTGTTTATAGACAGATTATTTCACTTATAATTTACTGTATCACAATTCCAGTGGGTCAGAAGTTTACATACACTAAGTTGACTGTGCCTTTAAACAGCTTGGAAAATTCCAGAAAATGATTTCATGACTTTAGAAGCTTCTGATAGGCTAATTGACATAATTTGAGTCAATTGGATGTGTACCTGTGGATGTATTTCAAGGCCTACCTTCAAACCCAGTGCCTCTTTGCTTGACATCATGGGAAAATGAAAAGAAATCAGCCAAGACCTCAGAAAAAATGGTAGACCTCCACAAGTCTGGTTCATCCTTGGGAGCAATTTCCAAACGCCTGAAGGTACCACGTTCATCTGTACAAACAATAGTATGCAAGTATAAACACCATGGGACCACGCAGCCGTCATACCGCTCAGGAAGGAGACGCGTTCTGTCTCCTAGAGATGAATGTACTTTGATGCGAAAAGTGCAAATCAATCTCAGAACAACAGAAAAGGACCTTGTGAAGATGCTGGAGGAAACAGGTACAAAAGTATCAATATCCACAGTAAAACGAGTCCTATATCGACATAACCTGAAAGGTCGCTCAGCAAGGAAGAAGCCACTGCTCCAAAACCGCCATAAAAAAGCCTGACTACTGTTTGCAACTGCACATGGGGACAAAGATCGTACTTTTTGGAGAAATGTCCTTTGGTCTGATGAAACAAAAATAGGAATGTTTGGCCATAATGACCATCGTTATGTTTGGAGGAAAAAGGGGGTCGCTTGCAAGCCGAAGAACACCATCCCAACCGTGAAGCACGGGGGTAGCAGCATCATGCTGTGGGGCTGCTTTGCTGCAGGAGGGACTGATGTGCTTCACAAAATAGATGGCATCATGAGGAAGGAAAATTATGTTGATATATTGAAGCAACATCTCAAGACATCAGTCAGGAAATTTAAAGCTTGGTCGCAAATGGGTCTTCCAAATGGACAATGACTCCAAGCATACTTCCAAAGTTGTGGCAAAATGGCTTAAGGACAACAAAGTCAAGGTATTGGAGTGGCCATCACAAAGCCCTGACCTCAATCCTATATAAAATGTGTGGGCAGAACTGAAAAAGCGTGTGCGAGCAAGGAGACCTACAAACCTGACTCAGTTACACCAGCTCTGTCAGGAGGAATGGGCCAAAATTCACCCAACTTATTGTGGGAAGCTTGTGGAAGGCTACCCGAAACGTTTGACCCAAGTTAAACAATTTAAAGCAATGCTACCAAATACTAATTGAGTGTATGTACACTTCTGACCCACTGGGAATGTGATGAAATAAATAAAAGCTGAAATAAATCATTCTCTCGACTATTATTGACATTTCACATTCTTAAAATAAAGTGGTGATCCTAACTGACCTAAGACAGGGAATTTTCACTAGGATTAAATGTCAGGAATTGTGAAAAACTGAGGTTAAATGTATTTGGCTAAGGTGTATGTTAACCTCCGACTTCAACTGTACATGGATGAGCAATGTCATTGTCAGAGCGGCATAGGCTAAGATGCAATAGATAGTATAGAATAAATAATAATAGTAATATGCCATTTAGCAGACGCTTTTATCCAAAGCGAATTACAGTCATGCATGCGTACATTTTTATGTATGTGTGGTCCTGGGGATCGAACCCACTACCCTGGCGTTACAAGCGCCATGCTCTACCAGCTGAGCTACAGAGGACCACATAAATAAAGTAAAGATAGAATACAGTATATACATATGAGATGGGTAATGCAAGATATGTAAACATTATTACGATAGTATAGAATACAGTATATACATATGAGATGGGTAATGCAAGATATGTAAACATTATTAAAGTGGCATTATTAAAGTGACTAGTGTTCCATTTATTTAAGTGGCCAGTGATTTTCAAGTCTGTATGTAGGCAGCAGCCACTCTGTGCTAGTGATGGCTGTTTAACAGTCTGATGGCCTTGAGATAGAAGCTGTTTTTCAGTCTCTCGGTCCCAGCTTTGACGCACATGTACTGACCTCGCCTTCTGGATGATAGCGGGGTGAACAGGCAGTGGCTCCGGTGGTAGTTGTACTTGATTATCTTTTTGGCCTTCCTGTGACATCGAGTGCAGTAGGTGATGCGTTGTGCAGACCGCACCACCCTCTGGAGAGCCCTACGGTTGTGGGCGGTGCAGTTGCCGTACCAGGTGGTGATACAGCCCGACAGGATGCTCTCAATTGTGCATCTGTAAAAGTTTGTGAAGGTTTTAGGTGACAGGCCAAATTTCTTCAGCCTCATGAGGTTGAAGAGACGCTGTTGCGCGTTCTTCACCACGCTGTCTGTGTGGGTGGAGCATTTCAGTTTGTCAGTGATATGTACACCGAGGATCTTAAAACTTTCCACCTTCTCCACTGCTGTCCCGTCAATGTGGATAGGGGGGTACTCCCTCTGCTGTTTCCTGAAGTCCACGATCATCTCCTTTGTTTTGTTGACGTTGAGTGAGAAGTAATTTTCCCGACACCACACTCCGAGAGCCCTCACCTCCTCCCTGTAGGCTGTCTCATTGTTGTTGGTAATCAAGCCTACTACTGTTGTGTCATCTGCAAACTTGATGATTGAGTTGGAGGCGTGCATGGCTACGCAGTCATGGGTGAACAGAGAGTACAGGAGGGGGCTGAGCACACACCCTTGTGGGGCCCCAGTGTTGAGGATCAGCGAAGTGGAAATGTTGTTTCCTACCTTCACCACCTGGGGGCGGCCCATCAGGAAGTCCAGGACCCAATTGCACAGGGCGGGGTTGAGACCCAGGGCCTCAAGCTTAATGATGAGCTTGGAGGGTACTATGGCGTTGAACGCTGAGCTATAGTCAATGAACAGCATTATTACATAGGTATTCCTCTTGTCCAGATGGGATAGGGCAGTGTGCAGTGTGATGGCGATTGCATCGTCTGTGGACCTATTGGGGCGGTAAGCAAATTGAAGTGGGTCTAGAGTGACAGGTAAGGTGGAGGTGATATGATCCTTGACTATTCTCTCAAAGAACTTCATGAGGACAGAAGTGAGTGCTACGGGGCGATAGTCATTTAGTTCAGTTACCTTTGCATTCTTGGGTACAGGAACAATGGTGGCCATCTTGAAGCATGTGGGGACAGCAGACTGGGATAGGGAGAGATTGAATATGTCCGTAAACACACCAGCCAGCTGGTCTGCGCATGCTCTGAGGATGCGGCTAGGAATGCCGTCTGGGCCGGCAGCCTTGCGAGGGTTAACACGACATCAGGAATTGTAACATACACGATCCATCAAACGCATTTGGCGTGTCATCATAGTAGTCTCTGACTTATGGTCTTAAACTTGCACCTTTTTCAGTGCTGAATTGAATGACATTGAGAAAACAGAAAGGTGTCATAATAAAAAAAAATGCTCAAAAACATCATTCTGAATTTAAAAGTAATTCAAGAAGTAATCACCTAGTTTTTCAAAAGTATCTGTATTCTGATTAGAATATTTCAGCTGGTAATGTAACTGATTACAGTTACAGTTAAAAAAAATTGTAATCAGATTACATGTAACTGATTACATGTACAGTGCGTTCGGAAAGTATTCAGACCCCTTCACTCTTTCCACATTTTGTTATGCTACAGCCTTATTCTAACATGGAATAAAAAAAAAAATCCCACCTCATCAATCTACACACAATACCCTATAATGACAAAGTAAAAACAGGTTAGATTTTTTTTTGCAAATTTATAAAAAATAAAAAACTGATTTATAACATTTACATAAGTATTCAGACCCTTTACTCAGTACTTTGTTGAAGCACCTTTGGCAGCGATTACAACCTAGAGTCTTCTTCGGTATGACGCTACAAGCTTGGCACACCTGTATTTGGGGAGTTTCTCCCATTCTTCTCTGCAGATTCTATCAAGCTCTGTCAGGTTGGATGGGGAGCATTGCTGCACAGCTATTTTCAGGTCTCTCCAGAGATGTTCAATCGGGTTCAAGTCTGGGCTTTGGCTGGGCCACTCAAGGACATTCAGAGACTTGTCCCAAAGCCACTCCTGTGTTGTCTTGGCTGTGTGCTTAGGGCCCTGTGTAGCTCAGTTGGTAGAGCATGGCGCTTGCAATGCCAGGGTTGTGGGTTCGATTCCCACGGGGGGCCAGTATGAAAAATGTATGCACTTAGTAACTGTAAGTCGCTCTGGATAAGAGCGTCTGCTAAATAACTAAAATGTAAATGTCATTGTCCTGTTGGAAGGTGAACCTTTGCCCCAGTCTGAGGTCCTGAGCACTCTGGAGCAGGTTTTCATCAAGTATCTCTCTGTACTTTGCTCCATTGATCTTTCCCTCGATCCTGACTAGTATCCCAGTCCCTGCCGCTGAAAAACATCCCCACAGCATGATGCTGCCACCACCATGCTTCACCGTAGGGATTGTATTGGCCAGGTGATGAGCGGTGCCTGGTTTCCTCCAGACTTGGCATTCAGGTCAAAGAGTTCAATTTTGGTTTCATCAGACCAGAGAATCTTGTTTCTCATGGTCTGAGAGTCCTTTAGGTGTCTTTTGGCAAACTCCAAGCTAGCTGTCAATTGCCTTTTACTCAGGAGTGGCTTCCGTCTGGCGACTCTACCATAAAGGCCTGATTGGTGGAGTGCTGCAGAGATGTTTGTCCTTCTGGAAGGTTCTCCCATCTTCACAGAGGAACTCTGGACCTCTGTCAGAGTGAACATCGGGTTCTTGTTCACCTCCCTGACCAATGCCCTTCTCCCCTGATTGCTCAGTTTGGCCGGGCGGCAAGCTCTAGGAAGAGTCTTGGTGGTTCCAAACTTCTTCCATTTAAGAATGATGGAGGCCACTGTGTTCTTGGGGACCTTCAATGCTGCAGACATTTTTTGGTACTTTTCCCCAGATCTGTGCCTCGACACAATCCTGTCTCGAAGCTCTACGTACAATTCCTTTGACCTCATGGCTTGGTTTTTGCTCTGACATGCACTGTCAACTGTTGGACCTTATATTGACAGGTGTGTGCCTTTCCAAATCATGTCCAATCAATTGAATTTACTACAGGTGGACTCCAATCAAGTTGTAGAAACATCTCAAGGATGATCAATGGAAACAGGATGCACCTGAGCTTAATTTCGAGTCTCATAGCAAAGGGTCTGAATACTTATGTAAGTAAGGTATTTCAGTTTTTATTTTTAATACATTTGCTAAAATTCCTAAAAACCTGTTTTCGCTTTGTTGTTATGGGGTATTGTGTGTAGATCGATGAGGAAAAAATAAATGTTATCCATTTTAGAATAAGGCTGTAACGTAACAAAATGTGGAAAAAGTGAAGGGTCTGAATACTTTCCGACTGCACTGTACCTATGTGGTCATGCACAGGCTTGGGTGTGTTTTTGAGGGGATGAGTCTCCCGAGTGGCGCAGTGGTCTAAGGCACTGCATCGCAGTGCTAGCTGTGCCACTAGAGATCCTGGTTCGAATCCAGGCTCTGTCGTAGCCGGCCGCGACCGGGAGACCCATGGGGCGGCGCACAATTGGCCCAGGGTAGGGGAGGGAATGGCCGGCAGGGATGTAGCTCAGTTGGTAGAGCATGGCGTTTGCAACGCCAGGGTTGTGGGTTCGATTCCCATGGGGGGCCAGTATGAAAAATATAAAAAATAATGTATGCACTCACTAACTGTAAGTCGCTCTGGATAAGAGCATCTGCTAAATGACTAAAATGTAAAATGTAATGTCACATGTAGCTGCATACAGTCTTTTTTTATTTTATTTGCTTTGGTACTATTTTTCAGAAGTAGGCTATATGGTGAATTTTAAAAACACTTAGTACAAAACTCTAAACTGGTAACACTTGTAATGCAGCAAGACTTACATTCAAAACCTTAAATTGTGCATTCATTTTGTTTGAAGACATCTTTCACCACACAACCATTGACCCAAAATATAAGTTTACTATGAAAAACCATGAGAACATAGATTTATTCACCAAAACACAACAGAATGATATCTTCTTAATTGAGTTGTGTTAACGACGAGTTAAACATGCAAGACACGTTTCAAAACTGCCTTTTGAAAGTAATATGCTACAGTACTGTAAATTACAGTATATTACACTGTTTTCACCTTAGGCAATACACTTGCACTACACATCAAAATGTAAGTAGAAATTGTGCATCAATATTGCATTTTAAAAGACTGTTAAATATAGTGTATATAGACCACATGGAGAATTCAATACATCAGAATTTTTTTTTGAATAAAGGATTGCTAAAGTGCCCCTCAGTCAACCCTGTGTCACTTCTAGGAAGATTTCAACCCACTTAATTCCCAAAAAAATTCCACGTTTCACCATCATAAAGCCCTATCTATTTTGTTGCTTTGACAAATTCATTTCTGAAGATTATTATTTATTTAATGTGATTTAATGATTAATTTACGTCTCATTTTAAGGTCAACCCTGTTAAGTAAACTGAACTCTCGTTTTAATATGGTGAAACTATTCCTTTTGAAATATTTTTCCAAAAGTGACATTGAACTTCTAATTGTCAAATCATAGTCTACTCTTTTTGGCAATTTTCTGGTGTTTTGTGGCTGAAAACTGAGCAGATCGAGCATAACACATCAATCCTGTTACCCATAGATAGACAGGCTAGAAATGTTTTAGCAATTTCATATTTTTTGTGAAGCTTGCATTCAATTGCCACTCCCTGTTGCACACAACAAGCTTCCATTCCGCCTGTCACGAGGGGATTAATGGCTGATTTAAGATGAAATCGTGAACCCTGTTACGGTGAACTCTGTTACTTTATTTGGCACTTAATAGGCACTTACTATAGTATCTTTTAAAATGTAACCTCTTGAGATGGCAAAACGTGTTTTTATGAAGTTGACCATGTGGTCTTTATGACAGAATGTTAAAATTAGGTGAGATCAAATGTTTTTGTTGACCAAGTTACACTTCTCAAGAGGCACTGAATTGGTGGAACGAACCATTTAGATTTTGCATTACCCATATACACTGAGTGTACAAAACATGCTATTTTCATGACATACTGTATACTGTCCAGGTGAACCCAGGTGAAAGCTATGATTCCTTATTGATGTCACTTGTTAAATCCACTTCAATCAGTGTAGATAAAGGGAAGGACACAGGTTAAAGAACGATTTTCAAGCCTTGAGACAATTGAGACTTGGATTGTGTATGTGTGCCATTCAGAGGGTGAATGGGCCAGACAAAAGATTTAGGTGCTTTTGAACGGGGTATGGTAGTAGGTGCCAGGCGCACCAGATTGAGTGTGTCGAACTGTAACGCTTGGTGAGTTGGTGACATTATTGGATATAGATTGAAAAGTGATAGTTGAGCATTTTTGGGAGATTATTCAATTCAAACTAGGTTCTTCAAATTACAGGAGACAGAGGAGGTGGATTATAAATTGTTTTCTTGGTTTTAGAACTTTATTTTTGTGTCCAGTTAGTGCAATTTATTTCAATTTGCCTTGCTAACTTCAGTAGCAAGTCGCAGTAGCTACCAGCTCGAGTGTGCAGTTTTCGCCACCAACACAACCGCACATTTTGTTGGCTTGTTGAAGAACCCCTTTCATTCTCTGGGGTACATGGAAAAGGTGCGAATTAAAACCGAGGGTCGACCTCTGCCTGAGATCAGTTTCATGAAGAAGGATGAAAAGGTGAGGGCGTTCAATACCAACTGGTATCAACAGTATAGCTGGTTAACAGGGAGCCTTTCATCAAGCCGCCTGTATTGCTGGCCTTGCCTGCTTTTTGGAAAGTCTGAGCCTTGGGTGAAAGAGGGGTACAGTGACCTGAAGAACATTGATCGTTCAGCTAAATGGCAAAACAAAAGCAGGGAGCATATAAATGCCAACATCAGATTCAAGCTTCTGGGAAAAAGCTGCATCGATCATGACGAAGGTGTATTCAAACTGCGCAACACAACAAGAAAGTAAGAAGAAACAGGGATGTTCTCAAGCTGCTTATCAACACCACTGCATTTTTGGGCATGCAAGAATTAGCTTTTAGAGGACAAGAAGAGAGGGAAAGTTCCACTAACAAGTGCAACTACAAGGAGCTTGCAGCAGTAATTGCACGTTACGATGCTTTACTTGCTGAACATATGGAACTTTCGACAGTATTTTCTGGGATGTCGAAATCAATTCCGAATGATTTGATAGCTTCCATCGAATCATCCTTTAAAAGTTAGATTAAAGAGAGATGTTGACGCAGCACATTTTTTCACGCACGCTCAAGTTCTCAGAACTCAGGATCAGACCCAGATGCTGACAGTTCGGATTACAGATGTTTATTAACAAAACAGGGGGGCAGGCAAGAGGCAGGTCGAGGACAGGCAGGAGTTCGTAAACCAGGTCAAAGTCAGGTAGGTACAGGACGGCAGGCAGGCTCGAGGTCAGGGCAGGCAGAAATGGTCGGAACCGGAAGGACTAGAAAACAGGGACTGGAAAAACAGGATCACAGGAAAAACGCTGGTAGGCTTGACGAGACAAGACAAACTGGCAACAGACAAACAGAGAACACAGGTATAAATACACAGATAATAATGGGGAAGATGGGCGACACCTGGAAGGGGGGTGGAGACAAGCACAAATACAGTTGAAACAGATCAGGGTGTGACACAAGTAGGCTTTCCACTTTCCTCCAGTATTTATTTAGCAAAGATGATAACACATAATCACAGGGACAGACACAAGCAAAAACTCATGAAATAAATGTTGCAGCAGCCTAGGCTACACCTAAACATTAGAGATCTGACATGCTGTATGGAATGAAAACAATACCATTTTTCAGTCTGATCAACTGTAGGCTACTAATAAGAGCAGATGCATACAGCCTATGTGCGCTGTCCATTTGGTCAGGGTAACTAATTGGTAACGTTATGTATTTATAGTCCATTTGTGTGTTAGGAGAAAATGTGAATGTGATTCCAGTTAAGCATAGTAAGCATAGTTAATTACATAATGAAAAGCTAACAATGTATGGTTAAATAGTTAATCACAACATGACAAGAAGAGGCCTGAAACAGAGCAAGGAAATAGCTCAGGGAATTGTGAAACAGAGCCAGGAAATGGCCATGTTAGATTTTAACCATATGATGAGGATTTTTCAGTGGACTATGGGATAGACATGGTTAATCAACAAACACAGAGCCAGGGTTAAACATGGATACATCTCTGTTGCTAGGCAAGAACGTAATTGGTTTCTCTCACTGGGTTTATGTGTTTGTTCTCTGGTCATCTGACCTGTCTTCGGTTGTCTTATCTTATCAGTGACTGAACACTTTGTCTCTCCTTGAGCGTCAAGCCAGGGTGAGCCAGCGTTGAACAAAGTTCAAACTGAACATGATTATTTTTACATGACAGGGCTGTTATTTGTGCATGACAAAGCTTGATTGGTCACACCACCAACAGTGGTGGGGGAACCCAAGGGGGAGGGGTTTTAAGCTAAAATGAATGTAAAATTACTATATAAACTGAGAACTGGGAGGTGGACAATCAGATGTTTTGCAAACCACCTTGGCTCTATTAAGTATGTAATAAAGTCTATCTTCATTCTACAAAAACTGAAATACTTTGGTTCTTTGATTAGTATAAGGACGAATTTGCAACAACAGTCAGTAACCGAATCCCAGAGCCAACAAGGTGATATATCTGCCGATGTGCCCTTGAGCAAGACACTTAACCCTAGTTGCTTCTGTAAGTCGCTCTGGACATGAGCATCTGCTAAATGACTAAAATGTAAACATGTAAATGCTATTCATATCTGTTTGCGGGACCAAAATATTCACTACGGTACAGCTCTTTTAGTAACTGCATTACCACATTTTCTCCCAACTTTTTCTAAACAACTGCTGTTTTGACCACGAACCAACCAAATCAGACAAAAACGTACAGGGTATGAGATCTTCCCCTACTTCTCTGCTTGTCAAATCCGAAAACAGATTAGGAATAGAGCTGTTTTAGTAACCTATCAACTACTCTCTTTCTAGCTGCAGTAAATCATGTCAGAAGCAAGCAGATTAATTATTTACCAACAGCTACAAATTCCAATAAAACTACATCACGTTTTGAAGTTCACTTTCCTTGCTTTGTCTAACAGCACTATCATGAATCTAGCAAATACGTTTTGTGGGTTAGAGTGCAGTATTTAGTTAATATTAAAGCACAAACGTACTGTATGTTAGCATGTTTCTCACACTTGCTTTTGCCAAAAGGGAGCAGTGTTGCCAAGGCTTCTGTTGCCTAGTAACGCTTGACTCACGGGAATTAATGTCTTCATAGCTATTGAAATTCCCATGATTGGTCAATCTGTTTCAGACCGAACAGCTAGCATTAAGATTAAGAATACTTTCCCGGTCTGGACGACCAGGAATGATAAGGAGAAGATTTCTATTGCTTAACAGCTTTGTCCTCCTTTTCCAGGATCATGCGCCCTGCTCTAAATAACATAACTGCCTGTCTCTAACGTGGAGGGCGGGGCTGTACCCCTCTGATTGGATAAAGCGGATTTGGAATAGCTTCTACCAATACAAAGTTACAGCTGTTTGAGTGACAAAAAGTTGCTACCTGATGTCTATTAACAGGTCTCTGTCATCATTGAGCAGCCTAAATGGAGCTGTTGCTATGGATACTCAGAAACAGAAGGCAAAAATTATCAGGCCGGGTGAAGAGAGTGCCCACAATAACTGACCACAACCACACAAATATTGCCTACACAACAACTGAACCACACAACTACAGACCACAACCACACAACTACTGACCACAACTACTGACCAGAACCACAACCACACAACTACTGACCACAACCACACAAATACTGACTACACAAGTACTGACCACTCAACTAATGACCACAACCACACAACTACTGACCACACAACTACTGACCACAACTACTGACCACACCCACACAACTACTCACCACACCCACACAACTACTGACCACAACTACACAACATCTGACCACAGCCACACAACTACTGAGCTCAACCACACACCTGCTGACCACATCTAGTGACCACAACCACACAATGTCTGACCACAACCACACAACTTCTGACAAAAACCACACAACTTCTGATCACAACCACACAACTGCTTACCACATCTATTGACCACAACAACTGACCACAACCACACAACTGCTGACCACAACCACACAACTTCTGACCACAACCACACAACATCTGACCACAACCACTGACCACAACCACACAACTACTGACCACATCTGGTGACCGCAACCACACAATGTCTGACCGCAACCACAACTTCTGACCACACAACTACTGACCACTCATCTACTGACCGCAACAACCACACAGCTACTGACAACTACAACACTTCTGACCACAACCACTCAACTTCTGACCACAATCACACCACTGCTTACAACATATATTGACCACAACCACAGAACTTCTAATCACAACCACACAACTACTGACCACAACCACACAACTTCAGATAGCACGCCTACTGACCACTCAACTGCTGACGACAACTACTGACCACAACCACAAAATTTCTGACCACAACCACACTACTGCCGACCACATCTAGTGACCACAACCACTGACAACAACCACAACTTCTGACCACACAACTACTGACCACAACCACACAACGTCTGACCACATGTAGTTTCCACAACCACACAACTACTGACAACAGCCATACAACTTCTGACCACAACCACACAACTGCTTACCACAGCTAGTGATCACAACAACTGACCCCAACCACACAACTTCTAACCACAACCACACAACTACTGACCACAACTAACCAACTTCTGACCACAACCACACAACTTCTGACCACAAACCACACAACTACTGACCACAACCACACAACTACTGACCACAACCACACAACTACTGACCACATCTAATGACCACAACCACATCACTACTGACCACAACCACACAATGTCTGACCACAACCACACAACTTCTGACAAAAACCACACAACTGCTTACCACATCTATTGACCACAACAACTGACCAAAACCACACAACCGCTGACCACAACCACACAACTTCTGACCACAACCACACAATTTCTGACCACAACTCCACAACTACTGACCACAACCACACAACTACTGACCACAACTGCACAACGTCTGACCACAGCCACACAACTACTGCCCTCAACCACACACCTGCTGACCACATCTAGTGACCACAACCACACAACTTCTGACAAAAACCAAACAACTTCTGATCACAACCAAACAACTGCTTACCACAACCACACAACTTCTGACCACAACCACTGACCACAACCACACATATACTGACCACAACCACACAACTACTGACCACAACCACACAACTACTGACCACATCTAGTGACCACAACCATACAACTACTGACAACAACCACACAACTGCTTACCACATCTGGTGACCACAACCACACAATGTCTGACCGCAACCACAACTTCTGACCACACAACTACTGACCACTCATCTACTGACCACAACAACCACACAGCTACTGACAACTACAACACTTCTGACCACAACCACACAACTTCTGACCACAACCACACCACTGCTTACCACATACAGTGGGGAAAAAAGTATTTAGTCAGCCACCAATTGTGCAAGTTCTCCCACTTAAAAAGATGAGAGAGGCCTGTAATTTTCATCATAGGTACACGTCAACTATGACAGACAAATTGAGAAAAAAAATGCAGAAAATCACATTGTAGGATTTTTAATGAATTTCTTTGCAAATTATGGTGGAAAATAAGTATTTGGTCACCTACAAACAAGCAAGATTTCTGGCTCTCACAGACATTTACATTTACATTTTAGTCATTTAGCAGACGCTCTTATCCAGAGCGACTTACAGTTAGTGAATACATATTTTTTTATACCGGCCCCCCGTGGGAATCGAACCCACAACCCTGGCGTTGCAAACGCCATGCTCTAACAACTGAGCTACATCCCTGCCGGCCATTCCCTCCCCTACCCTGGACAACGCTGGGCCAATTGTGCGCCGCCCATGAGTCTCCCGGTCGCGGCCGGCTGCGACAGAGCCTGGATTCGAACCAGGATCTAGTGGCACAGTTAGCACTGCGATGCAGTGCCTTAGACAACTGCGCCACTCAGGAGAACTACAGACCTGTAACTTCTTCTTTAAGAGGCTCCTCTGTCCTCCACTCATTACCTGTATTAATGGCACCTGTTTGAACTTGTTATCAGTATAAAAGACACCTGTCCACAACCTCAAACAGTCACACGCCAAACTCCACTATGGCCAAGACCAAAGAGCTGTCAAAGGACACCAGAAACAAAATTGTAGACCTGCACCAGGCTGGGAAGACTGAATCTGCAATAGGTAAGCAGCTTGGTTTGAAGAAATCAACTGTGGGAGCAATTATTAGGAAATGGAAGACATACAAGACCACTGATAATCTCCCTCGATCTGGGGCTCCACGCAAGATCTCACCCCGTGGGGTCAAACTGATCACAAGAACGGTGAGCAAAAATCCCAGAACCACACGGGGGGACCTAGTGAATGACCTGCAGAGAGCTGGGACCAAAGTAACAAAGCCTACCATCAGTAACACACTACGCCGCCAGGGACTCAAATCCTGCAGTGCCAGACGTGTCCCCCTGCTTAAGCCAGTACATGTCCAGGTCCGTCTGAAGTTTGCTAGAGTACATTTGGATGATCCAGAAGAGGATTTGGAGAATGTCATATGGTCAGATGAAACCAAAATAGAACTTTTTGGTAAAAATTCAACAATTGTGCAAGTTCTCCCACTTAAAAAGATGAGAGAGGCCTGTAATTTTCATCATAGGTACACGTCAACTATGACAGACAAAATGAGGAAAAAAAATCCAGAAAATCACATTGTAGGATTTTTAATGAATTTATTTGCAAATTATGGTGGAAAATAAGTATTTGGTCAATAACAAAAGTTTCTCAATACTTTGTTATAAACCCTTTGTTGGCAATGACACAGGTCAAACGTTTTCTGTAAGTCTTCACAAGGTTTTCACACACTGTTGCTGGTATTTTGGCCCATTCCTCCATGCAGATCTCCTCTAGAGCAGTGATGTTTTGGGGCTGTTGCTGGGCAACACGGACTTTCAACTCCCTCCAAAGATTTTCTAAGGGGTTGAGATCTGGAGACTGGCTAGGCCACTCCAGGACCTTGAAATGCTTCTTACGAAGCCACTCCTTCGAGATCTTGCGTGGAGCCCCAGATCGAGGGAGATTATCAGTGGTCTTGTATGTCTTCCATTTCCTAATAATTGCTCCCACAGTTGATTTCTTCAAACCAAGCTGCTTACCTATTGCAGATTCAGTCTTCCCAGCCTGGTGCAGGTCTACAATTTTGTTTCTGGTGTCCTTTGACAGCTCTTTGGTCTTGGCCATAGTGGAGTTTGGAGTGTGACTGTTTGAGGTTGTGGACAGGTGTCTTTTATACTGATAACAAGTTCAAACAGGTGCCATTAATACAGGTAACGAGTGGAGGACAGAGGAGCCTCTTAAAGAAGAAGTTACAGGTCTGTGAGAGCCAGAAATCTTGCTTGTTTGTAGGTGACCAAATACTTATTTTCCACCATAATTTGCAAATAAATTCATTAAAAATCCTACATTGTGATTTTCTGCATTTTTTTTCCTCAATTTGTCTGTCATAGTTGATGTGTACCTATGATGAAAATTACAGGCCTCTCTCATCTTTTTAAGTGGGAGAACTTGCACAATTGGTGGCTGACTAAATACTTTTTTCCCCACTGTATGGTAAGTAGTTGTGTGGTTGTGGTCACTAGATGTGGTCAGTAGTTGTATGCCTATGGTCAGTAGTTGTGTGCTTGTGGTCAGCAGTTGTGTGGTTGTGGTCAGAAGTTGTATGGTTGTTGCATGGTTGTCGTCACTAGATGTGGTCAGTAGTTGTGTAGTTGTGGTCAGTAGTTGTGTGGTTGTGGTCAGAAGTTGGTTGGTTATGGTCAGAAGTTGGTTGGTTGTGGTCAGTAGTTGTGTGGTTGTGGTCAGTAGTTGTGTGGTTGTGGTCATAAGTTGGTTGGTTGTGGTCAGTAGTTGTGGTCAGCAGTTGAGTGGTCAATAGTTGTGTGGTCAGTAGTTGTGTGGTTGTGGTCAATAGATGTGGTAAGCAGTGGTGTGGTTGTGTGGTTGTGGTCAGTAGTTGTCGGGTTGTGGTCAGAATTTGTGTGGTTTGGTCAGCAGTTGTGTGGTTGTGGTCAGCAGTTGTGTGGTTTTTGTCAGAAATTGTGTGGTTGTGGTCAGAAGTTGTGTGGTTTTTGTCAGACATTGTGTGGTTGTGGTCACTAAATGTGGTCAGCAGTTGTGTGGTTGAGGTCAGAAGTTGTGTGGCTGTGGTCAGAAGTTGTGTAGTTGTGGTCAGTAGTTATGTGGTTGTGATCACTAGATGTGGTCAGAAGTTGTGTGGGTGTTGTCAGTAGTTGTGTGGTTGGGGTCAGTAGTTGTGTGGTCAGAAGTTGTGTGGTTGTGGTCAGTAGTTGTGTGGTTGTGGTCAGAAGTTGGTTGGTTATGGTCAGAAGTTGGTTGGTTGTGGTCAGCAATTGTGTGGTTGTGGTCAGAAGTTGTGTGGTTGTGGTCAGTTGTTGTGGTCAAGAGATGTGGTAAGCAGTTGTGTGGTTGTGGTCAGAAGTTGTGTAGTTTTTGTCAGAAGTTGTGTGGTTGTGGTCAGATATTGTGTGGTTGTGGTCACTAGATGTGCCAAGCTTATAGAGACATACCCCAAGAGACTTGCAGATGTAATTGCTGCGTAGAGTTACGAGATAATTGGCTTGGTACCTGTATAAAAGACACCTGGGAGCCAGAAATCTTTCTGATTGAGAGGGGGTCAAATACTTATTTCCCTCATTAAAATGCAAATAAATTTATAACATTTCTGACATGCATTTTTCTGGATTTTTTTGTTGTTATTCTGTCTCTCACTGTTCAAATAAACCTACCATTAAAATTATAGACCAATCATTTCTTTGTCAGTGGGCAAACATACAAAATCAGCAGGGGATCAAATACTTTTTTCCCTCACTGTATATAAAAAATGTGTAAACAAGCAACTCGAGTGAGACCATTCCACGTTTTAAAGTTTGAACAGTGTTTCTATCTTAAATGGTGTAGGAGTAGTGTGGGGCTTTTGAAGCTGGGGCTTTTGCTGCGCAAGCCCCACAGTAATAATAACTAGATTGTAACTTTACAAGTAAAGTTGTAGGGCTCGCTAAAGCTCTTTTAAAGTATTTTTGTGGTAGTGAAAAAAGTTGAACTTGGATTATATTATTTGAATAGTGAAATCCCCATCGATAGTCAGTAGTTGTGTGGTCAGAAGTTGGGGTCAGTAGTTATGTGGTTGTGGTCACTAGATTTGGTCAGCAGTTGTGTGGTTGTGAAGAAGAAGAAGGTCGAAGATTGACGCTGGGGCTTTTGCTGCGCAAGCCCCACAATTACCTAACGTACAGGAGGGTAGATGTCCAGGAATAGGGATGATGACCCTGGTGTACATACAGTATGAAACACTGATCAGGTCAAATAAAGGTTTATTATAGAAATTGTACGAGTCTCTGTATCCTTCTGAAAATAAAGCAATAGCAGTTGTGAAAAATTGGCATGACAAATAAGACTAACATTCCTATGAAATACTGAACTGTTAAAGTACTGAACCGCTATTGCCCAGAATTAGTTTGAAAAAATCACAACTATATCATGGAATATTATTCCTAATTGGGATACAAATAAAGAATATTGTAGTGGAACGTGTTTAATTTTTATGTAGACATACTTGGTAATAAATAAAAAGAATAGTGCACTGTTGAAATAGCAGCAGTTGTAAAGTGCAGGATTTTTTATATTCAAGTATTTAGCAGCCTGTATTTGGAGCTGTCTCTGGTAGTACTGCCGGACGTTATATTAAATAAAAATTGTCCATATTGTTATCGGCTTTGTTGCGGTGCCAGTAGTTGATTTATTGTGCTGTCTTCCGCAGTGAGGACATCAGAGCTCTACAGCCTATTAGAAATGAAGCCAGTGTATTGCCATAGGGGATCAGCATATTTGTTTCGAACACGCCACACAACAGCTAGGGATCACCACTCTGTTCCCTTGGCCCAGGGCTCCATACTGATGTCGGTACTCCTCGTGGTCTGCAAATCGGCCAACATGCCATTTCTTACAATTTGGACTAGCCGCAAAATCCCCTCATCCAGACAAAAAAGTTCCATGTGTGCCGTCCTGCTCACACATCTGGCTCCAGCACTTCCTCTCCAGGTCAGTGGGCATCTCTCAGCAATTCAGGCAGGGCTGTCCTCGGTCTGGAGATCCTGGGATAGGCCTCCGCAAATCCATTATGTCAAACATCACTCCAGGTAGACGGGTAGCGACCTGTTGCAGCACCTCTCCCCTGTCTTCAAAGGACAGCTCTCTCAATTTAGCCTGTATAGATAGTGAATAAAACAACTGAATTAAGTCAACTATTGAGTAATATGGCTTGAATATTGTGAAACGGGTAAACAGAACCGCAAGTGAAAGATTTTTACCAACCATCTGGGCCTGCCTCTCTTCTGTCAGTTGGGCAGCCCTCAGTCTTCCTCCTACCTCTTCCCCTTCTAACTCCTCTGCCCATGGCAAGTGGGGACTGCTGCTGTTCAAAACTGGAGTCCTATAAAAAAACATGTAAACAACACCGTTAGGAATATATTTTGTTTCAGTACATGTTATTTTATGTAGTCGATCATTTATAAGGATTCTCATGCAGAAGGTCTCATGCACATGTGATGGAAAATGTTATGTTGGTGCTTTCTATTTACCAATTTCTGTGTTCTATGTTTGTGCTTTTCTAATACCCGTTTTCTGTGTTCATGCAAGTGACTGATTGAATGAATCCTCACTATCAGTATCTGCAATTTGGCAGTACGCCCAAACCCTTGTTTTGAGAACGAAAGATATCTCAGTTTCATGGTGTCAGCTTAGAGAGAAGAAGCCTCGTGAGGTATACATCTGTCACATGCATGACCCAGTATTGGTCTGTCACATGAATGAAGCAAATGTTAATGATGAATTAATTATGAATGAATAAGCTAAATAATGCAAATATAACTTGTCTGTATATAAGAGATTTAACAGGACTGCCCCGGTAGAGCTCCTGACAGACGTTCACTATGGTGCATCAAGTTTGTTGGAACCTCTCCAGTTAACTGAATGAAATTCAGTAGTTGTTTTTGAATAAAAAAAAGAAATTGAATGGGTTGTCTGTGATTACTGTAGCCTACACATCATACTCATAGTATCATTTTTTTTCTCCTTTGGTGCACATTTAGCACCACTTGCACTGGGCAATCTAAATCAGGCACATGTACTTAAAAATATTTCACAAAACAAGGTCTGTTTGAAAGATATTACTAGCTAGCTAGTCTAACTACATAGCTAGCTAGTTAAGGAGGACTACCAGCTACGTCAAGAAATGCAAGGGGCCATACCCAGTATTTGAGTCTGAAGGGCAAAGGAATAACATTACCAAGCAAGCCAAACCCAAGCTATTTTCCATGAATGCAATGCTTTTACTCTGTTTTTTTTCCACAAGTGTGATGGTTAGCTAATGTAGCTACCAACTTAGCTTGCTAGGTATCGTCAGATTGCAATCTAATCTTTTACCAGGCAGAGAAATTAATGTTAAGATCATTAGCTAACGTTAGCTAGCTAGCTACTGTAGATACTGTAGCTTAAGGATGTCACAACCATGTGTCTGTCACGATCGTCTGAAGGATTGGACCAATGCGCAGCGTTGCGAGTGAACATGATGACTTTATTAATTAAAGTAACCACGAAGAAACCAACAAACAATGATACGTGAAGTTCTAAACTGAATACGACTAACAGCTACAAAGAAACAATAACCCACAACCACAAGGTGAAAACACACAGAATATATATGGCTCCCAATCAGAGATAACGAGCCGAACAGCTGACACTCGTTACCTCCGATTGGGAGTCATTAACCAAATTACCAAAAACACAAACAAATGAAACTCACCCCTACCCAACACCACCAAATGAAATACACCCAAAAGAAAAATGAACAACCCTGGCTCAAAATCAACGTCCATAGAGCCAGAGTGTTACAGTACCCCCCCCTAAAGGTGCGAACTCCGGGCGCACCAACATAGGACTAGGGGAGGGTCTGGGTGGGCGTCTGTCCATGGTGGTGGCTCTGGCCCCGGTCGTGATCCCCACCCCACCACAGTCACAACCTGCTTCGGTAGCCTCCTCCCAATGACCACCCTCCACCTAACCCCACCTGGACTAAGGGGCAACCCCGGACTAAGGGGCAGCATCGGCCTAAGGGGCAGCACCGGGATAAGGGGCAGCACCGGACTACGGGGCAGCACCGGGCTAAAGGGCAGCACCGGACTAAGGGGCAGCACCGGACTAAGGGGCAGTACCGGACTACGGGGCGGCACCGGGCTAAGGGGCGGCACCGGACTCAGGGGCAGCACCGGACTAAGGGGCAGCACCGGGCTAAAGGGCAGCACCGGGCTAAGGGGCAGCACCTGACTAGATGGCGGATCCTGGCTGGCTGGCTCTGGCGGATCCTGGCGGGACGGCTCTGGCGGATCCTGGCGGGACGTCTCTGGCGGATCCTGGCGGGACGGCTCTGGCGGATCCAGGCTGGACGGCTCTGGCGGATCCTGGCGGGACGGCTCTGGCGGATCCTGGCGGGCCGGCTCTGGCGGATCCTGGCTGGACGGCTCTGGCGGATCCTGGCTGGACGGCTCTGGCGGATCCTGGCGGGACGGCTCTGGCGGATCCAGGCTGGACGGCTCTGGCGGATCCAGGCTGGACGGCTCTGGCGGATCCTGGCGGGACGGCTCTGGCGGATCCGGGCTGACCGGCTCTGGCGGATCCGGGCTGGCCGGCTCTGGCGGATCCTGGCTGGCCGGCTCTGGCTGATCCTGGCTGGACGGCTCTGGCGGATCCTGGCGGGACGGCTCTGGCGGATCCGGGCTGACCGGCTCTGGCGGATCCTGGCTGGCCGGCTCTGGCTGATCCTGGCTGGACGGCTCTGGCGGATCCTGGCGGGACGGCTCTGGCGGATCCGGGCTGACCGGCTCTGGCGGATCCGGGCTGACCGGCTCTGGCGGATCCTGGCTGGCCAGCTCTGGCGGATCCTGGCTGGCTGACGGGTCTGGCTGCTCATGGCTGGCTGACGGATCTGGCTGCTCATGGCTGGCTGACGGATCTGGCTGCTCATGGCTGGCTGACGGATCTGGCTGCTCATGGCTGGCTGACGGATCTGGCTGCTCATGGCTGGCTGACGGATCTGGCTGCTCATGGCTGGCTGATGGTGCTGGCTGGGAGGCTGGCGGTGGAGGCGGACCCCAGCCTCGGATAGCAGTCATCACCTCCAGCAGGGCGGCTCCCATCTGCAGGATCTGCTCTTTCTGGTTCCGAACCTGAGCTTCCAGTCTAGTATGGGCTGCGTCGGCTCCTGCTGATTCCATAGCAGGTGTCTGATTCTGTCTGGCGGACGGCTCTGCAGGCTCATGGCAGACGGACGGCTTTGCAAGCTCAGTACAGACGGGCGGCTTATGCAGCGCTTGGCAGACGGGCAGTTCAGATGCCCTAGGGCAGACGGCAGACTCTGGCCGGCTGGCGACGCACATCGTGGACCTGGTGCGTGGAGTAGGAACAGACCGGCCCGTACCGGGAACACCCACCACTGGCCTTAACTGGGGATCAAGAACGGACCGGACCAGACTGGGAACACACTTCAGTCTCTCATGCCGTGCCACAACAACTTCCCTCCCTCTACTCGCCAATGGCTCCCGTAATCCGATAGCCTTCTCTCCAGCTCTACCTGTGGCAGCCTCCTGCTGCCCAGGCGCCCAAGCCATGTGCCCCCCCCCAAAATTTTTTTGGGGAGTAACCACGGGCTTCCAGCCTCGACTCCGCGCTTCCTCTTCGTACCACCTCCTCTCGGCTGCAGCTGCCTCCAGCTCTTCACGAGGGCGGTGATATTCCTCCTCATACCACCTCCTCTCGGCTGCAGCTGCCTCCAGCTCTTCACGAGGGCGGTGATCTTCCTCCGGTTGTGCCCAAGGACCCTTTCCAGCCCGAATCTCCTCCCAAGTCCAAAAATCCTTAGGAGGCGTCCATACATCCTGCGTAGGTAGGTCCTGTTGCCGCTTGTTACGCCGCTTGGTCCTCTTGTGGTGGGTTATTCTGTCACGATCGTCTGAAGGATTGGACCAATGCGCAGCGTTGCGAGTGAACATGATGACTTTATTAATTAAAGTAACCACGAAGAAACCAACAAACAATGATACGTGAAGTTCTAAACTGAATACGACTAACAGCTACAAAGAAATAATAACCCACAACCACAAGGTGAAAACACACAGAATATATATGGCTCCCAATCAGAGATAACGAGCCGAACAGCTGACACTCGTTACCTCCGATTGGGAGTCATTAACCAAATTACCAAAAACACAAACAAATGAAACTCACCCCTACCCAACACCACCAAATGAAATACACCCAAAAGAAAAATGAACAACCCTGGCTCAAAATCAACGTCCATAGAGCCAGAGTGTTACAGTGTCGCCATTGCTAACTTTCTGGCTAACAACATAAACACGTTTTGTTTCAATATAAAAACGAGATGTATAACTAATGTATTACATTTTTACCTGTTCTGAAAATATTGTAAAATGGAATCGATGTATCTTCTTTTCAATTTTGAACGTAGCTGTTATCACATCCAATATCAGTGTCAAATTTTCCCGCAGCCTAGAGACTGCCTTCAGAGGCAGAGTGGATGTTGATGTTCATGGCTTCTTCTTCTTCAGTGGAGTTTATCAGCGGTTGGGCTGGAACTCAAGTAAATCTTATCTGAATAACCATTTGTTTAATCCTGCCATGGGTTTGTAGAACCTCATAAAGCAGGTCTTGTCTGCTACGTGAGCTAAAAGACAGGAGACTCATTGACACTGCACATGAATCAGAGCAAATAACTACTCTGTCTGGCTTAACTTCCTCCACCCACTGCAAGGCCAACAGTATGGCCATCAGCTCCGCCGTATATATACAGCCAGATGATCTGTAATACCTTTCCTGACATCCACCCCACATTCCTGCACTACAAATGCTGACCCAGTATGTCCTGTCCTTGGATCTTTTGAACCATCTGTGTAAATGGCCACAAAATCCTGATAGTTTCCAGACGTCTCTTAAAGAAATCAGCTGGATCAACACCCTCCCTATCTTTCTGTAGTCTCTCCAACACTTCTAGATCAACTACTGGAGACGGGAGTAGCCATGGTGGATTTACAGGAATAACTACCGTTGGACTAAACTCCCTTCCATACAGTCCCATCTCCTTCGCCTGGGTATTACCCACCAAACCAAAGCTTGTGTTCGGTCTTCGCTCATGTTCCCAGCATGCCTGTAAAATCCCTTTCGCAGGATGAGACACCCCATGTCCTTGTAAGTTGACCCAGTAATTAATTGCCTGCTGCTGTCTCCTAATCTGCAACGGCATATCCCCCATCTCCACCTGTAATGCAGCCACTGGGGACGTTCGAAACGCCCCACTACATATTCTGAGTCCGGGCTGCCGAACCATATGCTATACTTCCATAATCTATTACAGATCGGATCAATGCAACATACATGGTCTTCAATGAGGAACGCCCAGCCCCCCACTCCTTTCCCGTCAGACAGCGCATCACATTTAGCGCCTTCTTACACTTTCCCACCACTCTCTCAATGTGTTCTGCCCAGGTCAGTCTAGTATCAAAGTATACCCCAAGGAACCTGAAGGCCCCCACCCTCTCCAAGTTTCTCCCATATAACCTCAAGTATACCTCATCTCCCACCTTCCTCCTGGTAAAGAACACTGTTTGAGTTTTCTCTACAGAGAACCTGAATCCCCACATTAATGCCCACCGCTCTACCTCATCAATTGCTTCCTGTACCTTCCTGACTATGTATGGCACATTTCTTCCCCTCTTCCATAAGGCACCATCATCTGCAAATAACGACCTCCCTATATCTGGCTGTACCTGAGAGTAAACATTATTGATCATGATTGAGAACAACAGAGGACTAATCACGCTCCCCTGCGGTGTACCATTATCCACCAAGTAGCTGCCTGATAAAGACTGCCCCACCCTCACCTGGATAGACCCTCCAAACAGGAAATCCTTTATCCAGTTGTACATTCTTCCTCCTACCCCCATAATATCAAGCTTGATTAACAACCCCTCCTTCCACATCATATCATATGCCTTCTCCACATAAAAAAAGACAGCTACAACAGTCTCCTTGTTCACATGAGCCTTCCTGACCTCTGCTTCTAAGCAGAGCACTGGATCCATAGTTCCCCTACCCTTCCTGAACCCACTCTGATGTGGCGTTACTAGCCCTCTGCTCTCCAGGAAGTAAGTTAGCCTCTCCGTAATCATACGTTCCATAATCTTACATACATGTGATGTTAAAGCTATTGGCCGATAGCTTGATGGCTTCGTTGGGTCCTTCCCGGGCTTCCGGATTGGTACCACTACTGCCTCCTTCCAACTGCCTGGTAGTTTCCCCTCCTCCCACACTCTGTTGTACAACACCAATACCTTATCCAGTGCCTCATCACTAAGATGAGCCAACATAACATAGCACACCTCATCTTTCCCAGGTGAAGTTAACCCACCCTTACCTATTGCTCTTTTCACCTCTGCCCTGGTAAATGGTGCACTCAACGCATCATTTACATCCTCCCTCCTTTCCAGCACTCCAGGATGCTCCTCTCTTGTGTTCTCTCTACCCCTCTGCCTCTCCTCTGACATATTTGCGGAGCTATGCACTTGGACAAATGCTTTGGCCATCATCTCTGCTTTCTCCTCATCTGTTACTGCCACATCCTCCCCACTCGTCAACACTGGATAATCCCACTCCCTTCTGATCCCGCTCATCCTCTTAATCATCCCCCACACTTCTCCCACAGGTGTCGCCCTTCCAATGGTGTCACAGAACCGATGCCAACATGACCTCTTTGCCTGACGGATAGTTCTCCTCACCATGGCCTGGGCCTGCTTATACTGAATCAGATGTCGGAAGTTATGCGTTCTTTTCAGTAATCTAAATGCCCTGTTCCTACTCCTCACCATTGCCCCACATTCCTCCTTCCACCATGGGACTGCTTTCCTCCTCCCCCTCCCTGAACTCTTAGGTATAGCCTCAGTAGCTGCCCCCACTAAAGCTGTTCTCAACCAGTTATTCATACTATCTACATCCCCTCTCATATCCACCCGAGCCATCACCTGCTCACTCAGCTCCTGAAACTGATCCTTCCAAACACCCACCTGCCTACTCCATCCACTGACACCTCCTCCTCCCTCCGGCCTACTGTATATACTATGGGGTAATGATCAAATCAAATCAAATCAAATTTTATTGGTCACATGCGCCGAATACAACAGGTGCAGACATTACAGTGAAATGCTTACTTACAGCCCTTAACCAACAGTGCATTTATTTTAAACAAAAAAAGTAAGAATAAAACAACAACAAAAAAAGTGTTGAGAAAAAAAGAGCAGAAGTAAAAATAAAGTGACAGTAGGGAGGCTATATATACAATAGAATAAAGTGACAGTAGGGAGGCTATATATACAGGGGGGTACCGTTGCATAGTCAATGTGCGGGGGCACCGGCTAGTTGAGGTAGTTGAGGTAATATGTACATGTGGGTAGAGTTAAAGTGACTATGCATAAATACTTAACAGAGTAGCAGCAGCGTAAAAAGTATGGGGTGGGGGGGCAGTGCAAATAGTCCGGGTAGCCATGATTAGCTGTTCAGGAGTCTTATGGCTTGGGGGTAGAAGCTGTTGAGAAGTCTTTTGGACCTAGACTTGGCACTCCGGTACCGCTTGCCGTGCGGTAGCAGAGAGAACAGTCTATGACTAGGGTGACTGGAGTCTTTGACAATTTTGAGGGCCTTCCTCTGACACCGCCTGGTATAGAGGTCCTGGATGGCAGGGAGCTTTGCCCCTGTGATGTACTGGGCCGTACGCACTACCCTCTGTAGTGCCTTGCGGTCAGAGGCCAAGCAGTTGCCATACCAGGCGGTGATGCAACCAGTCAGGATGCTCCCTACTGTCGACTCCTCCCATACCTCCCACTCACATATTCCTGCCATCACACTAGATACCAGAGTGAGGACCGAGGCAGACTCTTTCCCTGTGGCTACATCAATCCTGGTCCCTCGGCCATCATTCAGGCACACCAGATCTTTCTTTTCTATCAGATCCCCACACTACATTATCTTACTTCTTTCCTGGCCCTCCACCCTCTCCAGCACTTCCATGTCCAACATCTGACACGGATTATAGTAATTCACTACCACTAGCACCCTTCCTCTCATCCACACCTCCACCACCACATACTCCTGTTCAATCCCTTTGCCTATCATCTTGTAGGGAATTCCTTGCTTAATGAAGGTGGCACATCCCCCCCTCCCCCTATATCTCCGTCCCTACGAACCACTACATATCCCTGTATGATAAACTCCAAATTCGGTTTGAGCCATGTTTCCTGCACACAAATCACATCAGGCTTAGCTAGCATATCAACAATGAACTGCTTGAATTCCTGCCCATTAGCCAACAGGCTTCGAGCATTCCATTGTAGTACTAACACCAAAACTAAGATCCAGTAATACATGACTCCACCATCGGCTGATTGAGGTCATCTCGAACCTCTTCCCATGTCAACCCTGTCATACTCAAATGTCTCCCAGCAGCTTTCACTATTAGTTTAATCCTCTCCGTTTTAGACTTTACTTTATCAGTGCTATTGATAGCTCCTGCTATGAACGTCACCAGCTTTCTCTTTTCTATGTATACCATATCGCTGCCTACCTGCCCCGTAATCCCCGGTCTAGATGCTCCTACCCATCTCTCCCTTGAACCTGTATCTCCCTGGACCTGGACCACCCTCACTGCCTCAGCATATGACACCCTTCTCTCCTGGACCACCCTCACTGGCTCAGCATATGACACCCTTCTCTCCACTCTCACTTGTTGCACCGCCACTGCCTTCTTCATAGCCTCACACCCACTATATGCCACACTATGAGCACCCCCACAGTTGCAACACTTTGGTTGTACACCATCTCTACACTTCCCATACTCATGCTCCCCTCCACACCTGGCACACCTCTTTTTCTCTTTACAGACTGTTGCCACATGCCCAAACCTCTGGCATTTATAACATCTTAAAGGCTTCGGTATATAAGCCCTCACATAATAACTCATATATCCTATTGTTACCTTATTTGGCAGTACCCGGTCCTTGAAATGTAACAGAATAGACGTGCTATCAACCCTATCTCCACCCCTTGTTGCTTGCAATCTTTGTACATTCACTAGAACGCCCCCTCTCAAATCCCTTACCTCTTTAATGCTAACACTCACAGGCACTCCTGTTATCACCCCTTTACTTCACTGCTTGATCAGTCCAGCTGCTCGGCTCCACCTTACACTTCCCTATTTGCTTCACTCCGATAGCTTTTTCCCTCTGCGCCATGTCCTTACAGAACACCAACAATCTCCCATCTCTTAACACTTACATTTACATTTACGTCATTTAGCAGACGCTCTTACATTAGCATTAACAACTTCCCCAATCAACTCTTTTATCACAGCCGTCAATCTTATCGGACTCATCCCCCCAACTCCCCCTTCCTCCTTAAACGTAATAATCACTTTATGCTTCTCCTCACCTCCATGTTCCTCTTATGTCTTATCTTGCCCTTCCTCTGCAGTTCCTACCTCCGAACTTCCGCTAGCGTTGGAAGCTAGGTTTCTCTCAAACTTCCTTTTCTGCCTCCGCTCTACCTCCATAGACCTCTCGCTCCCCTTCATACCTCTACTCCCGTTCTCTCCCGCTTTATTTTTCTCTTTCTTACTCCCTCCTTTATTTGTACCACTATGTTCCATACTTGCTTCACTTTCCTCTCCATCACTATCTCCTACCATCTCTGACCCATTCACAGCACGACCGTGCCGAACCTCCGCCACATCGAGTAAAGTTTGTTTGTTTTTCAACGATTTCAAAAATCCCTCTCGATTCACAACCGTCTGTCGTGGTTCGTTCGCGTCTTCCACTTGCTAGCTACCTTCCGCAGGCAGGCATTCCCTGATGTACACGTCAGTCCCGACCGACTGCCTATGAGAGTTGGGGTTTCTGGGAAATTGAGTTCTAATCTAGAAAAAATACCGCATTCTAGCAGGAAACAAATGTACATATGATCTTTATTCATCTTAAATATTCCCATTACATATGGTACTCCATATGTTTTCATGGCTGAACTAAGTCGGATACAGAAAATAACAAGAACCTGGTAGAGAGAACGCTTTCAGCATATACTGAAAGGAACAGGTACCTTCATCATTAAACATGTAATTAAAGACATGGATGTTCTTACTTGGCCAACTCAAAGAATTAAAGGGTTTGGAGTGACAGCAAAATATTGTTATTCCAAATGGGGGGAATAAAACTTTTTGAAACTTCCTGAAGTTCACACCAGGTGATAGGGAAGTATGAACAACGAACTTCAGCCACACCCCTTTACCTGAATACATATCCCTGTTTAAGAGAAGGCTCTCTCTCACTCATCTCTACATCAGGCTGGATTGTATACATACTCTATACAGACAGTGTAACAACATTCTTCTTCTTGTCCAGGAAGTTTTGATAACAAGGTAAGTTTGATAACTTGGGGAGGAGGAATTTATTATAATACAATATGCATTAGTATGTAATATAAAGTATTTTACATTAAGTCTTTAATATGAAACATTGATGATTTTTCTTAATCATTGCATTATCAGGATTAATTTAGAAGTGTTCAGAAACAGCTTATCTATTCACTTTAATTTTTATACGGTAAAACAGATATGTATGAAAATACCCTCAAATAAAAGGTGACATTCTGTACTGTTGCCTCATATGATTTTGATTTTTTCTCAAATCCAAAATGTTGGAGTAGAGAGTCAAATATTGAATTTTAGCTTTACTGTCCAAGTACAGACGGAGGGGAGTGTATTCAGTAATATTGTAAAAAGTTATGTACAATGTTTGGTTTGGTTTAATATATAAAGACTTATGACATTTTATTAAATAACAGGGTAATACTTAGATCACAGTAAAAACGAACTACAAGTTCTAAAGTAAGGCACTGTTGAATGCAAAATGCCTGAAATGTGTTTTGCAATGCAAGTTCTTGCATGGTGCGAAATGCTTTCAACAGTATTTTCTCTCTTTTAAAGGGTCAAGGTATGTCCTCTGCAGCTTTGCATGGCTTTCTACGGCCTGCTGTAATTGGCAGCTTGGTAGTGGTGTGTTTCCTAGGTACATTATTGATGTACTACACACCCATCACCATCTCCCTCCCATGCCCTGCAGACCAGGCATCCCAGAAGGGTAAGGCTTTCTGTGCTTGCCCTGGTGTACAACAGGAAAGGAACCAGACACAGGTGCCCAACCAAACCCCCAAGACACATGACCAGCATGCCCAGACTCAAGCTGAGGATGGCGACAAAGACACTATAGTCTTGATCTGGATGTGGCCATTTGGTTTTAAGTTTGATCTGCACTCTTGTGCCTCCTTCGACAACATCAAAGGTTGTCGTCTAACAGCAAACAGAAGCCTTTACCAGAAGGCAAATGTCGTCATGTTCCATCATAGGAACATCGCCACGAACCTGGAAGACATGCCACAAGAGCCACGTCCATGGTTCCAAAAATGGGTATGGTACAATATGGAATCACCAACATACACAAACAGGATCCCTGGTCTTGACCACTTGTTCAATTTGACTGCGAGTTATCGACTGAGTTCTGATATTTATGTGCCTTATGGGTTGCTCGTTGAGGTGACCAGCGATGATAAAATCTTTGAGCTGCCGAAGAAGGACAAATTAGTCTGCTGGGTTGTGAGCCACTGGAACACAAACCACAAAAGAGTATCGGTCTTCAATGAGCTAAATAAGCATGTGAAGGTAGAGACCTTTGGGCGACATTTTGGTAAATACATAGAGGACAAGGGACAGATTGTGTCAAGCTGTAAATTCTACCTGGCATTCGAAAACTCTGTCCACCAAGACTATATGACAGAGAAGCTGTTTGACACCTTGATGTTGGGAGCGGTGCCTGTTGTTCTCGGTCCACCCAGGCAAAACTACGAAGCCGTTGTCCCAGGGGATTCTTTCATCCATGTGGATGATTTCTCTTCTCAAAAGGAACTGGCGGATCGGCTTCTTTTCCTCGACAAGAATGATACAGAGTACTTGAAGTACTTTAGCTGGCGAAGGAACTTTAAAGTACAGGGAGGGAAATTTGGAAATGAGCATGCTTGTCGAGCATGTGGTTACGTTCAAAAGAATAAAGGATACAGAGTTTTTCATAATCTTAATACATGGTTTTGGGGCTGATTGGTCTTCTTGCAATGGTCAACAATCCGGCTTTATGAAGAGTACTGCACCTTGGAAATGCCAACCTAAATGTTTAAGGCTTAGATCAGCTTTAATATTGCATATAAATTGTGGGTTCCATCAATATAATTGTCTGCATCATTTCCAATCCCCCATATTTATTTTGTAAATACATATAGAAATGATGTATTTTTAAATATATTTTCCCCTAACCATACCACCCCTCCCCTAATTGGAGTAAACTAATGGACAACAACACTTGGGCTTCTACTTCCAGTTTATACTATATCCATTTTATGGACACAGTATATTTTACAATAGTTATCTTTTGTTTGTTTTTAGTCCCATCCTTCAGCTCCAGATAGAAGATTGTTTGTTAGGACTGTACTAGACAAACATTTAAGTTTTACTGAGAACACATTTTCAAGAAATCTATTTCTGTTTTCAGTATTTGAATTATTTGGGTGTGACTTGTTGAAAGTGTCCTGTGTTTTACCTGTCATCCACAAACTATGCAAATGTTAGCCAACACTATTTGTTACCTTAGTTAATTTAGTTAATATTTTCTCAACTCTTTCTTGAACTGCATTGTTGGTTAAGGGCTTGTATGTAAGTATTTCACGGTAAGGTCTGTTGTATTCAACGCATGTGACAAATACAATTTGATTTGATTTGAAATGGCGTGGTGTTCGGATACTGTAGGTGTATGTGTGCACAGGTCCTTGTTGTACCCAATAAATGCTGGCACATCTTTAGATGAGACTATTCTGTGGCTCCTTGAAGTTAATGATTCTATTACAAACAAATCGAGAAAACGCTTAACTCTTTCCTGCCAGACAGCATTCCTATGTGGTCATGTGTGTGGGTGTTTTTGTGTGGGAAGTCACATGTAGCAGCATACAGTCCTGTAATATTAATATTACATTTTTTCATTTGCTTTGGTACTATTTTTCAGAAGTAGGCTATATGGTGAATTTTAAAAACACTTAGTACAAAACTCTAAACTGGTAACACTTGTAATGCAGCAAGACTTACATTCAAAACCTTAGTCTGCCTCCTGTCCCATGGGCACACCTCGCCATGGGCACACATTCCTGAAAAAAATGGGACTATACTTTTAACTTTTTTAAATGAGATACCTTTAAAGATTAGATTGTTCCAATGTGGTTAGCCAAAAAGATGACAAGATAGTTCACATAGTCACCATTCAGGGTTACTGTAGAGCATAGATTTGGATACAGTGAGGGGAAAAAAGTATTTGATCCCCTGCTGATTTTGTACATTTGCCCACTGACAAAGAAATGATCAGTCTATAATTTTAATGGTAGGTTTATTTGAACAGAGTACCCAACAACTTAGTGAGTACACAAAACACAGGACACCACAGTAACCATACTCACATACGAAAAATAGTCTCTCACAACAAACCCAACTGACCGGCTTTTAAACAATGGGATGTGTGATTGAAAAACCAGAAACAGGTGGTGCAATGCAGAGGAATGTTCACTGATTGGTCCACCTTAGCAATCAGCAGACACCCCAACGACCAATCAGGAACATACAGGACACCTGTGATTAGGGCAGAAGGAGAGGAAAAACACAAAAAGACACAGGATACCTGTATCCGTAACAAGGACCTTAATGTGCTTCTTCTTGAGCCACTCCTTTGTTGCCTTGGCCATGTGTTTTGGGTCATTGTCATGCTGGAATACCCATGCACGACCCATGTTCAATGCCCTGGCTGAGGGAAGGAGGTTCTCATCCAAGATTTGACGGTACATGGCCCTGTCCATCGTCCCTTTGATGCTGTGAAGTTGTCCTGTCCTGTCCCCTTAGCAGAAAAACACCCCCAAAGAATAATGTTTCCACCTCCAGTTCTCCTCTGAATCATTCAGATGTTCATTGGCAAACTTCAGACAGCCCTGTATATGTGCTTTCTTGAGCAGGGGGACCTTGCGGGCGCTGCAGGATTTCAGTCCAATGTGGTTAGCCAAAAAGATGACAAGATAGTTCACATAGTCACCATTCAGGGTTACTGTAGAACATAGATTTGGATACAGTGAGGGAAAAAAGTATTTGATCCCCTGCTGATTTTGTACATTTGCCCACTGACAAAGACATGATCAGTCTATAATTTTAATGGTAGGTTTATTTGAACACTGAGAGACAGAATAACAACTAAAAAATCCAGAAAAACTCATGTCAAAAATGTTATAAATTGATTTGCATTTTAATGAGGGAAATAAGTATTTGACCCCTCTGCAAAACATGACTTAGTACTTGGTGGCAAAACCCTTGTTGGCAATCACAGAGGTCAGACGTTTCTTGTAGTTGGCCACCAGGTTTGCACACATCTCAGGAGGGATTTTATTCCGCTCCTCTTTGCAGATCTTCTCCAAGTCATAGGTTTCAAGGCTGACATTTGGCAACTCGAACCTTCAGCTCCCTCCACAGATTTTCTATGGGATTAAGGTCTGGAGACTGGCTAGGCCACTCCAGGACCTTAATGTGCTTCTTCTTGAGCCACTCCTTTGTTGCCTTGGCCGTGTGTTTTGGGTCATTGTCATGCTGGAATACCCATGCACGACCCATTTTCAATGCCCTGGCTGAGGGAAGGAGGTTCTCACCCAAGATTTGACGGTACATGGCCCCGTCCATCGTCCCTTTGATGCTGTGAAGTTGTCCTGTCCCCTTAGCAGAAAAACACCCCCAAAGCATAATGTTTCCACCTCCATGTTTGACGGTGGGGATGGTGTTCTTGGGGTCATAGGCATCATTCCTCCTCCTCCAAACACGGCGAGTTGAGTTGATGCCAAAGAGCTCGATTTTGGTCTCATCTGACCACAACACTTTCATCCAGTTCTCCTCTGAATCATTCAGATGTTCATTGGCAAACTTCAGACGGCCCTGTATATGTGCTTTCTTGAGCAGGGGGACCTTGCGGGCGCTGCAGGATTTCAGTCCTTCCCTGCGTAGTGTGTTACCAATTGTTTTCTTGGTGACTGTGGTCCCAGCTCTCTTCAGGTCATTGACCAGGTCCTGCCGTGTAGTTCTGGGCTGATCCCTCACCTTCCTCATGATCATTGATGCCCCACGAGGTGAGATCTTGCATGGAGCCCCAGACCGAAGGTGATTGACCGTCATCTTGAACTTCTTCCATTTTCTAATAATTGCACCAACAGTTGTTGCCTTCTCACCAAGCTGCTTGCCTATTGTCCTGTAGCCCATCCCAGCCTTGTGCAGGTCTACAATTTTATCCCTGATGTCCTTACACAGCTCTCTGGTCTTTGCCATTGTGAAGAGGTTGGAGTCTGTTTGATTGAGTGTGTGGACAGGTGTCTTTTATACAGGTAACGAGTTCAAACAGGTGCAGTTATTTGTAATTTATTTTGTACATAATGTTTCTGCCATCGTCTCTTATAACCAAAGAGAGCTTCTGGATATCAGGACAGCGATTACTCACCTCGCGTTGGACGAATACTTTTTCTTCAACGAGGCGTTCGCGAAGGATATTCTACAGACACCCAACAAGGCCCAGATCCCCGTCATTCGCGTGAGGAAGAGACGGAGATATCGTGGACGCAGATCCGGGTGCCTTGTAAGGATCCGACGGCGAACGAGTAAACTGCCTCTCCCATCAATCCTATTAGCCAATGTTCAATCTTTTGAGAATAAAATTGACGATTTAAGATTACGGTTATCCTACCAACGGGACATTAAAAACTGTAATATCTTATGTTTCACGGAGTCGTGGCTGAACGACAACAATGACAACATTCAGCTAGCAGGCTATACGCTACATCGGCAGGACAGAACGGCAGACTCCGGAAAGACGAGGGGTGGCGGTCTCTGTATATTTGTAAACAACAGCTGGTGCACAAAATCAAATACTAAGGAAGTCTCGAGGTTTTGCTCGCCTGAGGTAGAGTATCTTATGATAAGCTGTAGACCACACTATTTACCAAGAGAGTTTTCATCTATATTTTTCATAGCTGTCTATCTACCACCACAAACCAATGCTGGCATTAAGATTGCACTGAATGAGTTGTACAAGGCCATTAATCAACAGGAAAACGCTCATCCAGATGCAGCGCTCCTAGTAGCCGGGGACTTTAATGCAGGGAAACTTAAATCCGTTCTACCAGCATGTTAAATGTGCAACCAGAGGGGAAAAAACTCTAGACCACCTTTACTCCACACACAGAGACGCATACAAAGCTCTCCCTCGCCCTCCATTTGGCAAATCTGACCATAACTCTATCCTCCTGATTCCTGCTTATAAGCAAAAACTGAAGCAGGAAGCACCAGTGATTCGGCTAATAAAAAAGTGGTCAGATGACGCAGATGCTAAGCTACAGGACTGTTTTGCTAGCACAGACTGGAACATGTTCCGGGATTCTTCAGACAGCATTGAGGAGTACACCACATCAGTCACTGGCTTCATCAATAAGTGCATCGATGATGTCGTCCCCACAGTGACCGTACGTACATACCCCAACCAGAAGCCATGGATTACAGGAAACATCCGCACTGAGCTAAAGGGTAGAGCTGCCGCTTTCAAGGAACGGGACTCTAACCCGGACGCTTATAAGAAATCCCGCTATGACCTCCGACGAACCATCAAACAGGCAAAGAGTCAATACAGGTCTAAGATTGAATCATACTACACTGGCTCTGACGCTCGTCGGATGTGGCAGGGCTTGAAAACTATTACAGACTACAAAGGGAAGCACAGCCGCGAGCTGCCCAGTGACACAAGCCTACCAGACGAGCTAAACCACTTCTATGCTCGCTTCGAGGCAAGCAACACTGAAGCATGCATGAGAGCACCAGCTGTTCCGGACGACTATGTGATCACGCTCTCCGTAGCCGATGTGAGTAAGACTTTTAAGCAGGTCAACATTCACAAGGCCGCAGGGCCAGACGGATTACCAGGACGTGTACTCCGAGCATGTGCTGACCAACTGGCAAGTGTCTTCACTGACATTTTCAACATGTCCCTGACTGAGTCTGTAATACCAACATGTTTCAAGCAGACCACCATAGTCCCCGTGCCCAAGAACTCTAAGATAACCTGCCTAAATGACTACCGACCCGTAGCACTGACGTCTGTAGCCATGAAGTGCTTTGAAAGACTGGTCATGGCTCACATCAACAGCATAATCCCAGAAACCCTAGACCCACTCCAATTTGCATACCGCCCCAACAGATCCACAGATGATGCAATCTCTATCGCACTCCACACTGCCCTTTCCCACCTGGACAAGAGGAACACCTACGTGAGAATGCTATTCATTGACTACAGCTCAGCATTCAACACCATAGTGCCCTCTAAGCTCATCACTAAGCTAAGGATCCTGGGACTAAACACCTCCCTCTGCAACTGGATCCTGGACTTCCTGACGGGCCGCCCCCAGGTGGTAAGGGTAGGTAACAACACATCTGCCACACTGATCCTCAACACGGGGGCCCCTCAGGGGTGCGTGCTCAGTCCCCTCCTGTACTCTCTGTTCACCCATGACTGCATGGCCAGGCACGACTCCAACACCATCATTAAGTTTGCCGACGACACAACAGTGGTAGGCCTGATCACCGACAACGATGAGACAGCCTATAGGGAGGAGGTCAGAGATCTGGCCGTGTGGTGCCAGGACAACAACCTCTCCCTCAACGTGACCAAGACAAAGGAGATGATTGTGGACTACAGGAAAAAAAAGAGGACTGAGCACGCCCCCATTCTCATCGACGGGGCTGTAGTGGAACAGGTTGAGAGCTTCAAGTTCCTTGGTGTCCACATCACCAACGAACTATCATGGTCCAAACACACCAAGACAGTCGTGAAGAGGGCACGACAAAGCCTATTCCCCCTCAGGAGACTAAAAAGATTTGGCATGGGTCCTCAGATCCTCAAAAAATTATACAGCTGCACCATCGAGAGCATCCTGACTGGTTGCATCACCGCCTGGTATGGCAACTGCTTGGCCTCTGACCGCAAGGCACTACAGAGGGTAGTGCGTACGGCCCAGTACATCACTGGGGCAAAGCTCCCTGCCATCCAGGACCTCTATACCAGGCGGTGTCAGAGGAAGGCCCTCAAAATTGTCAAAGACTCCAGCCACCCTAGTCATAGACTGTTCTCTCTGCTACCGCACGGCAAGCGGTACCGGAGTGCCAAGTCTAGGTCCAAAAGACTTCTCAACAGCTTCTACCCCCAAGCCATAAGACTCCTGAACAGCTAATCATGGCTACCCGGACTATTTGCACTGCCCCCCCACCCCATCCTTTTTACGCTGCTGCTACTCTGTTAAGTATTTATGCATAGTCACTTTAACTCTACCCACATGTACATATTACCTCAACTACCTCAACTAGCCGGTGCCCCCGCACATTGACTATGCAACGGTACCCCCCTGTATATATAGCCTCCCTACTGTCACTTTATTTTACTGTATATATAGCCTCCCTACTGTCACTTTATTTTACTTCTGCTCTTTTTTTCTCAACACTTTTTTGTTGTTGTTTTATTCTTACTTTTTTGTTTAAAATAAATGCACTGTTGGTTAAGGGCTGTAAGTAAGCATTTCACTGTAATGTCTGCACCTGTTGTATTCGGCGCATGTGACCAATAAAATTTGATTTGATTTGATTTGATTTGATTTGATTTGAGTTAATACAGGTAATGAGTAGAGAACAAATCGAGAAAACGCTTAACTCTTTCCTGCCAGACAGCATTCCTATGTGGTCATGTGTGTGGGTGTTTTTGTGTGGGAAGTCACATGTAGCAGCATACAGTCCTGTAATATTAATATTACATTTTTTCATTTGCTTTGGTACTATTTTTCAGAAGTAGGCTATATGGTGAATTTTAAAAACACTTAGTACAAAACTCTAAACTGGTAACACTTGTAATGCAGCAAGACTTACATTCAAAACCTTAGTCTGCCTCCTGTCCCATGGGCACATCTCGCCATGGGCACACCTTCCTGAAAAAAATTTGACTATACTTTTAACTTTTTTAAATGAGATACCTTTAAAGATTAGATTGTTCCAATGTGGTTAGCCTGTCACGCTCTGGCTCCGGGACTGTGTTGTTTGAGCCAGGGTGTATTCATTTGGTTGTGTTGGGTATAGGGTGTGTTCATTTGTTGTGTTTGGTATTGGTTTTGTTTTCCGTGTTTGGTCAAGTGACTCCCAATCGGAGGTAACGAGTGTCAGCTGTCGGCTCGTTATCTCTGATTGGGAGCCATATTTAAACTGTCTGTGTTCACCTTATGTTTGTGGGTTTTTGTTCCATGTTCAGTCATTGTCACTGTGGACTTCACTATCGTCATTTGTTTTGTTGTTTTCGTGGTTGCTTTAATTTAATAAAGTCAACATGTTCGCTAAACACGCTGCGCCTTGGTCCGCTTCCTTAGACGATCGTGACAGAAAAACCCACCACAAAAGGACCAAGCAGCGTATACAGGAACACCCGCAGGAGAGAACGCTGGTGGATGTCCTCCTCGGCTGGGGACATATTACGCAGGAGGAGGCCGTCCGGTACCGGAGGGCGATGAAGGGGGAGAACCTGGCAGGAGAGGAGCAACGGCGTCAGCAGGGCCATCGTCGGATGGAAGAGAGGCAACCCCAAAAAAAATTTGGGGGGGGGCACATGGCTTGGGCGGCTGGGCAGCAGGCGGCTGCTACAGGACGTTTTGGAGAGGTGGTCACTGGGTGTTGGGAGGCAGAAGGCAGGTTGGCGAGGCCTGGAGGTAGAGCGGAACCAACTTCCCGTACTCAGGCATGGCAGCGTGAGACGGGGCAGGTTCCGCGGTATGCGGAGCAGCGTACTGTGCCACGAGTGGTCCGGCACAGTCCTGTACGTCCTGTGCAAGCACCCCGCACGTGTCGTGCGAAGGGGGGGATGCAGCCAGGACGGAGTGTGCCGGATCTACGCTCGAGGTCTCCAGTGCCTCTCCGCGGTCCCGGATATCCTGCTCCCGTATCGCGTGCTGTCATGTCGGTACGGGTTCACAGCCCTGTACGTCCTGTGCGGATGCCTCACGCAGAGTGTGTGAGGGTAGGCATCCAGCCAGGACGGGTGGTGGCCGCTCTTCGCTCCAGGTCTCCTATCTGTCTCCACAGTCCGGTGAGGCCTGTCCCAGCTCCACGCACCAAACCTACGGTGTGCGTCGCCAGCCCAGCCCGGCCTGTTCCTGCTTTACGCACAAAGCCTACGGTGTGCGTCGCCAGCCCAGCCCGGCCTGTTCCTGCTCCACGTAAGAAGCCTACGGTGTGCGTCGCCAGCCCAGCCCGGCCTGTTCCTGCTCCACGCACCAAGCCTACGGGGTGCGTCGCCAGCCCAGCCCGGCCTGTTCCTTCTCCACGTACGAAGCCTACGGTGTGCGTCGCCAGCCCAGCCCGGCCTGTTCCTGCTCCACGTACTAAGGCTAAGGTGTGCGTCGCCAGCTAGCTGGGTCAGATCGGACCGGGGGCACTACGGGGGGAGTGAAGTGGGGTGGTGGTCAAGCCCGGAGCCGGAGCCGCCTCCGAGGAGCAACACCCACCCAGCCCTCCCCTATTTTGGGGTGTAGGCGCGGTCGGAGTCCGCGCCTTTAGGGGGGGGTACTGTCACGCTCTGGCTCCGGGACTGTGTTGTTTGAGCCAGGGTGTATTCATTTGGTTGTGTTGGGTATAGGGTGTGTTCATTTGTTGTGTTTGGTATTGGTTTTGTTTTCCGTGTTTGGTCAAGTGACTCCCAATCGGAGGTAACGAGTGTCAGCTGTCGGCTCGTTATCTCTGATTGGGAGCCATATTTAAACTGTCTGTGTTCACCTTATGTTTGTGGGTTTTTGTTCCATGTTCAGTCATTGTCACTGTGGACTTCACTATCGTCATTTGTTTTGTTGTTTTCGTGGTTGCTTTAATTTAATAAAGTCAACATGTTCGCTAAACACGCTGCGCCTTGGTCCGCTTCCTTAGACGATCGTGACATAGCCAAAAAGATGACAAGATAGTTCACATAGTCACCATTCAGGGTTACTGTAGAGCATAGATTTGGATACAGTGAGGGAAAAAAGTATTTGATCCACTGCTGATTTTGTACATTTGCCCACTGACAAAGAAATGATCAGTCTATAATTTTAATGGTAGGTTTATTTGAACAGAGTACCCAGCAACTTAGTGAGTACACAAAACACAGGACACCACAGTAACCATACTCACATACGAAAAATAGTCTCTCACAACAAACCCAACTGACCGGCTTTTAAACAATGGGATGTGTGATTGAAAAACCAGAAACAGGTGGTGCAATGCAGAGGAATGTTCACTGATTGGTCCACCTTAGCAATCAGCAGACACCCCAACGACCAATCAGGAACATACAGGACACCTGTGATTAGGGCAGAAGGAGAGGAAAAACACAAAAAGACACAGGATACCTGTATCCGTAACAAGGACCTTAATGTGCTTCTTCTTGAGCCACTCCTTTGTTGCCTTGGCCGTGTGTTTTGGGTCATTGTCATGCTGGAATACCCATGCACGACCCATGTTCAATGCCCTGGCTGAGGGAAGGAGGTTCTCACCCAAGATTTGACGGTACATGGCCCTGTCCATCGTCCCTTTGATGCTGTGAAGTTGTCCTGTCCTGTCCCCTTAGCAGAAAAACACCCCCAAATAATAATGTTTCCACCTCCAGTTCTCCTCTGAATCATTCAGATGTTCATTGGCAAACTTCAGACGGCCCTGTATATGTGCTTTCTTGAGCAGGGGGACCTTGCGGGCGCTGCAGGATTTCAGTCCAATGTGGTTAGCCAAAAAGATGACAAGATAGTTCACATAGTCACCATTCAGGGTTACTGTAGAACATAGATTTGGATACAGTGAGGGAAAAAAGTATTTGATCCCCTGCTGATTTTGTACATTTGCCCACTGACAAAGACATGATCAGTCTATAATTTTAATGGTAGGTTTATTTGAACACTGAGAGACAGAATAACAACTAAAAAATCCAGAAAAACGCATGTCAAAAATGTTATAAATTGATTTGCATTTTAATGAGGGAAATAAGTATTTGACCCCTCTGCAAAACATGACTTAGTACTTGGTGGCAAAACCCTTGTTGGCAATCACAGAGGTCAGACGTTTCTTGTAGTTGGCCACCAGGTTTGCACACATCTCAGGAGGGATTTTATTCCGCTCCTCTTTGCAGATCTTCTCCAAGTCATAGGTTTCAAGGCTGACATTTGGCAACTCGAACCTTCAGCTCCCTCCACAGATTTTCTATGGGATTAAGGTCTGGAGACTGGCTAGGCCACTCCAGGACCTTAATGTGCTTCTTCTTGAGCCACTCCTTTGTTGCCTTGGCCGTGTGTTTTGGGTCATTGTCATGCTGGAATACCCATGCACGACCCATTTTCAATGCCCTGGCTGAGGGAAGGAGGTTCTCACCCAAGATTTGACGGTACATGGCCCCGTCCATCGTCCCTTTGATGCTGTGAAGTTGTCCTGTCCCCTTAGCAGAAAAACACCCCCAAAGCATAATGTTTCCACCTCCATGTTTGACGGTGGGGATGGTGTTCTTGGGGTCATAGGCATCATTCCTCCTCCTCCAAACACGGCGAGTTGAGTTGATGCCAAAGAGCTCGATTTTGGTCTCATCTGACCACAACACTTTCATCCAGTTCTCCTCTGAATCATTCAGATGTTCATTGGCAAACTTCAGACGGCCCTGTATATGTGCTTTCTTGAGCAGGGGGACCTTGCGGGCGCTGCAGGATTTCAGTCCTTCCCTGCGTAGTGTGTTACCAATTGTTTTCTTGGTGACTGTGGTCCCAGCTCTCTTCAGGTCATTGACCAGGTCCTGCCGTGTAGTTCTGGGCTGATCCCTCACCTTCCTCATGATCATTGATGCCCCACGAGGTGAGATCTTGCATGGAGCCCCAGACCGAAGGTGATTGACCGTCATCTTGAACTTCTTCCATTTTCTAATAATTGCACCAACAGTTGTTGCCTTCTCACCAAGCTGCTTGCCTATTGTCCTGTAGCCCATCCCAGCCTTGTGCAGGTCTACAATTTTATCCCTGATGTCCTTACACAGCTCTCTGGTCTTTGCCATTGTGAAGAGGTTGGAGTCTGTTTGATTGAGTGTGTGGACAGGTGTCTTTTATACAGGTAACGAGTTCAAACAGGTGCAGTTAATACAGGTAATGAGTGGGGAACAGGAGGGCTTCTTAAAGAAAAAACTAACAGGTCTGTGAGAGCCGGAATTCTTACTGGTTGGTAGGTGATCAAATACTTATGTCATGCAATAAAATGTAAATTCATTACTTAAAAATCATACAATGTGTTTTTCTGGATTTTTGTTTTAGATTCCGTCTCTCACAGTTGAAGTGTACCTATGATACAAATTACAGACCTCTACATGCTTTGTAAGTAGGAAAACCTGCAAAATCGGCAGTGTATCAAATACTTGTTCTCCCCACTGTAGGTGTATGTGCGCACAGGTCCTTGTTGTACCCAATAAATGCTGGCACATCTTTAGATGAGACTATTCTGTGGCTCCTTGAAGTTAATGATTCTATTACAAACAAATCGAGAAAACGCTTAACTCTTTCCTGCCAGACAGCATTCCTATGTGGTCATGTGTGTGGGTGTTTTTGTGTGGGAAGTCACATGTAGCAGCATACAGTCCTGTAATATTAATATTACATTTTTTCATTTGCTTTGGTACTATTTTTCAGAAGTAGGCTATATGGTGAATTTTAAAAACACTTAGTACAAAACTCTAAACTGGTAACACTTGTAATGCAGCAAGACTTACATTCAAAACCTTAGTCTGCCTCCTGTCCCATGGGCACACCTCGCCATGGGCACACCTTCCTGAAAAAAATTTGACTATACTTTTAACTTTTTTAAATGAGATACCTTTAAAGATTAGATTGTTCCAATGTGGTTAGCCAAAAAGATGACAAGATAGTTCACATAGTCACCATTCAGGGTTACTGTAGAGCATAGATTTGGATACAGTGAGGGAAAAAAGTATTTGATCCACTGCTGATTTTGTACATTTGCCCACTGACAAAGAAATGATCAGTCTATAATTTTAATGGTAGGTTTATTTGAACAGAGTACCCAGCAACTTAGTGAGTACACAAAACACAGGACACCACAGTAACCATACTCACATACGAAAAATAGTCTCTCACAACAAACCCAACTGACCGGCTTTTAAACAATGGGATGTGTGATTGAAAAACCAGAAACAGGTGGTGCAATGCAGAGGAATGTTCACTGATTGGTCCACCTTAGCAATCAGCAGACACCCCAACGACCAATCAGGAACATACAGGACACCTGTGATTAGGGCAGAAGGAGAGGAAAAACACAAAAAGACACAGGATACCTGTATCCGTAACAAGGACCTTAATGTGCTTCTTCTTGAGCCACTCATTTGTTGCCTTGGCCATGTGTTTTGGGTCATTGTCATGCTGGAATACCCATGCACGACCCATTTTCAATGCCCTGGCTGAGGGAAGGAGGTTCTCACCCAAGATTTGACGGTACATGGCCCTGTCCATCGTCCCTTTGATGCTGTGAAGTTTTCCTGTCCCCTTAACAGAAAAACACCCCCAAAGCATAATGTTTCCACCTCCAGTTCTCCTCTGAATCATTCAGATGTTCATTGGCAAACTTCAGACGGCCCTGTATATGTGCTTTCTTGAGCAGGGGGACCTTGCGGGCGCTGCAGGATTTCAGTCCAATGTGGTTAGCCAAAAAGATGACAAGATAGTTCACATAGTCACCATTCAGGGTTACTGTAGAGCATAGATTTGGATACAGTGAGGGAAAAAAGTATTTGATCCCCTGCTGATTTTGTACATTTGCCCACTGACAAAGAAATGATCAGTCTATAATTTTAATGGTAGGTTTATTTGAACACTGAGAGACAGAATAACAACTAAAAAATCCAGAAAAACTCATGTCAAAAATGTTATAAATTGATTTGCATTTTAAATGAGGGAAATAAGTATTTGACCCCTCTGCAAAATATGACTTAGTACTTGGTGGCAAAACCCTTGTTGGCAATCACAGAGGTCAGACGTTTCTTGTAGTTGGCCACCAGGTTTGCACACATCTCAGGAGGGGGTTTGTCCCACTCCTCTTTGCAGATCTTCTCCAAGTCATAGGTTTCAAGGCTTACGTTTGGCAACTCGAACCTTCAGCTCCCTCCACAGATTTTCTATGGGATTAAGGTCTGGAGACTGGCTAGGCCACTCCAGGACCTTAATGTGCTTCTTCTTGAGCCACTCCTTTGTTGCCTTGGCCGTGTGTTTTGGGTCATTGTCATGCTGGAATACCCATGCACGACCCATTTTCAATGCCCTGGCTGAGGGAAGGAGGTTCTCACCCAAGATTTGACGGTACATGGCCCCGTCCATCGTCCCTTTGATGCTGTGAAGTTGTCCTGTCCCCTTAGCAGAAAAACACCCCCAAAGCATAATGTTTCCACCTCCATGTTTGACGGTGGGGATGGTGTTCTTGGGGTCATAGGCATCATTCCTCCTCCTCCAAACACGGCGAGTTGAGTTGATGCCAAAGAGCTCGATTTTGGTCTCATCTGACCACAACACTTTCACCCAGTTCTCCTCTGAATCATTCAGATGTTCATTGGCAAACTTCAGAAGGCCCTGTATATGTGCTTTCTTGAGCAGGGGGACCTTGCGGGCGCTGCAGGATTTCAGTCCTTCACGGCGTAGTGTGTTACCAATTGTTTTCTTGGTGACTGTGGTCCCAGCTCTCTTCAGGTCATTGACCAGGTCCTGCCGTGTAGTTCTGGGCTGATCCCTCACCTTCCTCATGATCATTGATGCCCCACGAGGTGAGATCTTGCATGGAGCTCCAGACCGAAGGTGATTGACCGTCATCTTGAACTTCTTCCATTTTCTAATAATTGCACCAACAGTTGTTGCCTTCTCACCAAGCTGCTTGCCTATTGTCCTGTAGCCCATCCCAGCCTTGTGCAGGTCTACAATTTTATCCCTGATGTCCTTACACAGCTCTCTGGTCTTGGCCATTGTGAAGAGGTTGGAGTCTGTTTGATTGAGTGTGTGGACAGGTGTCTTTTATACAGGTAACGAGTTCAAACAGGTGCAGTTAATACAGGTAATGAGTGGAGAACAGGAGGGCTTCTTAAAGAAAAAACTAACAGGTCTGTGAGAGCCGGAATTCTTACTGGTTGGTAGGTGATCAAATACTTATGTCATGCAATAAAATGTAAATTCATTACTTAAAAATCATACAATGTGTTTTTCTGGATTTTTGTTTTAGATTCCGTCTCTCACAGTTGAAGTGTACCTATGATAAAAATTACATTGACAAGATCCTCCCGTGTAGTTCTGGGCTGATTCCTCACCGTTCTCATGATCATTGCAACTCCACGAGGTGAGATCTTGCATGGAGCCCCAGGCCGAGGGAGATTGACAGTTCTTTTGTGCTTCTTCCATTTGCGAATAATCGCACCAACTGTTGTCACCTTCTCACCAAGCTGCTTGGCGATGGTCTTGTAGCCCATTCCAGCCTTGTGTAGGTCTACAATCTTGTCCCTGACATTCTTGGAGAGCTCTTTGGTCTTGGCCATGGTGGAGAGTTTGGAATCTGATTGATTGATTGCTTCTGTGGACAGCTGTCTTTTATACAGGTAACAAACTGAGATTAGGAGCACTCCCTTTAAGAATGTGCTCCTAATCTCAGCTCATTACCTGTATAAAAGACACCTGGGAGCCAGAAATCTTTCTGATTGAGAGGGGGTCAAATACTTATTTCCCTCATTAAAATGCAAATCAATTCATAACATTTTTGACAAATGCGTTTTTCTGGATTTTTTTGTTGTTATTCTGTCTCTCACTGTTCAAATGAACCTACCATTAAAATTATAGACTGATCATTTCTTTGTCAGTGGGCAAATGTACAAAATCAGCAGGGGATCAAATACTTTTTTCCCTCACTGTATATCTCTGTGCACTTCCTGTAAAAGAACACTTGACACAAGACAACATATTGTTTACCGGACAGGCCTAGTGGGTCTAAAAATGCATCAGAGACTATGCGTAAATGTGCATTTACAATGCTCCGTCTAGATCTGACAGCTGAAGTGAATTAATTTATATTAACATGGGATGATGGCTAGACGTGGCAGCATGATGGGGGAATCAAAATGCTGCCAGGGTTATGCAATGTAGTGATGAGAAACAAAAGTAGCTACAGTGATACTTTAAGTGGCAAACATCAGCTTGGCAAGTAGTCTGTAGCCGTGCATGTGCTTGACTGAGCTGGGAGATGAGAGCTATCCCTGGCAAATTGAAATACAGCAGAAAATGATGATCTGTCCGAGTAGCCGGGGTCCACCCCTTGCATCGATTTGCGCAAATAATTCCACTTGTTGAATAGCCTACAGTTACCGGCTCAGCAATCATGAATTCTAAAATACGTCATGGATAGTGAAATGAGCTGATTGAAATGAGCAACAATTCCCACTCAGAAATGCCATCCGAAGTGCCGGCTGAACCCTGAGGTAGCCTACACGATTGCCATGAAGGCAAAGCATGACGGTGTAAATTATCGAGGCGATATGGATGAGTTGTCGAAGACCATGGCTGCAAAATAACAAGTACGACAGAAGATTTGAGTTGACATTACACATGGCCAAAAGTATGTGGACAACTGCTCGTCGAACACTCATTCCAAAATCATGGGCATTAATATGGAGTTGGTCCCCCCTTTGCAGCTATAACAGCCTCCACTCTTCTGGGAAGGCTTTCCACTAGATGTTGGAACATTGCTGCGGGGACTTGTTTCCATTCAGCCACAAGAGCATTAGTGAGGTTGGGCACTGATGTTGGGCGATTAGGCCTGGCTCGCAGTTGGCGTTCCAATTCATCCCAAAGGTGTTCGATGGGGTTTGAGGTCAGGGCTCTGTGCTGGCCAGTCAAGTTCTTCGACACCGATCTCGACAAACCATTTCTGTATGGACCTCGCTTTGTGCACGGGGGCATTGTCATGCTGAAACAGGAAAGGGCCTTCCCCAAACTGTTGCCACAAAGTTGGAAGCACAGAACTGTCTAGAATGTCATTGTATGCTGTAGCGTTAAGATTTCCCATCACTGGAACTAAGGGGCCTAGCACGAACCATGAAAAACAGACCCAGACCATTATTCCTCCTCCACCAAACTTTACAGTTGGCACTATGTATTGGGGCAGGTACTGTTCTCCTGGCATCCGCCAAACCCAGATTCATCCGTTGGACTGCCAGATGGTGAAGTGTGATTCATCACTCCAGAGAACGCGTTTCCACTGCTCCAGAGTCCAATGGCGGCGAGTTTTGCACCACTCCAGCCAACGCTTGGCATTGCGCATTGTGATCTTAGGCTAATGTGTGGCTGCTCTGCCATGGAAACCCATTTCATGAAGCTCCCGACAAACAGTTATTGTGCTATCGTTGCTTCCAAAGGCAGTTTGGAACTCGGTAGTGAGTCAAAACACGGTGGCACAAAGCCAGAGTGCAGTAACTTCACTTGCTGCTGTTTGCCTTGGTTTTTACTTGGATTTTGTAGTTACTCGAAATTTCACACTGAAACTGAAGATATTTGAACCAGGACACTTAAACCTTGTTCACACTGCAGGCCTTAATGCTCATATCAGTTTTGTTGTTTTAAATCAGTTTTTGGAATACTGACTGTTCAAACAGCAAGTTACAAGTGACCAAATTGGATGTGTGTGTTCAGACAGCAGTCATTTGCTGACATGGCTATGCTAGTTGTCATAGTAACAATGGGCAGATTGGTGGTGGTCCTCGTGCTTCCTATCACTCAAATGTCAACAATTCCTGCCATGGACATTTCCCAGTTGCTTTGAATGTTCAAAATCATAGTGTACGAACACTTTAAAGGCCTAAGGATGACACAACTTTCAAAACAAGTCTTTTTTGGCTAGCCACAGCAGTCAACTAGCTAGCTAGGTAGCTGTTTAGCTTTCTAGCACATTCACTAATTTGTTTGTAAACAATTAACAAGCTAGTTCGCTACCACATGTTCTTGTCAAACAGAGTAGCCAGCAAGCAACAAGATATGCCAAATAACAGTCTAAGAAACACTTGAGGGCAAATAAATCTGATTTGCCCGTTCAGACAAGTCGCATGGCCAGGAATCAGATTTGTATCTGATTTCAAACCACCTACGAAGGTGGTTTGAAATGTGGTTTGAAATATCTGATTCCATTAGCTTTTTGGCTGTTCAGACTGCAGGAAAATTAACAGATTCGAATCAGAAAGGCAAATAAATAGGATTTGAGTCACTTCAAACTGCCAGTGTGAACAAGGCTTTAATCACAAGATAAAACAGATACTACAAACCCTGATTTCATTCTTAACTCAATTTCAACCAAATGTGTAGTTACTGCTGTTTGCAATTGTACTGCAGAGTACATATCTGAGCTTGTCAATATCAGATTGTTTAAAACTTACTGTGAAGTAAAATCATAATAGTCTTCATCATAATAGTACATTACAGTATATATCATACTTTATATTTTTCAAACATACATTTTCATTATGTAGTTCTCAAAATCTGTAGCATAAAAACCAGTTTCAAATCTATAGGTTTACCAAACAGTTCAGTGATGATCAATTAAGTCGTATTAAATAATAGTAAAATGTATTTTAACAAATGAGAAGACAATCATATCAAAAGTAATGTGAGCGTTGCATTGTGAAAGGCAATTACTTTATATGAACATGTATTGCAATGTGAAACATCTATTTCTAGATGAAACACTGACTAAGTTTGGTGAAAAAGTGATTTTGTGTGTTATACTTAGTCAATTAAAAATGTGCTTAAGAGTTTTGAAACAACTGCCTTTTGATGATCTGTTTTGAGTTTTGTACAAAGCATTGTGAAAATGTACCAAATACTTGTGAAAATTGCACCAAAGCAAAAAAAATTAACTGCCATTTAATTTATGTAATTCACAAATGCCCATTCTCTCACTTCAATGGGCGAATCTGTCTGCACTGGTTCATGGCAAAGCGGTCGTGTTAGAATGACGCAATCTGTCGGAAGACAATGGCAAATGGCTTTGTCTGGGTTATGCCAAATGAACTGCAGATGAGTTTCCATGGCTCCCTTTCATGTACGGGTTGAAGCAAAACTTGCCGCCATAATCTCTGGGCAAAGAGTTGACCAGATTAAGAGATTAATCAGGTGTGTCATCTGTCAGCAGGCTCCAATCTGTGGTTTAAAACAAGGATTGTGTGTGTGTGTGTGTGTGTGTGTGTGTGTGCGTGTGTGTGTGTGTGCGTGTGTGTGTGTGTGTGTGTGTGTGTGTGTGTGCGTGTGTGTGTGTGTGTGTGTGTGTGTGTGTGTGTGCGTGTGCGTGTGTTTGGAGAGCAAGTTTAAGGAGTTTCACGGCAGACAGAAGCACTTGGAAAGCATGAGGCCAGCTGGTGAAAACAGCTGTCCATCAAACTGGTGGTTTACAGTATTTAGCTGACCTGCCAAATACGTGACCCTCTTGAAAACAGCCAAAGAAGTACTGGCGCAATTAAACCTACCACATTGTAGAAGAGGGTGTGTGTGGTTCAATGGACAGTGGCAACTACATCTGCCATACTGCATTGATCTGTGATTGTAGGTCAGTAAAACCAGTTAATTTATCTCAAAGAGCAAACCCCCCAAAAGTTACATAATTTAGAATAACATAATTTATCACTATAAAAAATCTGCTAAGTATATGAGGTGATTGTATACATAAATAATGTATGATAAAGTCAAAGAGGATGGAATGTTTATTTCATCATAAATAAAAACACAAGAATCTACTGATATTGTTGTAAAAATCTACTTGGGAGTTTCACAGTGTTGACACAGTCACTTGGAGAATAAAGGATTATTTGTCAGAATGTTCAGTAATCACAGGGAAATATTTACATTCAAAACAGTACGCGTCACGACAACAGAACCTGACTGACGAGGTCTCTGTGGCACTTTTCTACTTAGCTGAGGCATTTAAGAGATAATACATATTTAAAGACTACCTTTACACACTTTTCAAAAGGGCTATTGTTATTAACAATTATGTTATTATTATAGTTATTCACCACACACACTGCATTTCTTTGTTTTTCAATGTAACTTTACCAAGTTGTTGTCAACAGTAAAATGTTATACATTCAAATTTATAAAATGAGTGTAGTACACTCTTGAAGGACAAGCACGTCCCAAATTGACTCTAAAAGTAAGTATAATGAAAAACACAGCAGACTTCTCTCTCCTTATTGGTACAATGATTCACAATGAATCACTGCTTTGGTTGATGCCACATTGATACATATTTAGTATAGTTAAGGGCTGTGAGAGAAAATGTTTGGTATTGATGAACATCTTCTTCACTTATTGATATTCTCTATTATAATCAACTACAGAAATGACTGAAAGACCAGGAAGTAACATAATGATGAATTCTGCAAGAGTGGCAGGTGTTTCGGAAGGTATGTGAAAGGCTCAAATCTCTTCATTAGATGTGTACTAGAGAGCTCTTCTCAATAGCCGCTTCTGTGACAGCATGGGCAGCGCATTGAGGGATATCTCAATTTTTAAGTAGTCAATTTCTTCTTCTTGTACTTCAAATTTCAAGTTTGAGTGTAGGTAGTTCGAAAATAAACTAAAAAGGTGCATACCAACACCTACTGTGCTGGAGTATGTAAAGAACAGGTATAAAGTCAAGGTTGGTGATTTACTGCCACCTGCAGTTATGGAATGTTTGCTCTGGAGTATAATTCATTGGCTGACTGCCCCTGCTGTCCTGGATGGAATTCTATGATCTTTCCAGTTAATGACTCCAAAATGGGGAAAGCCCTATGATGAGCTGCCCATGCTGTCACAGAAGCGCCATTGAGAGGAGCTCTCTAGTACACATCTATTGTATCTAATAATAATAAAAATAATAAACTTGGTGGGTGCTTACATTTGTCCTATTTCACACATGTACAAGTGTGTATTTATTGGGAATGTGTTTTTGCATATCCCACTCTCCCTGAGACACATATGGAGAGTGGGGTCACTGCCAGGGTCTGCCATTTTCAATGCTCTGCCATTTTCAACGGTGACCATGGAGCAATCTGGGGTAAGTGCCTTGCTCAAGGGCACAAAAACAGATTTTTCACCTTGTCGGCTTGAGGATTCGAATTAGTAACCTTTCGGTTACTGGCCAAACACTCTAACCGCTAGGCTACCTGCCGCCCTTATCTTCTGATTTTAGTAGTCTAGCAGCAGTCTGACACTAGCTAGCATTATGGGTACTGTAGTTCTTGGGGTATAATTATAATACTATGGTCATTTAGCAAACACAGTTAACACAGATACAGTACACTATTCAATATTATGTGGCAAACCCATAACTCAGTGATGCAAGCACCATGTTCTGTACAACTAAGTCATCAGAACTACAGATACAGACATGGGTGTTCGACTTTATCTTAAAGGTCCAATGCAGCCATTTTTATCTAAATATCAAATAATTTCAGGGTAACAATGAAGTACCTTACTGTGATTGTTAAAATGGTAAAAAACAAAAACAGAAATAGCTTCTTAGGAATGAGACTATCTGGGAGTGGTCCGAGTGGGGAGGGGAAAACAGAAAACTAGCTGTTATTGGCAGAGAGATTTTGAACTCTCTTTCTTATTGGTCTATTAACTAATTTACCGCCTGGTGATGTCAACAGGAAGGCCAAAACTCCATCCCACCAAAACAGGCTGACATTTCTGGCGGTCTTTTCAAACAGCTCTTACACTAAAAGGGCATTATTATAATTTTCACAGTATTATTCCAACATAGTGTGGAAATATATATAAAACACAGGAAATGTTTGTTTTTGACTGCACTGGGCCTTTAAGGCATTTCAAATATAGTGTTTCTTGCTTTGCGTGGGGCGTTATCATTCCAAAGTTTCAAACTAGTCTGTGCTTTGGTGGTTTGTCTCTACCACCAATCTCTTGAATATTTACCATCAATGAATTGAAATGTATCATGATTAAATACAATCAATGGCAATCCATCAATCAGTAGTAATCATACAGTTGCACAAATCCTGCATGTCTACTTTAATTATCTTTGGTTAATATAAGTTGCCTGGCTGATACCAAACTCCAAATCCAAGCCTCTGAGTCTGAGGGAGGCTGTTTGATGTTGTCAGCACGATGCGTCAATAATGAAATGGGCTGTGCTTTTACTGGTTGGTTCTCTTCTGTCTTTCTTACTCAAACACCCACAGGCACAGCCACACACATCCGCAGAGTGCCACCCCCTTCCAATACAACTGATGGATTTTCAAACCCCCAGAAAAGGGAAAAAAGTTTCAGAGAACCAACCAATGCAGCTGCTCTCTGAGACAACTGGAATATTACATTCTAAAGATCTTGTCTTTAGCCTAGTGGGGCGCAGTGGGCTGTGTTTTAATATAATATAACAGGGAGTTTTGTCTAAATTAGCCAACATAATGTATCTGTATAAGGAAGGATAATGTCTAATTTCATTGTTTTCTCTTCTCATTACAGATTTCATAATAACCATCTCAATCAGTACATCACAGTACAGTACATTCCAGTATATTCATGGCAATGTTCTATAGCAAATGGAAACTGTTATAATCCTCATTGAAAAACTGCACACTAGAATTGTCTTAATTGTCGTTTGGAAATGAACCAGCTACAGTCAGACCTACTGATGTCTGTAGCTCCCTTAGTTGGCCAAATTCTATATTACTGTATGTAACCTTTTTCTAAAATGTTCCACAAAGCAATGGCAGAAGGAAGACTGAGGGAAAAATAGCGTTGTAGTTTTACAAACAGTTGAACATGACTTGTACAACATTCTGCTGCTTTCATGAACCCTAATAAATGTAACATTTGAGCAGAAACACCCTTGCAACCACACACCCCCCCCCCACCCAAAGCCCCAAAAACAGGTATTTTAGCAAGTTGAACGGGGAGACTACGTCCTCTTGAATGTTGTTTGAATGTTATTTTCCTGCCCTGCTCTGTAGCATTATGGCAGAAGAGCAGGTTAGTACCAGTTGGCTCGGCCTACAGTTCTACCATCCTCATCCTCAGATAGCATTAGTTTCGTCTGAACCAGTGTTATGATACTGATGACTTGTCGCCACAGATGGTCTGTTTAGGTTTCTACCGTTGTGGCTAGATGGAGTAGGCCTACAGCGCCATCTAGTGGGCGTGTCGGGGACAACAGTTGTTGACAACTGTAGCATTGTAGCTAAGCCTAACCCGAACCCTTTTCCTAACCTTAACCTCAATCTCCTAACCTGCCACGTTAATTATCCTAACCTGCTATGTAAACCATCTGTGGTGACAAATCAGCAGTATCACCACCCCGGTTGAGGGACAAGCATCGTGTAGGAGTGACGCCACATGTTAGAAGACAGTGGCCAGGATTAAATCCAAGTCGCATTGTAGAGCAGCGCCCTAGACAGCCGACAATGCGTCTTTTAAAGGTAATTTACGCTTGAGCCAACATTTGCATCATTCACCATGAATGTGATCTCCACGAAAGCTGGGGAAATTGCCTTTAAAAGGCGCACTGACGGCTGTATAGTGTGCTGCTTTATAACGCACCTTGGATTGAATCCTGACCAAGGCTTCAGTCCTTCTCCCTTCAATCCCCCAGGCCATTGTGAGAGCCCTTCAGGTACACATCATCCTGTGACAGGGGCCCGTCGTAAGCCTCCATGTAAAGACTGCTAGTGCTACTGCCACTGCTGCCCAGGAAGGTGCCCACGGCCCGACCCTGGCGCGCATGACCCACCGCGTCGCTGAACACCTTGTTGATCTGCTCCTCAGAAGGCATCCACCAGTCAGGGTTGGAGGCACAGTGCATTCGGATAAACTCTGAGGAGTACAAGTCAATATTTGTTATGATTAGAAAAAATCTGTTTTATTAATAAACATCACTGCACACAATTTGATGTTGCAAACATCTGTTCACACATCTCTTTAGTAGCATACATGTTGTTGTAGTGCCCATCTCTTTAGTAGCATACATGTTGTTGTAGTACACATCTCTTTAGTAGCATACATGTTGTTGTAGTACACATCTCTTTAGTAGCATACATGTTGTTGTAGTACACATCTCTTTAGTAGCATACATGTTGTTGTAGTACACATCTCTTTAGTAGAATACATGTTGTTGTAGTACACATCTCTTTAGTAGCATACATGTTGTTGTAGTACACATCTCTTTAGTAGCATACATGTTGTTGTAGTACACATCTCTTTAGTAGAGATGCCGCCAGTACCTCTGAGGCAGGTGACTTTGACGGGGTTGAGCGGCCGTCTCTCCGGCCCAGGCTCTCCTGAGTGAACGGAGCGTTTCCTCTTGCCCAGGCCACACGAGTACTTGAGCTCGTCCGTAGTGAAGACGAAGCGGATCAGGTAACGCAGCAGCCGCCGGCCGTCCTTCTTGGACGAGTTGACTGCCTCGTCCCACTGCTTGTTGGTGATGAAGAGGGGGTAGTTCCCCAGGAGCTGTTTACTGCCCTGAGGAGGGGTAGGAAGAAGGGAAGAGGGTGAGAATGACAGGAGGCTGGTGAGGGGAGGACGGCTCATTATAATGGCTGGAATGGAGTGAATGGAATGGTATAAAACCTTGCTTTTGATGTGTTTGATACCATTCCATTTATTCGGTTTCAGCCATTAGTATGAGCCTGTCCTCCCCATTTTAAAATTGCCACAATCCACCACTGGTGAGAATGGTACGGCTTAGTTATGAGCTCTGAGTACCCTGCCATAGAGCCAACAGGGTTGGGGTCAATTCCATTTCAGTTCAGCCAATTTAGAAAGTAAACTGAAGTCAACTGAAATTCCTTTTCCATTTTTTTCCTCATTGAAAAGCAATGAAACGAAAAGGAACATTGGAATTGGATTACAGTTGACTTCCTGAATTGACTGAATTGAAATGGAATTGACCACAACCCTGAGGGGCACTAGCAGGGTATTAAAAAGTGCATTCATGCTGTCAAAGCGTTCAGAAGAAGTGCAGTCATTCATGTGTTACAACAAGGTCATTAACTTCATGCTCAATGTGTAATGGAGAACTATGATATTTGTAGTTAGTCTAGTTTCTCAAATAAATCAAAAACATTATTTGTGCTATACACCTGATACCAACAATAACCAATTCCTATCGTTGTAAACCCATTGCCCCATAGAACAAGAAGTTATTCTCAGGTTTAACTGCAATGTTGAGGAAAAGGTGGCAGTGGTGTCCATTAACGTTTTCTCCATTTAACAGAACCTATTTTATCTTATTATGCAACACTGTTGCAAGATGATATTTTCACATCCTTAATAGAGAAGTTGATTTGAATGGCAGTTTCACATCTTGTGCCACTAGTTTCAGTTTGATCTATAAAGCTGCTGTGCAACTGAGTTGAACATTACTTAAAGGGAGTCAGTGACAACATCCCACAAAATCTATATCTCCATTCCCCTATTTAACTGGGCTTTTATGTGACTGTTTACTCCAAAATCAAAGTTTGTTATTTTGTCAGAGATGAGTCCATGTCAAATGCCATTTGTTGTGTAGGTCATGCTTGATTAAAACATGAATGGGAAAGATAGGCCCCAGTTAATTTCACATTTTTGTTCAATCCATATAACAGATTGTGAGACTCTTTTTGATACTGGACTACTTTTGAGGTCTCAAAATGTCTGACAAACTAGGATGGGGGTGGGGATGATGACGCTTCTCAAGCCACCAAGGTGAGTAGGTGATATTTGACTGAGTAAGGCCCATTAGAAAGACAGAAACTAAGTGAGGGGTCATTCCATTACATAGAGTAAGAAAACACATCTTGAAAACACAAACCTCATATGTTTTCCGTTCTTCTTCCTGTAGAGATAGAGCGCTCTTTAGATCTAAAAGTTCACCCTGGTGTCTTATTTTGCATCTCTCATGTAACATCTATAATATACACAGTGGCCGTGTCCGAATACCCGTACTAAGCTTCTAAATAGTAGGCATTTTGGGTATGCAAAAATATAACGTTTTATACTATGTGAAATTTCAGAAATGTAGTATGCTATAAAGGATGTCATACTGTACTCACTTCGGCTTTTCCGAAATGAGTATGGCTGGGGCCCTCCCTGGGTCGGCCCCAGCCCTCCCTGGCCCTCTCCCCCCATCTCCCTGGGACAGGGAGCTGGCTGGATGGAGTTGCGGCCTTGGCTGGGGGGCGGGCCCCATCTCCGGGGGTTGCTCCCCCTCCCTGGGTCGACGCCAGCCCTCCCTGTCCCTCTGGAGCTCTCGCTCATTCAATTCAATGAAGCGCGGGTAAACGGTTGGAGTGACTAGAACTGTCTTGGCATTCGTGATTCACCAGAGAAGGCCCCTGTCGGCCGGCATCTAGCCGGTGTTCGGACAGACAGTTCCTCTCGCCCCACGTGGATTGGCCTCCATCGGCGGAGCCCTTTTCGGAGACAGTTCACCTTTGGTAACCTTGAGCCGATCGCGCGGCGTGAACCTTTGTGGCGGTGACACTCCAATAGCGTATCTTTAAGTTACTGCAGTTAAAAAGCCTGTAGTTGGATCTCGTGATCGAGCTGGCGGTCCGCCGCGAGGCGAGCTACCGCCTGTCCCAGCCCCTGCCTCTCGGCGCCCCCTCGATGCTCTTAACTGAGTGTCCCGCGGGGTCCGAAGCGTTTCCTTTGAAAAATTAGAGTGTTCAATACAGGCCCGGTCACTTGAATACCTCAGCTAGGAATAATGGAATAGGACTTCAGTTCTATTTTGTTAGGTTTTCTTCTGAACTGGGGCCATGATTAAGAGGGAATGCCGGGGAATTCGTATTGTGCCGCTAGAGGTGAAATTCTTGGACCGGTGCAAGACGGACAAAAGTGAAAGCATTTGCCAATAATGCTTTCATTAATCAAGAACAAAAGTTGGAGGTTCGAAGACAATCCGATACCTTCGTAGTTCCGACCATAAACGATGCCAACTAGCGATCCGGCAGCATTATTATTATTTTTTTGTCATTTAGCAGACGCTCTTATCCAGAGCGACTTACATGAGCAATTAGGGTTAAGTGCCTTGCTCAAGGGCACATCGACAGATTTTCCACCTAGTCAGCTCGGGATTAGAACCAGCAACTTTTCGGTTACTGACACAACGCTCTTAACCACTAAGCTACCTGCCATGGCATTATTCCCATGACCTGCCGGGCAGCGTCCGGGAAACCAAAGTCTTTGGGTTCTGGGGAGAATATGGCTGCAAAACTGAAACTTTAAGTAATTGATGGAAGGCCTCGAAACCATTGCCGCACCAGGGCGAGCAACCCGGGTCATCAAAACTGGCACCTACGGTAGACGCCATCAGGTTGAGCAAGCAAGATCTTCCACAGTCCTATGTTCCGGGGACTCTGGGGGCAAAAGTTCCGGGAGATTAGATGCATCAGTCCGGCTAAGCCAGACTCGCAAGCACAGAATACGCAAAGGAAACACTGGAAACACCTTGCCGGCACCGGGCGTTATTACAAAATTGAATGAGCCCCGGACTAGCCGTCCAATAAAACGGCGCTGCCTAAATCATTCTCAGTCCACAAGCCCAGGTATTGTAGCGCCTGAGTTGGTGAGCGGATTGTATGATTTGACAACGCTATACTCGAGGTGCACTCTGTGTGTCCTAAACGTGCTCGGTGTCCAGATAGCCTACTGCTGAAATGCTCTGAATTAATTGAGGAACATTATGAACGGCCTGTTTCACTATTCACAACAATGTAATTGGCGATCAAAGATAGTTCCTCTATCATTACTGAATATCAGTTTAATTTGTCCTGACATCTTTACATAGTGACGCAGCCAAGCTGACAAGGTGGCGCAGCGACAATCTTATTTGGGGAGAACCCTGGCATAGTGACCATATCTTGGTTTTAAACACTTTAAATGGGCGCTTCCGATTTTTGCTGTATTTCCTGGGACTCTCTGGATAAATATGAATTATTCTCGGTATTGAAACTTGGTAGATTTTCTGGAAAAGATTAATCCCTCCATGGGTAAACGGCTATGTTGAACCCACCTGGCCCCTGGATCAGCCTAAATTAATATCAAAGTGAAGAAATTCAAAGTGTAGCTGTGGGACCGGCTTAGCCCAATGAACGTCAAAGTGAAGAGGGGACTCAGACGACCATGCAGGCCGAAGGGAGTAAACACTGGATGACACGGTAAGTGCTGTCCTCTCACAACACACATACACCCATACTCACACACACATACACACTTGGTAAGGTGCGCGGACACAGTACAGTAACAAGTATCACAAACACACTCACACTGGCAAAACTCACACAGTCTTACACTTCATACATTGGCTGAGGGCGCTACCATCCGATTCCCAGCCGAATAATCCCTCTTGTGTTGCCTTAGGTGTTTCCAAGTGCTGGACAGAACAAGCAGTGAAAATAATACTGATTACTGCCCACCCCAGCTGAAGGACGCCGGTTAGTAGTGTCAGTCCTTGGCTCTCTCTTCTCCAGGTAAGTCATGCGTAGCACATTGATGACTAGATAGGGCGACTGACGGCCAGTCTGCAAGCCATAAAAGGATCAGAACTACACTGACATGTGTCTAAACCGAATGCCAAGCCTTGTTTCGCCGGTGCTCCTTATCTCAAAGTGAAGAAATTCAATGAAGTGGGTAAACGGTGGGCAACTTTGAGCCTCTTTAGGAAGCCAACTAGTTACCAGGTACATGGCTGGACCCCCAGCCCACCCCCGAGGGCCCCTGGAAATTGACTCCCTGTCAAAATAATGGTTAAATAAATCAAATAAAAAAGAGAAGGGGACGCGCTCTACCAAAATGAACGAATGGTGGGAAACATCGCAATTGCACATTAGATGACGCCTTCTCAGAATGGATGTTGATATTTGTACGTACTGCTTTCATTGTTTACTAAACAGTACGTTCTAAATATAGCATGTAGTACAATTAATACACAGTATGCAGTAAGTAGTAGGCAAGACAGATTTCAGACACGGCCAGTGTGACTAGTGATAAAACATATAAAAAGGTACAGTACAGTACCTGACAGAAACTGGAACAGACCAAGAGTATTTATTTCTAGAAAGACACAGTCTGTGTTTTGAGACAAACTGATTTCTTGCCTCTGTTAGTTGTTCCTCTGCCATGGGCTGTATAAACTGGTCATGGTGCTGGAGAACAGTCTTGAAGAAGTCCAGCACATTCTGGCAGGGAGCTGGAAGGAGATCAGGGTTATAAAACCCATCAAAAAGATTTGATTGTAAGTCTGGGGTGTCTAACTGTAAGTCGCTCTAGATAAGAGCATCTGCTAAATGACTAAAATGTAAAATACAGTGCTCTCCGTAATTATTGGGACAGTGACACGTTTTGTTGTTTTGGCTTTGAGATGATACATGAGGGTAAAGTGCAGACTGTCAGCTTTAATTTGAGGGTATTTTGATCCATATCGGGTGAACCATTTAGAAATGACAGCACTTTTTGTCCATAGTCCCCCCATTTTAGGGGACCAAAGGTATTGGGACAAATTCACTTCACTCAAATCCAAAGTGCTGGAGTACAGAACCAAAACAACAACAACATATTCCGGAGGGCACTGTAAATCTTTAACTTGACATAAAAAGTAATGTACTACACCACATGGTTACCACCCTCAGTTGGCACTGTGTCATTATTGTGACATGCTATGTCGAGTCACAGGGTAAAGACCCAAATCCACAAGTTGTCTTGGGCAGCAAAATTAGCACATCGTCTCACTTTCTTCAGGTATTTACGGGTGACGTGGCCTTCTATTGTATCCACATACCAAGTCACAATCTCACATTACTGAAACCCTGGTACTGTACCTGGTATGTTGTCCATCTTGTTCCGCAGTTCTTCATTCTCCTGCTGCAGACACAGCACCTCCTGCTCCAGCTCCACACAGCGAGGGCAGCAGCTCTCCTCCTCCTCCTCTTCCTCCTCCGGCAGGGTGGACGAGGGGTGGCCATACGAATCCGAGGGGGCCGGTGAGCTCCAGCCCCCCAGGTTGTGGCCCGGTGACCCCCCAGACTCGGGCTCAGCCGGTGGGCATTGCTCTCCCTCGAGGCCCGGGCCCGGGTGAGGCTGCTGGTTCCCAGTGAGCAGATAGCTCTGGAGGGACTCCGTGAAGATGCGCAGGAAGGCGGATGTTTGTTGTTGGCTCCAGTGGCTGTGCTGGGCTTCGTCATCAGGGTCGACGGTGGAGCTCTCCTCAAGCCGTGGCGTGCCCAGGGTGGGGTAATGACCCCCCTGACCCGCGACTGGCTTTGACTCCCCCCCAGGTCCAGAGAGGCAGCTGTCCTCCTGCTTGATGTGGGAGGTGAGAGAGGAGGGCAGAGGAGCTTGCGGCTCCACGAACCGGCCGTTGTTGTTGAGAAGAGTGAGGACCCGGCTACACTGCTGTGCGAAGGCATCCAAGATGAGACGGTTTTCTAGAGGAACAGAGAGTGAGCCGATAATGATAGCCAAGGCGTTCACTGTGACATTCAAGTCAACCAGCATATTTTGGCATCAACCTTTGGGCATCAACACATTTCTACATTTCCACAGTCCTTGATTACTTGGAATTGAATTGATGGTATGGATTAAAAAACACAGAAGAGCATGGACTAGGTTGGTGGTTCAGAAGAGCATGGACTAGGTTGGTGGTTCAGAAGAGCATGGACTAGGTTGGTGGTTCAGAAGAGCATGGACTCGGTTGGTTGTTCATAATACTGCAGTAGGATTGCTTCAGTCTTATCCCTTTCTCAGTCACCTCTACTTGACTCTCAAATTCTATATAAAGGTGTTGCAGTTTCTGCTTCACTGCTCTGGCTTCCTCCCCTCACCACCCTCACTCCACTCTATCTAGATCCTCCCCTCACCACCCTCACTCCACTCTATCTAGCTCCTCCCCTCACCACCCTCCCTCCACTCTATCTAGCTCCTCCCCTCACCACCCTCCCTCCACTCTATCTAGCTCCTCCCCTCACTACCCTCACGCCACTCTATCTAGCTCCTCCCCCTTTTCTACAAGTCATATTTGACCCTGGTACAGGGTCCCTCCATTCAATTGCACTCTTGTACAAGGAAGCTGGTTGAGTCAGATGTCAATATATAGGCCTACACTAGTCCTTCCCTTGCCATTGTTGCCTGTGCTTGCTCTTTGGGAGTTATAGGCTTGGGTTGCAGTTTAGCACTTTTTGATAAATGCATTTGATTTGATAATATCATCCATAACAGCAGCTCTCCCTGTGTCCTTCTCCCAGCAGTCTCCGTACATCGGAATGAGATGATCTCGCACATCTCCCCTCTAATGATTACGAATGTGTCGCCTTCACACACAAAGAGACAAGGCAGGTAATTATGAGTGCAGACAGCTACCCACGACGCCCTCGCTGCAACTGGGCGGGAGGCCCGGCACTCTGGCAGCCGCTGAGACGTGTCTATCGGCCTAGCGCAGATGTGTCGCATTTATTAATATGCGTGCCGTCTTTGTTTACCCGCCGAGATGTATCTGATATCATCCCCCCGTGCCTCCGTCCCTCCCACTTCTCTTGCTCCCTGGTACTGTGCATGGGGAGACAGCCTCATAAAATGTCATTAAATACAACATGCTCCGCGGAGGCAAATTTATGAGCCCCATTTATCTTAATCACAACTCTTTGGAAAAGCTTTTAAATGCAATTTGCTTTATTGTGTGCGGATCTCAGGGCTGGCATCCTTGGGCTCCTCCTTCTGTCTGTGGGATGCATAATGGGGAAGAGAAACCACCTCTGTCTGACTGTCACCTCCAGGGAAATGTGCTCTTATCACTGTAATCATTAAATCACATGAATACTTAGTTGTATTTGGTAGCTTTTGTCGTATGGTTAACAAAATATATACCCTTTTTGTACTATCGCGCCGAACTGACCCAAACGTGCTCGCTCTATTATTTTCTTTACACACTGTTCTTTTCAGCACAATTACAGCAGCTTGGTTTAGGTCAACTCGGTTCGGCTCAGTGGAGTGAAAAGCCCTATACTGTATCCAATGCAGATACCTAAGAACTGTGTAAATCTGGGCTTTGAATTGGGTTTTTAAGACAATAAAATTGGAAGCCCCAGTACCATAGGAGCAGGTTAGTTAAAACGTAGTGATTGTTCAGGGAGGCCTATAGGCCTACAATAGAGCATCTAATACTGTATGAGGCCTGTACTTTGTCACTACCCTGGATAATGGCACGAGGCGACATGACAATTACTTTACCTATTAGGCTTAATGCTACACCACAGTGCTAATACAGTAGACAGTATAAGCTAGATAGTGCTGTGTCAGTGTAACAACAATCTCAGAATACTGAAGCTCAACCCCCCCCTGCTAGTGGAGTGATAAGGAGATTTACACTACCGTTCAAAAGTTTGGGCTCACTTAGAAATGTCCTTGTTTTCGAAAGAAGAGCTATTTTTTTATCCATTAAAATAACATCAAATTGATCAGAAATACAGTGTAGACATTGTTAATGTTGTAAATGGCTATTGTAGCTGGAAAAGGCTGATTTTTAATGGAATATCTACATAGGCATACAGAGGCCCATTATCAGCAACCATCAGTCCTGTGTTCCAATGGCACGTTGTGTTTGCTAATCCAAGTTTATCATTTTAAAAGGCTAATTGATCATTAGAAAACCCTTTTGCAATTATGTTAGCACAGCTGAAAACTGTTGTGCTGATTAAAGAAGCAATAAAACTGGCCTTCTTGAGACTAGTTGAGTATCTGGAGCATCAGCAATTGTGGGTTCAATTACTGAATCAAAATGGCCAGAAACGAAGAACTTTCTTCTGAAACTCGTCAGTCTATTCTTGTTCTGAGAAATGAAGGCTATTCCATGCGAGAAATTGCCAAGAAACTGAATATCTCTTACAACGCTGTGTACTACTCCCTTCACAGAACAGCGCAAACTGGCTCTAACCAGAATAGAAAGAGGAGTGGGATGCCCCGGTGCACAACTGAGCAAGAGGACAAATACATTAGAGTGTCTAGTTTGAGAAACAGACGCCTCACAGGTCCTCAACTGGCAGCTTCATTAAATAGTACCCGCAAAACACCAGTCTCAACGTATATAGCCATTTGCAACATTAACAATGTCTACACTGTATTTCTGATAAATCTGATGTTACTTTAATGGACAAAAAAATGTATATCCTCATCAATCAACACACAATACACCATAATGACAAAGCAAAAACAGTTTTGACATTTTTGCAAAATGTATAAAAAACAGAAATACCTTATTTACATAAGTATTCAGACCCTTTGCTATGAGACTCAAAATTGAGCTCAGGTGCATCCTGTTTCCGTTGATCATCCTTGAGATGTTTCTACAACTTGATTGGAGTCCACCTGTGGTAAATTCAATTGATTGGACATGACTTGGAAAGGCACACACCTGTCTATATAAGGTCCCACAGTTGACAGTTTATGTCAGAGCAAAAACCAAGCTATGAGGTGGACACCAATCAAGTTGTAGAAACATCTCAAGGATGATCAATGGAAACAGGATGCACCTGAGCTCAATTTCGAGTCTCATAACAAATGGTCTGAATATTTATGTAAATAAGGTCTTTCTGTTTTTTATTTTCTATACATTTGCAAAAATGACTACAAAACCTGTTTTCGCTTTGTCATTAACACCAGAGCTTTCTTTTCAGCACCATGGAGTGAATCCTTACCACCGCTACAAGGAAATGTCTAAGTGACCCCAAACTTTTGAACGGTAGTGTATATCTGTGGGGGAAACAGGATATCTGTTTAATTTAGTAACAAAACTGCTTCCGGCTCTGGTCAATGGTAGTGCACTATAATGGGGATATGGTGCCAACTGGGATGCAGATCAAGGTTCCTATAGAAATAGAATTGTGTTTTTACTATTTTTTTGAGAAACCAGTTTGCCTGCTTTTGCTCAAAAGCAGTGCACATCATTACAATGGATGTTTCTGAAGAAAATATTTCACACAGGAATAAACACAAACTCTGGAACACAAACACACTTCAACAACTGCACAACCCTATCACTCATTTGAGCACACACATACCCTACAGTGGGCCTACTCAGTCATGACTGCTTATTGTCAGTAGTGCAAAATATCTATCACAGAAAATGACGGACAAATGGGAGAGATTAATGGGGATATTGATGAGGATCAAATCAAATTCTATTTGTCACACGCTTACTTACAAGCCCTTAACCAACAATGCAGTTTTTATAAAATAAGAGTTAAGAAAATATTTACTAAATAAACTAAAGAAAAAAAGTAACACAATAAAATAACAATAACGAGGCTATATATACAGGGGGGTACTGGTACCGAGTCAATGTGCGGGGGTACAGGTTAGTCAAGGTAATTGAGGTAACATGTAGGTAGGTGTAAAGTGACTATGCATATTTAATAGCTAATAAACAGCGAGTAGCAGCAGTGTAAATCGTCCGGGGAGACATTTGATTCATTGTTCAGCAGGATGATAGAGATAGAAGGGAACAAAGATGGAATAAAGAAGTACGGGATTGCTTTCAGTTCCTAAATTGAACTTGGTATGTACAAAACTTTAGGAAGACCTTCCTAATATTGACTTGCACCCCCTTTTCCCTCAGAACAGCCTCAATTCGTCAGGGCATGGACTCTACAAGGTATCGAAAGCGTTCCACAGGGATGCTGGCCCATGTTGACTCCAATGCTTCCCACAGTTGTGTCAAGTTGGCTGGATGTCCTTTGGGTGGTGGACCATTCTTGATACACACAGGAAACTGTTGAGTGTGAAAAACCCAGCAGCGTTGCAGTTCTTGCCACGCTCAAACCGGTACGCCTGGCACCTACTACCATACCCCGTTCAAAGGCACTTAAATATTTTGTCTTGCCCATTCACCCTCTGAATGGCACACATACACAATCCATGTCTCAATTGTCTCAAGGCTAAAAAATCATCCTTTAAACGGTCTCCTCTCCTTTATCTACACTGATTGAAGTGGATTTAACAAGTGACATCAATAAGGGATCATCGCTTTCACCTGGATTCACCTGGTCAGTCTATGTCACGGAAAGAGCAGCTGTTCCTAATGTTTTGTACACTCAGTGTCTAGTTCCTACTCTCCGCTGGACTGATAAGCCATCATGGTTTCATTAGTTGTTCTATGACTATTTTATTAGGCTATCTTTATCACTTTAACCTATAATACCCAAAATAGGCCTAGGCCCTACTTCTGGTGAATCAAAAAATTGTATTTGTGCAAAATACAAAAAAATCAACCAAAAACTGTTGTTTGTAAACAAATGTGTGTCCTAATGGAACAACCATGCAAATAGCCTACCTAGTATCGTCTGGATATCTGTCGATGTGCCCTTGAGCAAGGCACTTAACCCTAATTGCTCCTGTAAGTCGCTCTGGATAAGAGCGTCTGCTAAATGACTAAAATGTAAAATGTAAATGTAATGGATATGGCTAAATACTTATGGCATATTTCAAAACTGTTTTATGGATATAATATTATAGAATAATAGCATTACACATTTAGAAAAAAAGGTGCTGGAACCTAAAGGGGTTCTTTGGCTGTCCCCATAGGAGAACCCTTTGAAGAACAATTTTTTAGTCCAGGTAGAACACTTTTGGTTCCGGGTAGAACCCTATTGGCCTCCATGTAGAACCCTTTCCCCAGAGGATTCTACCTGGAACCAAAAATGGTTTTCCTATGAGGACAGCCGAATAACCTTTTTGGAACCCTTTTTTCTGTGTTGGAAAGGATTTTAATACTAACCTGAGAATATATTTCTAACAGTTGTTGCGTTCCATTTTACGCGCACAGCCAACAGGCCTAGACATCCTCTTGTCTAGTCCAACACCTAATTCCTAAAATAAAGGCTAAACTTTTCCTCATATCACTTTGTCAACAAGTTTGAAAACATACCTGAGCTTATCCTGTAAGTGCAGTCGGGAGATTCGTGGTTGAGCGCGGCTCGTCCAGGCGAAAACGTGGGGTCCTGGCGCACCGCCGTGCCGCTGCCGACCCTCCCCTGGAAACCAAGTGATGCTGCCGCCACACTCCCCACTGTTGCTGAGGTAGATGTCGCGGGTCTACTGCTGGGCCTGTTATCGCATGCGAAACGCTGTTGCTGCTGCAGCTGCGGTGTCGCGAGATACTGGCTGCTGCTGCTTATGGTGAGGGAGGTTTGGTGGAGCTGCTGTTGCTGCTGCTGTTGCTGATACTGTTGTTGATAAGGATGATGGTGATTGAGATGATGATTGTAGTGATGACCGCCTCTGTCTCCCAGCAGCGGGATATCGACCATTGTGGGTCTGTCGAACCGCGCCTTCCCCGCCAACCGCTTGTTTGGGAAGGTCTTGAGGCTGCTGTATGGACCCCGCTGCTGACGGCACATCTTTGGGGCGCAGAGACCCTCGTCGGCAGGTTGCATTTCCCCCTCCATCACTGCAAGTTTCAACACGCAGTAGTGACTCGAGCTCGCTCTTGTCGTGTCCTTGTCTGGTGACTGGTTATCTTTTTCGCCACCGTCTCGCTGTCTGGCTCAGTTTCCCCCCAGTAGTGCACTTTAATATTCAGAGGGTGGGCTAATTTACTGACAAGCCACAGCTCCAATCCCCAGATGGGGGCGCCGTGTAAAAAAGTGATTGTGCCAAGAGGGAAATACAGGCGCGATCTGCACACCCCGCTGTCTGTACACAGTGTCTCTAATAGCCTACATGAGCACACACAGCTTTAAAGCAAAAATGATATCGATTAAGCTATAGCGGCCATTTTGCCTCTGAGGACAAGCTAGGTAGAGAGAATATGCTACCCCTTCACTATGACAACGGCCTCAAATAAGTGTGCCTCCCAAAATGACACCTAAAATGAATAAGATAGCCTAATTGGGTTGTGTTTGGCTTTTGGAATGTTTGAAATAAACCTACAAGAGACCAAACATGGCATGATTGTGTACATTTACATGCACACTAATAATTCGATATTAAACTGATTATGGCAGAAGGCTGAGTATGGCATTAGTCATGTAAACCCTTTACTCTGTTTATCTTAATCGGCATTAGGTCATAATCGAAGTAAACATACACAGATTAAAACACCTGGTTTTCTGAGCAATCTTTCGAATTATTAGAACATGTAAACAGCTTAATCGGCGTTCCAGCGGTGTATTTGATCTGCGCATGTGCCAGCACCGGGTACTGCAAGCCTCCCTATTCGCAAGTGAAGTGAGTTCGGAAAAACTAAAAGTATGCGTCTTATAAATAGTTTTCAAATACAATCAGTGCTGGAAAAAGTACCCAATTGTCATACTTGAGTAAAAGTAAAGATATTTTAATAGAAAATGACTCCAGTAAAAGTGAAAGTTACCCAGTAAAATATTACTTGAGTAAAAGTCTAAAAGTATTTGGTTGTATCAAAAGTAAATGTAATTGCTAAAATATACTTAAGTATCAAAGTAAAAGTAAAAGTATAAATCATTTCAAATTCCTTATATTAAGCAAACGAGATGGCACAATTTTCTTGTTTTTTACATTGATAGATAGCCAGGGGCACTCTCCAAAACTCAGACATAATTTACAAAGAAGCATTCGTGTTTCTCGTAAGTCCGCCAGATCAGAAGCAGTAGGGAATGTAGTGAAGTAAAAGTTGTCAAAAATATAAATAATGAAGAAAAGTACAGATATAAAAAAAAACTACTTAAGTATTACTTATGAAAATGTATGCACTTACTAACTGTAAGTCGCTCTGGATAAGACCGTCTGCTAAATGCTGCTAAATGACTAAAATGTAATATGTGTTGGATAATTGTCTGTTTACTTCGTATGTGTATTGGGCCTCCTGTAGCTCAGTTGGTAGAGCATGGCGCTTGCAACGCCAGGGTTGTAGGTTTGATTCCCACGGGGGGCCAGTATGAAAAATGTATGCACTCACTAACTGTAAGTCGCTCTGGATAAGAGTGTCTGCTAAATTGTAAAAATGTACTTTAAAGTACTTTACACCACTGCATACAATACATTCAAAAGTCCTATCGGTAGCCTAATTTCAGATGTGTCCATGTAAACACGATTATTAGGGAAATCGTTTTTCTCGCAAAGCATGTAAACGTTTTAAACGAACTATTATATTAACCTGACTAAACCACAATAATCGCATTATTGTGTGGATGTAACAGTGCTCATTGTCACATCTAATAGCCTACTGATGCCATTAATTTGCTCATATGCCAGTCCATATATATTTTTTTATAATTCACCAATCAACAGCGTTTCTCATTGGCCTATTATATGAGAAAACAAATAAAAGGCGGAAATTATACAAAATAAAGGTGTCAGATTTTATTTTATTTCCAGAAATGGCCATGAAACTGTATTCAGTATAGGCCTACACTCTTGGAAAAAGGGTTCCAAAGGGTTATTCGGCTGTCCTCATAGGAAACCCTCTTTGGTTCCAGGTAGAACCGTTTTTGGGTCCAGGTAGCTTCTGTAGAAAGGGTTCTACCTGGAACCCAAAAGGGTTATTCTACCTAGAACCAAAAAGGGTTCTTCAAAGGGTTCTCCTATGGGGACAGCCGAAGAACCCTTTAAGGTTCTAGATATCACACTCAGAGCCATCTGAGTACGCTTTCCTCAAGCCTACATTTAGCTATTAGATGTATATAAGAATATCCATTAACCTCTAGATAGGATAAGCAAACCATTAATCGAATAAGGTATTACATCCAACCTGTAAATAAAGTAGGCTATACAAACGGCAATATAATAAGGTGACAATCAAAGTTTTTGTAGGCCACCAGAGGGCGACACATCAATTTGGCGATTTGGGGGAAAGTTACAGAGGTGATGACGCAAACAAGAGACAAATGACAACCTTAGTTGTCTTTTATCTCCAACAATTAAAAATAACAAAATAACAACTTTTTGGCATATAATCACTATAACAGACTATCTAAATGGTTGGCTCTGTATTGATATTCCTTGTCCTATTGATAAGGACAGAGAAGGGCACGCATGACTACGGAAGCCTATGTCCTCTCAGCATCACTTTGCAATAGGCTTCTTTCCGCGTAAGGACGCAAAAGCGCCCGCTCCATCATGAATGCGCACGTCTGGTGGTCAAAGGAATGCGTGCGCGCCTACTGAGTCGGTCTAAGAAAGCAGCACATTTCAAATGAGGTTGGACACCAGACGACCGTAGCCATCCATAACACTTCGTCTTCACCGACCTGAACAACTACTTTGATTAAGAAAGTACACCTTTTTTTCTTGTTTCCAAAGGAACACAGGGAAGTGAAGAAATGTTTGGGTAAAGTTCGGATACACTCTTGGCTAGTTATATTTCTGATGTCCTTTGCCTGCGCAATAATGACATTTTGAGAGGAGGGAAACAGTCATTACATTTTGAGAGGAGGGAAACAGTCATTCATCTGGACAACCGTGAGAGTTCAATCAAAGCTTCTTTTACACCTGTGACCTGATTCTGGATCGACTTTGGTTGAGGAGATTATATGCCAAATGGATGGAAATGCAAACATAAACATAAATGCAAAAGTATTCGTATGGTTGCATTAAAATCAAACGAATGATGACAATTCTAACAAATTGAACCAGTTGGGGATTCAACCGTGGAATTGTTTCAACCCGCATTCATCATGCGAATTTGTTGAATGCAAAGAAACGCAAGTGTTAAAGAATAGTGCATAGACTACTAATAAGGTGTTGTCGGGATGGTGCGCCTGCTGAACTACCTCATGCTGGGGTACCTGACCTGGAATCTACGGATATCAGACGCACAAGGAGAGTACTGCCATGGGTGGCTGGACAGTAATGGAAATGACCACGAGGGCTTTCAGTGTCCGGAGGACTTTGACACCATGGACGCAACCGTGTGCTGCGGGTCTTGCTCCCTGCGGTACTGTTGCGCGGCCGTGGACGCACGGCTGGACCAGGGAAGCTGTACCAACGACAGAGAACAGGAGAACACGGAGTTTGCAGCGCGTAAGTTTAGACTTCCAAAGCATGCAGAGCCTGGCAGGAGTGGACAAGTTAATGCACAATTAACTTCAATATAAAACATTACACTTGGGAGTGTTGTTATTATGTTACAGTCAAAGATTTCAAATGTTCAATAAAGATTTTATATAGTGAAATATTTCAATATAAAAAATTGTATCTAGACACTTTTAACGAGCCCTGTCACTCAAGAGTCATGTTTGTCACCATTCAGCCACTTCTGGTCATTGCCAGGCATGTAGCCATAGCATAATATATTTCATTATAAAACGTTTTTGTTTTCAATCGGTTTTAGTTATAGTCTATATTAACATTAAATATAACCTATAAATCCATAACCTTTTGGCCTATTTAAAAATAATAATTTAGAAGCCAAAAATGACTTAGGCTATCTATCATATAATGCAATCAAAGAAAATACAAATTAATGGTATTATCTTTCATCTATCAAGGCCTATATTTTGTTTTCATAAGCATATTGTACAAATAATCTCATTAAAATGTATGTTGTCATTTTCAAACCTAACATAAGCACTAAAAGTAACTTTTCATTGAGTTATAGCGATGTAATAGCTGTATCAAGATGCAGAAATGACAGCCTATCTTGATTTACAGAGAAACTTTGTGGGGAAATAAAGCAATAAGAAGCTCCGATTCCATGCATGTGGTGCACCTGTTTTTTGGCTTGGGCTTCATTTGACCTCAGGTTAGGTACACTGTGGGCATGCGATACACCTGGAGAGTGTCACCATACATTCCTCGAGTTACACGATATGCAAGAATAAACATTGTGTGATACTACCTCAGACCTGTGTGAAAAGAAATGGATTGAGTTTGACCACTAGGCCCTATATAAACCATGCAAAATTGTAACAATCATGCAATTTAAATTATAATTCTGCACACCAATGGCAGAATAGCCTATCCAAAGATGCCATCAGATTGTGTATTTGATACCTTAGGCTATTTCACGATACTTCACAATATTTTGGCACACCTGTGTAGCAGAGGTTATTAGCTTATAATTAAACTGAATTTAGGCATACATTTTAAAACTAATTTCACCAAATCTCAATTTAATTGGTCTCCCGAGTTGCTAAGCCCTAGCTGGCGTGGTCAATACAATTTCCTATTTTTTATGAAAATAAATCATCTTAAAATAATTTCCTTCCCTGGCGCCAATTGCCATTTTAAAGTGTAATCTGAACGTTTAATCTAAGTTTTGGAAAAATGTCTTCAGACAAAAACGCTTCTGTTAAATTATTTGAATAACCAACATTCACACTAACTGTTGAATAGTCCAATTCAGCCCTAAAACAATCAAAATCAAGACATTGACTCAACAACACCTAAGAAATAAAAGGCTAAATGATAGGTCTATTAGTGACTACACAACAGATGGTTTTGTCGGTGCATGTGGGTTACATGCAATTAAAAAAAAGTTATATAAACATGCCTTTTAACACTTTGAATACATTGTATTGACAGCCTAACGGTAGTTGCTTATTGTTATAGTAGCAAAATGTTTATTTTTTTTGCAGCACTGCTTTGCATTGTATAATTCACCTCAGTAGTCTACTTACATTCTGTTGTGTAAACGTTTACTACCAGAATGACATTAAAATGGGCTATTGAAAATAGTTAATGTAAATAAATACTGTATATTAAGGGGATTTAGGAAAGGATGAGTAAAGAGTAACATTTCACCTTTTGTCTTCAAAAATGTCCTTTCTCCTGAATCCCTTTCCATAAAAAAGGTGTACTTCTGGATTCTGTAGAAAACAGAAAGAGAACAAATTACTTAACACATGCATATCTTATTCAATCAAGATGTGTTCCCATAGGTCTGTACACATTTGCAATACAGGTTATTATGCACACTTGGTATCACACATATTTTCACTGACTCCATATAGGGTTAAGTATAAACTCCACTTCTTATTGGCCCGGTTTCCATGAGCTAAGCACAGGTCTGTAAGTGATTGATAGGTGTAAGCAATGTTACCACCCTATTACTTTCACCAATCAAAACAGTATTCAGATCTGTGATTACTGCATGGTAAAATGATGCATTTTCAAGTATTCCAACAGGTATTCAAGTATTCAAGTACAAGTATCCAAACACCTGTCCCTCCTTGCAGAGCCCATCTACGTGCCCTTCCTGATGGTGGGCTCCATCTTCGTGGCCTTCGTGGTGGTGGGCTCCCTGGTTGCTGTCTACTGCTGCACCTGCCTGCGTCCTAAGCAGCCCACCCAGCAGCCTATCCGTTTCCCCCTGCGCAGCTGCCAGGCCGAGACCATCCCCATGATCCTGACCACTGCGCCACCCAGCCTGCGCACCCCCTCGCGCCAGTCCAGCACGGCCACCACCAGCTCCAGTTCGGCCGGTGGGGGCAGCTCGGTGCGCCGCTTCTCCCTCGGAGGTCAGGGGCAGCAGCACGGGTGCTTGGTGTCAGCGTCTGCATCCTTCTCCCCCTCCACGCCCCAGCCGCTGCTGCCACCACCCCCCTACACCTCCCCCACGGCCTGCATGCCAGGCGGCTGCCAGCAACCCCATCCCCACCCCTCCGCCCACCCTCACCCCCATGCCCAGCTGCAGCTGCACCAGTCCATGCACCCACACCAACACCCACACCCGGCTCAGGGCACGGGCTTCCTGCTGCCCCAGCAGTACTTCATCCCCCTGCAGCCGGAGCCCTTGTCCGGGGCCAAGGGCTTTGCAGACTTTGGACAGAGCTGACGGGGCTCCCTGGACAATGAGGAGGGGGATTACAGGAGCACTGTGTGAGGTGAGCAGGGTCGTGTTCATGAGGCGCCAAACGGAAGAAAACGGACCGAAACAGGAAGGGACTACCTGAACCTGTCCAGTATGAGTTAGTTTAACGCTGTGAGACATTTTAAATCAGTGAATGTTACTGAACATGACCCTGGTGTGTTGTGTTGACAGACAGTCAGCGGCTAAGGGGAGGACTGCCCTGACGTGCAGTACAGTTGGCCTGTTGAATGGAGACTGGGTGACAGGACTGTGAGGTGGTGCTCAAGATAAACCACAAGAAAGCTTCCTAGTCGAGCAGAGTACATTGGTCTTGTCTAAGTCAGTGGTTCCCAAACTGTGGGGGTCGGCGGGGGGGGGGGGGGGAGACTCAGTCCGGCTTTCATCTTACTCCTGAAAGTTGTAATAGTAGAATGCACAAGGTGCAATTTCGAAATTGGATAGTGCATCATCAGTACCTCTTGTCACGTCAGTCATTGCATACCTTAGAGAGCTATTTATAACTTGTCAGAAATGTCCAGATCAACTACCCCATGTCAGCTAACGTTGTTTTAGCTAGTTTTTTAGCCCATAGATATTGTTGTAATTTTTAGTCACTCAAATATCACGAATACACATTAGACATGGGGAAAATGTGTAGAATCGCAGGAAATAAGGTTTAAAATGGCAACAAAAAAATGTATCTGCCAACAAGAGGGGTGTGAACAGTTTGTGTCATGAACAGTGCTTGTGCCCATAGATATAGACGTGGTGGGGTGGGAGATGACCCCCAGTGCTGGAAGAGGACCTGAGTGAAATGGTTTGGGAACCCTGCTCTAAGTTACAGGAATGGAATCTGCTCAGACCAGACAGGACCTGTTTATTGGTCATTGTTGTTTTCAATGGCATGCACTTTTTCTATACATCTGTATTGTAAACAAGATGATCTGTCTTCCTTTTCCTTTTGATACACTGTTTGGTTAAATGGGGATTTTCAACTGTCACAACTTTGTCACAATAACTTTTGTGGCATCAACATTATTAAGAAGTGTTCTGCAAATTTTTTGGCAAGCTGTTGGACATTTAATACAAGGGAAATCAAATGATAATTTTGACAATCACAAGCCTCTCTAAAAGAGGGGAAGGACTGACACCAAGTTGTGCAGTAGGGTGGGCAAAGCCGAAGGATGTACTGTGTACAGTGTTCACTGGTTTGATGCTCTAGACCAGGTGTGTCCCAACTTGTTATGTAGGGCTATGACACACAAATCAATAACCAATCATATTAGCCAACTCCAAATAAGAGTCCAGTATTGTATCTTGTCACCAATCCAGTATTGTGAGTATCTTGTCATGCAATGCTACAAATATAAGTAAATTAGAAAATGTTTAAAACACTCCCCAGTTTGTCAGTATTTCAGAAAAATTGAACCTACTCTTTAATAATCCAACAGTGGATGGTTGAGAATTGCTTCATTGCTCATTTATGAATACATTCTTTAGTAGTGCCAAGAGAGAATGCCAAGAGTGTGCAAAGCTGTCATCAAGTCAAAGGGTAGCTATTTGAAGAATCTCAAATATAAAATATATTCTGATTTGTTTAACACTTTTTTGGTTACTACATGATTCCATATGTGTTATTTCATAGTTTTGAGGTCTTCACTATTATTCTACAACATAGAAAATAGTAAAAATAAAGAAAAACCCTTGAATGAGTAGGTGTGTCCAAACTTTTGACTGGTAACGTATATGCAACTAAAACAGTTGGAGATCAGTCATTCGCTACCTGTCGCTCACTCTTGCGCCATACTTCACATGAGGAATGTGGCAATGAGATCAGTCATTGTCAATGCTCAATGAGCATGTCATAGCCACAGTGTTAAAAACAACTGGTCCCAGAAATAGGGAAAAGTTTTGGGTTGCACGAGCAGGTATGGCAAGTCCACAAAGACTGCTCTGTTCCCTAGTAATTTAAGCGTGAAATCGACTTGGCAATCACTGTCCTATTATGGCAGATAAGATAGAATAGTTAATAAAGCGGATAGTGTTTGGGGCTAGATTCTGAACCTGCCAAACAAAGGAAAAATGACAGCAACACCCAATGACCAATGCAAGTTGTTGCTGTCATTTCTCATTTTTTTGGAAGGCTCAGAATCAACAATGTTTAGCTAGACAAGCACCCCAGTCCAATAGAAACCGTTGGTAACACAGGCAGACCTGTATACTACTGTTTGTAGCTATTCTTGCTGTAGTTGCTCAGATGTCGCCACAATAGTTTTCCTATATTATTAAGGGTCTTGTTATTAAGGTTTATGACCTCTGGTCATAAAAACGCTTGAACTCACCGTCTTTCAGATACTGTATTTTAGAGGTATCATACTGCTCCGAATCATTTTATAACTCAAAGAAAATACTTCACAGATTTCCACTTTTTTAAAGTTACATTGACAGTAATACAAGTATTCTTGTATGAATACTTTAGCAAGGGTACACCTGGTTGGGAAAAGATGGCTTTTGTGAACTAACGACAAAAGAGAAACTACCCATTCCCAAGTGGGGCAGATGGCTGGACACTGGACAGATCACACAAGTCCATCTAGGTTGGTTTTGTTATACAGATAGTGGATACTTTGTCAATAACAGAGACAAATTATTGTAATTATAACGGAAGGGATATCCTACCGCACGGCCGCACAGTAAACCTCAGATGACCAGTCATCAGGGAATACAACAGGAGAGGGTCAGCTAAATCATAAACGATAACCATAATGATGACATTTGTTTGTCACACATGGAAGGGACCGTCTCCCCTGCCCTTTCCTGTTTAGGTTCTCAGCGCTCTGTTTGCTGCCACAACTAGCTGCCTCCCCTCATTTTTGGACAGTTAGAAAGTCCTAAATGAGGGATGGCACCTTATCCCAACATAGTGCACTACTTTTGACCAGAGTAGTACACTACATAAAGAATAGGGTGCCATTTGGGACGCAGACAGATTCCCATAGATATTGTGATAGTGGAATATTTCACTTCTGTGATGGTAGATGATGACAAAGGTTGGTTTCCATGTTTGTAAAGTTGATTTTAATAGTAGTCCTTTATGGCAGTAAAAGACAGAACACTTAAAAGTTTGCAGTCCCAACATGCAGAACAATCATTAAATGAAAGACTTAAAAATAAACGATATTCAAACAAATTGAAAAGTGCATTTTTTTCTGTAAAGTGACCAACACTTGAGGGAGAATCAAAGTAGTACAATAAACACGTAACCGGAGAAGGTTTTTAGTCCACTCATGCAGCCCACAACTTTCACAGACAAAAAGCAACAATCCAAGCCTTCCACGACCACTTTCACATCAGAAGACTCACATTCAGCATTTTGGAATTGTGACAGCAGTTGACATCTAATCAATCGAAACAGTATAGCGTAACAAATACATTTTTACTGATACCCTCACTTAAATCCAGGAAGAAACACAAAAAGGTTTATTGTAAAGTAGAGGTACACTGCATGAGAGAGAAAAAACTAAACAAGTTACAAACTTGTACACCCAGAGAAAATACACTGAAACCAATAACCAGATAATACCAAAATATCCACTATTGGAAAGGTAACAGAGTGCATTGTGCAACATGTCCTGTCAAGCGAGAGCCTTCGCGTCAGAACCCAGGACCCCCAGGGCTGAGGTCTGGCCATACACAGAGGGTCATACAGCAGCAGACAGTACACCATCATTATACCTGGAGTCATGCAGACAGACCAGAGGAGCAAGCGGCACCACACACACAGTCAGTCAGTCAGTCACCCACACACAGATCCTCAAACATATACAAAAACACAGTCAAAGAATGCAAAAGGAGACTGGAGGTTCCAAGGGCTCCCAGTCTCACACAAATGACACAGACATGCGTATGTAGAAGTTACCCACAGTAGAAGAGGTTACACACACACACACACACACACACACACACATGCACATGCAGACGGCAGATTAACACACACACACACACAGCCAGTCTGGAAACCGATCTCCCATAGGGAGAAGAGAACAAACACAGTTAATTAAGAAATAAACAAAGCAGGTATTATAATGACAATAATAACAACGAGACATTTAAGAAATATATTTTTCTTCATTCATTTGGGCATTCTTTTGTTTGTCTGAGAGAAAAAAATGAAAAACATATGGACAATTATTCATTACAAAGCCGGTCAATGCAAAATTCGTACTTCTCCAATATAAAAATACAAATTCTCAAAATAACTATAGAGAAAGAAGTTTTGATACTGTGTGGAGTTTCCTGGCAAATTTCCTCTCTCCCTTAAGCTAATGGCACTTATGTTAGAAGGATAAACTCTCCATTCTAAGGGAAAATACGTTTGTGAAAGAAGAGCCGCCACTGTAAGCATACGGAAATTCAACAAGATCGTCATCCAGCCACCCCCAAAATACTGGGTAGAAAGAAAGTAACAATGGAGCCGTGATTTTATATGTGCCACTTTACTTTTTACCACATTGTGAACTGGAGAGCAATACATGGGGGACAATGAGCTCATCTTGCCAATTAGTGGGTAGAGCACTGTTCTAAACTAGCTAGCTAGGATATCTTATGTATTCTATCAGGGAAAAAGTTGAGTTAGGCACCATTGTGATTGTTGCAGCCGAGTAATGTGTGGAATGCAATTTCTTGTATAGAGCAATCGAAGTGCTGTATTAAAATGGTGGAAATTGGATGAGTTGAAGGACGCTATCATTAAAAAGACAACTAAATTTGGGCACGATAACTACATAATTCTAAAATAAAAACATTTAGAGGAAAAACAAACAAGTATGGCTGAAGGCATGAACAAATGTAAGGCCTTTTTATACAGTAGAAGTGCACAAAATAACAACAAAACAACAAAATGTCTGTTCTGAAGTGGTCCGTTCAGAGCTGGAATAGACTCAGGAGTGTCAATATTCTTGGTTGAGATTTTTTTTTTTATCGAAGCTATAGCCGACTTGAAAGAGATTGCATTTACAACTGCTATTTCGCAAAAACAAATCTGGATTATTCTGTCACCAATCGGAATACACATACAACATTTGTAACGATTCTGGAGCAAACTATATATATTTTTTGCTCCACATATTTTTTTCTATCAATAGGAATGGAGGAGACATTAAGAAGTGAAACCACTTCATTAGATAGAGCAAGAACAGAGAAACTTCAGACCAGACTGCTAAAAATGCAAGCACAGTGCTCATGTCTGCTGGACACACAATCACTGCAGTGAATACTTTTTGAACACTTTTTTGTTCCTATTTTTTTTTCCCTTTTTGAAGTACAATACATCCCTCTGTCTTTTCCTTTATCATGTCCAATATCCTGCGATGCTCGGGCTGGGGTCATCCGGAGACTTCCCCGTCAGGTTCAAATCACCGTTGGAAACGGCTGTGGCTCTTAATAGGCCGGCCGGGCGGAGAGGGGCGTGGTTTCACCACTCGTTGGTCCGCTGTTTGGTGGTGTCGTACGCCCGGACCTCCGACTGGGAGACCACTCCGTTCTCGTCTTGAGAGAAGGCGTAGCCGTCTGCAAGCAGGACAGATGGACAGAGTCAGAAATGATGGCTGACGTTCAAATTCTAACCGTGATTAGAAACAAACAAACTTAGCTTGAACTAAACCATTTAGAAACAAAAGCAGAAAACTCATAAAAAAATGTTTTTAACTGAATAAAAATAGATTAAAGAATTGCTTTCAAAATAAACCCAGAATGAAGTTATAAAATGACATTGACTGAAAATACAATTTTCAAGCTCCTCAAGAAGCTTGACCAGTGCTAAGCGAGGGAGGGGCAGTCATGTTACCTGACACCTCCTCTCTTTACTTAGCTATACAGCCACTACCTACAACTACGGGAGTTCTTATCCTAACCTTTGACCCCCTAACTCACCTTTAGGTCTCAAATGATTCAGTCACTACCTGCAGGCCAGCAGATGAGTTCAAAAGGCCCGGTGAGAGGAGTGCATTGTGGGAATAATATCGCAACATTTAATGAATCGTTATATCTGTAACTACCACTAACACAGGTCACAGCACACAGGGGAGGAGAGGTGGGTACATAGAGGGCTTTTCACACTATTGAGCTGAACCTAACCAAACCAAGCTGTACTAAGATGACCTGGTTACACATCCACCATAGTTGCTGAAAGCCTGCTGAAAAGGACAATGTGTTTCGGATCGGCACGATACTGTGAAAAGGGCATAGGGTGGGTTTCTAATAGGGATCGGGGGTTTGGTTTCTCTACAGGTAAGAACGTCAAAATAAAAAGGGGTCACACAAGAACGATCCCTTCCCCACCTACGAGACAAACAAAAACATAAAAAACGATCAGCGAAAGAAACAGATAAGAACAAACATAAATAAATCTAATCCAAAATAAAACCCATCTGTGTTGCCTTATAGCTTCAATCTAGACTACTATGCCTACGAGATTTGTATTAGACGGGACGTGACTGTCCATTAGGGTGCGTCATCAAAAGCACCTTATTCTCTATATAGTGCACTACATTTGATGAAAGCCCTATGGGCCCTGGTCAAAAGTAGTGCACTGTAAAGGGTGCCATTTGGGACACACATAAAGTGTTTGGGGGGGTTGTATTAGCAGGCGGAGGGACACCAACGGGGAACAGTTGGATGCTTTTATGTTACTTAATGAGGTTAACGACAGGATCATGTATGTGGTTGTCATGTATTTGGCTAATGTGGAACATGCTTATCGAATTATAAAGAGCAGTGGGATCAGCAGAGTATTAGCACTTCTCCAACGCTGAGGCTGCATCCCAAATGGCACCCTATTCCCTATGCAGTGCACTACTTTTGACCAGGGCCCATAGGGTGTCATTTAAGACACAACCGGAGTCCCCTTTGAAGCTACAGTATGTATGGAATCCCCATAGCATGGAACTATGTATCCACATAGGAACTACACTCAATTCAAAATGACTGTCTTGGGGTGTTGGACCAGTGCTGATACTGAGAGAAAATGGGTCTCTTTCGCTGAGAAAAACAGCATAAGGCTTGTCTTCAGGTCAGTGTATGAGGTGTGTGTGACTTACGTAGCAGGTTCTGCTGCATGGAGTCCGATCGGTACAGACTGACTGTGCTCTTCTTGAAGACGTTCTTCAGGAGCTGTGCCCTCTCCGTCAGACTGCAAAGACACACACACACAGAGAGAGAGAGAGAGAGAGAGAGAGAGAGAGAGAGAGAGAGAGAGAGAGAGAGAGAGAGAGAGAGAGAGAGAGAGAGAGAGAGAGAGAGAGAGAGAGAGAGAGAGAGAGAGAGAGAGAGAGAGTGAAAGAGGAAGAGAAAGAGAGTGAAAGAGAGAGAGAGAGAGAGAGACAGAGAGAGTGAGTGAGCGCCACGCTGAGCCCTTCAGCCAGATTTAACCACCCATACATCAAGCCCTCACTCTCTCCCAGTACAGTTCTCCACAAGACAGAGGAGAGCGACCAGCTAACTGCACTTCCTGCTGAGGAGAGACCAGGCATTGGGGAGAGGAGGAAGGGATGGATTCTGTGTGTGAGTGAGTGAGTGAGTGAGTGAGTGAGTGAGTGAGTGAGTGAGAGAGAATTAATGTGTGGTGTGCGTGTGAGAAAGGAACTGAGTGTGTGCATCTCCATGCATCTGCTCCAGGGCCAGGTTCCTAGCCTGCTGGGTCTGGGCCTGTGGCCAGATGGTGGAGATCACTTTCAGCCGGCAGGAGATTTCACACCGATCTGATCCATGCTAATGCACTCCACAGGCCTTCGATGGGACCCGGCTAACTGATCGCTATGTCCCAAATGGCACCCATTTCCCTATGGGCCCTGTTCAATAGTGCACTATATAAGGAATAGGGTGCCATTTGGGACATAACCCACCTCTGGGAGTTCAGCTCAAGATGCATGGCTTTAATAAGCTGGAGGCGCTACAGTACACTACAGTACACTACAGTCTCTCGCTACACACTTTCAGAGGGAGAGAGTAATGTTCCAAGCATGGGTTATCCTGGATGGATGGCCCAGAGCAGAATTCAAAGAGTAGAGGTAAGAGTGAACTGTATAGTGTACAGTAGGCAGCACATGATTACACCATACCTACTAAAAATAGGGAAGCCAAAGGAAATATGATTTAATCCTCAGGGGGAAAATATACATGTATAATTAAAAAAAAAGTTATACACTGTATGACACTAAGACAAGTGTTGTACATGGGTTGTAAGAAGTAATAGAAAGAGTATTTGTGAATTCATGATATGGAGAAATGTCATTAATATGTATAAGGGTCTTGTGTATTAGGAAGGATACATCCTAACCTACAAACAAAGCATTTGCAAGACTGCATCCCAAATAGCACCCTATTCCCTATATAGCATACTACTTTCGACCAGTGCACTTTATAGGGAATAGGTTGCCATTTGGGATGCATTTATGGAAAAGGAGGAAGGTGAGAAAAGCGTGTGAGACGGTCCAGTACCTCTTCCCATGCACCAGGGCTCCGGGGTCCTTGGACAAGGCTTCCAGTTCCTGCACCTCATCCACCAGGGTCTTAAAGCACACCTTCTTCACACTGTGGCTCAAAAGGAACAGACGTCACCAACAGGCATTCACAACCACAGCATTAAATACATCACTATTCCTTATATTATTATACAGTAGTATTATATTGTATCTCGATGTAACACACCATCCCAAATCAGTCCAAGAGGCTTTTCTCAAAAGTTTACATGCAATCTGAATTAATTCTGCATATCATCTATAAATCAGGCGAGGTAGATGTCCGGTAAATAAAACCACTATTAGCTTTAGTTGCCAGTTCAATCTGCTGTAAGTTTGATTCCTCTGGCTTTCCCAGGACTATGAGGCTGATTCAGAGTTGAGATACCTAAACTAAGTCTCCCATTGACCTCAATTAATGATGTAAGTCTGAATGGTCCACACTTACATAAACTCTGAATCGGTCGATATTAGAATAAATCTCTTGCTATAAATCAAATAACTATAAAATATTACACTGCATGTTATTTATTGGTGGTCTAAGGAGTTTCTCAATACATTTCTCAGAGAGCAGAATCTGCAACAACAAAATATACCGGTAACTATAAATGTTACACCTGCATGTCTGAGACCTCTTTAGTATTTATGATTTTCCGATTTTTTTTAGATTTTTAGCTTGCAGGCAGACACTAGAATAAGTTTCTGAGTGACAGAGTGAGGGCTTTGTTGTGTTTTTTGTGGGACTTGGAAAAAATGCCTGGCACGTAAAATAAAGTTATTAACCGATTCCCTTTTTTTTTGTTTTTACGTGCCAGGTATTTGTACCCCCTTTTTCTCCCCAGTTTCGTGGTATCCAATTGGTAGTTACAGTCTTGTCCCATCGCTGCAACTCCCGTACGGACTCGGGAGAGGTGAAGGTTGAGAGCCGTGCATCCTACGAAACACAACCCAACCGAGCCGCACTGCTTCTTGAAACAATGCCCGCTTAACGCGGAAGCCAGCCGCACCAATGTGTCGGAGGAAACACCGTGTCAGTGTGCACTGCGCCAGGCCCGCCACAGGAGTCGCTAGTGTACGATGGGACAAGAACATCCCTGCCGGCCAAACCCTCCCCTAACCTGGACGACGCTGGGCCAATTGTGCGCTGCCCCATGGGTCTCCCAGTCGCGGCCGGCTGCGACAGAGCCTGGACTCGAACCAGGATCTTTAGTGGCACAGCTAGCACTGCGATGCAGTGCCTTAGACCACTGCGCCACTCGGGAGGCCCCGGTTCCCATGTTTTTAAAATAACGGTTCTGTTTCAGAACACTAAGGATCACTTTCGTTTGCGGTTCTGATTCTGTTCCTCGAAAAACAGTATTTTTCCGGATCTGTTCCCTGAACCGGTTCCGACCCCTGCACCACAGAGATCCTATAAATTACTTCTATATGTAATTGTATATTCTAAATGTATTTATATATGTAAATGTCAGACTGCATGTGATCTAAGGAATTTCCAGAGAGCAGGACATGTAGAGGGGGTGGTGGTGATGAGTGGTGGGGAACTCACACTTTGTAGGCCACGTCAAAGACCAGGGAGGTGATAGGGATGAATATCAGGCCCATCCAGAAGACTCCCGAACTGAACATCATGTCCGCCTGAGACACGCACAGAAAAACAGGAACACATTCCTTAGGTGATTGCAGACAAAACAGGGATCACTAGGTGAAGCAGTAAATGGTCAGTTTGCTTTAGGCATTCTTGTTACATCTTTTATAACAACAACCAAATCACCCACAATAAACAAATGAATAGGTGAAAATAATTAAATGATGGGTAAACCCAGTTTGACCATACATGGTAATCCACCGTGACTAAATTAGATGATGTTGTTTGTGTTTTAATTATGATCCTGAGAACCCCTGGGGCTAAGGAAGAAGCTTTGGCAGTTAGTTACTGTGATGTTCTTTACTATGGTTGTTAGTTACTGAGGCGTTCTTTACTAGGGTTGTTAGTTACTGTGGCGTTCTTTACTATGGTTGTTAGTTACTGTGGCATTCTTTACTAGGGTAGGTAGTTACTGTGGCGTTCTTTACTAGGGTTGTTAGTTACTGAGGCGTTCTTTACTATGGTTGTTAGTTACTGTGATGTTCTTTACTATGGTAGTTAGTTACTGTGGCATTCTTTACTATGGTTGTTAGTTACTGTGGCATTCTTTACTAGGGTAGGTAGTTACTGTGGCGTTCTTTACTAGGGTTGTTAGTTACTGTGGCGTTCTTTACTATGGTTGTTAGTTACTGTGGCGTTCTTTACTATGGTAGTTAGTTACTGTGGCGTTTTTTACTATGGTAGTTAGTTACTGTGGCGTTCTTTACTAGGGTAATTAGTTACTGTGGCGTTCTTTACTAGGGTAATGCGTTACTGTGGTGTTCTTTACTAGGGTAGTTAGTTACTGTGGTGTTCTTTACTAGGGTAATTAGTTACTGTGGCGTTCTTTACTAGGGTAATTAGTTACTGTGGCGTTCTTTACTAGGGTAATTAGTTACTGTGGCGTTCTTTACTAGGGTAATAAGTTACTGTGGCATTCTTTACTAGGGTTGTTAGTTACTGTGGCGTTCTTTACTAGGGTTGTTAGTTACTGTGGTGTTCTTTACTAGGGTAATTAGTTACTGTGGCGTTCTTTACTAGGGTAATTAGTTACTGTGGCGTTCTTTACTAGGGTAATTAGTTACTGTGGCGTTCTTTACTAGGGTAATTCGTTACTGTGGTGTTCTTTACTAGGGTAGTTAGTTACTGTGGTGTTCTTTACTAGGGTAATTAGTTACTGTGGCGTTCTTTACTAGGGTAATTAGTTACTGTGGCGTTCTTTACTAGGGTAATTAGTTACTGTGGCGTTCTTTACTAGGGTAATAAGTTACTGTGGCATTCTTTACTAGGGTTGTTAGTTACTGTGGCGTTCTTTACTAGGGTTGTTAGTTACTGTGGTGTTCTTTACTAGGGTAGTTAGTTACTGTGGTGTTCTTTACTAGGGTAGTTAGTTACTGTGGCGTTCTTTACTAGGGTAATTAGTTACTGTGGCGTTCTTTACTAGGGTAATTCGTTACTGTGGTGTTCTTTACTAGGGTAGTTAGTTACTGTGGTGTTCTTTACTAGGGTAATTAGTTACTGTGGCGTTCTTTACTAGGGTAATTAGTTACTGTGGCGTTCTTTACTAGGGTAATTAGTTACTGTGGCGTTCTTTACTAGGGTAATAAGTTACTGTGGCATTCTTTACTAGGGTTGTTAGTTACTGTGGCGTTCTTTACTAGGGTTGTTAGTTACTGTGGTGTTCTTTACTAGGGTAGTTAGTTACTGTGGTGTTCTTTACTAGGGTAGGTAGTTACTGTGGTGTTCTTTACTAGTCTTTGTGGTCCTCTGTCTTTGTGGTCCTCTGTAGCTCAGCTGGTAGAGCACGGCGCTTGTAACGCCAAGGTAGTGGGTTCGATCCCCGGGACCACCCATACACAAAAATGTATGCACACACGACTGTAAGTCGCTTTGGATAAAAGCGTCTGCTAAATGGCATATTATTATTATTATTATTATTACTAGGGTAGGTAGTTACTGTGGTGTTCTTTCCTATGGTAGGTAGTTACTGTGATGTTCTTTCCTATGGTAGTTAGTTACTTTGGGGTAGGGTGTAGCTGATCTAAGGTCAGTTTTGCATTCAACCCTCAAATGATTAAGGTAAGCATGTAACTAATCCTAGATCTGTGCCAAAAGGCAACTTCCAGCCAGAGTGGAGGAAATACCGTAGGAAACACTTTTTGATCCTTGTCATCACTTTAAGGCATTTTTGCCCCAACCTATTAATTTCCTATCCTGATGGTAACTGTTAGCTACAGTGACTAGCCTCAAGAGCAGGTGGGGAATGACGGTGTAGCGGAGCGGGATGCCTCCTCAGCAGACGGGCCACTGGTGAGGGCTCAATGAGAATCCCCCTCACCCCCCTTCCCAACTCGAACCCCCGAAACCCTTCTCCACCTTGCAACCTGTTGCCTTGATGATGCCTGAAGGGCGTTCACTCGATCCTCAGTACAAGGAAAGATAAATATTAGAAGGGGATAGAAGCAACACATGAAAGTCCACTGAGGTAAATTCTAAAGGTAGTCTTTCCATTGACCTATAAAAAGATGGTGGGGCCTCCCGAGTGGCGCAACGGCCTAAGGCACTGCGATGCAGTGCCTGAGGCGTCACTACAGACCCGGGTTCGCGACCGGGAGACCCATGAGGCGGCGCACAATTGGCCCAGCATCGTCCGGGTTAGGGGAGGGTTTGGCCGGCCGGGATGTCCTTGTCCCATCGCGCTCTAGTGACTTCTTGTGGCGGGCCGGGCGCATGCACGCTGACTTTGGTCGCCAGTTGTACAGTGTTTCCTCCGACACATTGGTGCGGCTGGCTTCCGGGTTAAGCAAGCAGTGTGTCAAGAAGCAGTGCGGCTTGGCAGGGTCGTGTTTCGGAAGATGCATGGCTCTCAACCTTCGCCTCTCCCGAGTCCGTACGGGAGTTGCAGCGATGGGACAAGACTAACTACCAATTGGATATCACAAAACTGGGGAGAAAAGGGGGGGGGGGGGAGATGGTGGGCAACTACAGCTATGCATGTTTATCATTGGAACCATTGGCCTCCATGCTCGTTGACTTGTAGTAGTAAGGACAGTTCCAACAGAGAGAAAGAGCTACTGGTTATGCTCTACAGTTTGCTTTACAACCTTCAAATAATAAACACTATCCCAATGCTTTAGTATGCAGTATCTTCTAAATGCTCTCATTGCATACAGAGTGCCAAGATAAATCCACAAATGGAACCCTGTTCTCTATTTAGTGCACTACTTTTGACCAGGGCACATAGGGGTAGTGCACCGCATAAGTAGTGCACTGCACTATATATTTACATTTACATTTACATTTACATTTTAGTCATTTAGCAGACGCTCTTATTCAGAGCGACTTACAGTTAGTGAGTGCATACATTTTTCATACTGGCCCCCCGTGGGAAACGAACCCACAACCCTGGCGTTGCAAACGCCATGCTCTACCAACTGAGCTACACGGGGGGCTCGCTGCTAGGCTTGTCCTTGACCTGGCTCAGGTGGCTCACAGCGCGATGGAAGGCGGTCTGCACAGCTTTACGGATGCCAGAGGAGCAGCCCTCCATCAGTTTGATCTTGTCCACAGTCTTATTGATACCAAAGGGAACCATCTTGGATCTAGGAAGCCATTGCCAGCTGCGCTTGTTGTCGAAGAAGTGGACGAGGAAGAGTTTCTCTTCGGACCTGTACTGCATCTGCTCGCCGACCCTGAGGACGTCCGGAGGGGGCAGGGGGAGAGAGACCCCGTTGTGGTGACACCCCGCCCTCGGCATCTTGGGGTCTATGATCTGCTGCAATCTTAGCGGCTTTGGTAAAGTCCCCATTTTCGATACAGGTGATGAGCGCGTTTTTGTCATCCACTGTGCTCCTACGCGCCATGGATGGCCTCCCTTTCCCATGTTTTGCCACTCTGACCGTGCTTGTGCTACACAGCACGCTGCCGCTAGAGGATATATATGGAAAAACATTGCAGTTTGAGTGCATCGAGATTGATTTGTTATGCTTTGGGAAAACACAAGCTTGGAGGCAACTCTTCTTCATCCTCTGATGAAGGCCTACATCTCCTAGATATCCTAACTCTGACATCTTAGGAGACAGCATCTTCTCCCTGGTCATCAACTTTTGTAGAAACACAATTCTTCAGACAGTCTGATGTTAAGACAAAAGTCTCAAAATGCCATAGCCCTGTCGGGACTCCAGGACTCGGGAGGTTCCATTTGGTCTAGTGGGGCGAGGGGAGATGGGGAGGTTCCATTTGGTCTGGCGTGGCGGGGGGAGACAGGGAGGAATCCTCTTGGCGCGGGCCGTCCCATTCAGCCGTCGGCGCAGGGCTGTGTTTGCTTTGGCCTGGCTGTATTGAAACTATCTGTCATTACATGTCAAAGAGCAAAACACATGCCTCCTCGCATCAGCAATTTGGGCAGTATATGCTTGTGCCACTTGTTCAAACTGTAGGGGCCCCCAGACAAGGGTCTTCCTGTAATTAGAAACAGGCCGGACCCTGGGATGGGGCCTTAGGAGACACACACGGATCAATGTCAAAGGTATCAAAGGGTTCAGGTGTTCCTAAATTAGCTAATCTGTTCGCCATTATCAGGCAAATGGACTATGATGTCTGACAAAACATCGGGGAAACAGGAAATCCCAAATGACTGGAAATCAAAATGGCTCTTTCCTAATGTTTGAAATGGTATTGGAATGAATGAAGCTTTTCTATGTTGGCCGGCAGCGACCAAAATACAAGCAGAGGGAAAATTACATAAGCGCACGGGACATATTCACGTCAAGTTTGAAGTTAGGCAGTCCCGGGTAGAAACATAGGCTTTTCTTTATCGCAACGTCACCTTTAATTATTTTTGTTTTCATCCAATGTATCACACATTTTAAGAGCCGCATTTAAACGGTCTTGAAAGTCTTTCAAAAAATAAACCGCGGATATAGGCTCAGCACATTAAATATATTAAATGGAAGTCAACGAGCATGGAAAATAAACCAGCTCCTAATTTAAACTCCAACTTCTTACAAATACTGTTCAAAAATATCTTCATAAATAATTCAAAGAACAAACAATATAACCAAAACAAATCATAACTAAAACATTACAGCAAACTGCATCGAACGTCTAAATACTTTACTAATCCGTAAATTCAACGCTCAACTAAATCTTAATAAATGTTTATCTGTTGAGGATTTGGAGACAGACACACTAAATACTGGCCGAGCCAGCCATGTTTGGTAGATGCTAGCGATGGAGCTGGGGTGCAGGTGGGTGTATTTTTAAGACAAACTAATAAACTCGTCTGGGCGGGCAGACAGTGGTGTCCGCAGCTACGGGGCAGAGTGTTTTGACAGGCCGTCAACCCCCTCACAGCCACTGGAGACACAGACACACTCACACAAATAGACAGACACAGACAGAGACACAGACACACACTCACACAGACAAGTTAGAAACGTTCATAGCCATAGGTGAAAGAGCATTCAGTGTGTCACTTAGATCTGGTTTGGAGCAGACCAGTAAGATCCGGTTTGGAGCAGACCAGTAAGATCCGGTTTGGAGCAGACCAGTAAGATCCGGTTTGGAGCAGACCAGTAAGCTTTTCTGGCTCAGTTTTCTACATCATGTAGAAGTCTATTTGTTTGCTGTACACATTTTGAATTTATTTAGATCTACAAAACGAGACAGTGGTTTCACTCTGAATACGATATGGACACACCGTTTGTCATTTTTCACATTCTTGAAACTTTGCGTCTCAGTCTAAGAAAACATATTTTTCAAAGCAATCCTTTACGCGATTGTCAAGGGACAGACTGATCCAATCGGCTCAGAGAAGCGGCATCTGATTACTATGCCTGGATGCATTGATCAGGGGTTCTCAGCGCAGCGGCAGTTGGCTGATCATGCCTGGCAGGCCACAGTGATAGTGTGGCTCCAAGAATGTTAATGCCTGCCATTGTGATGGTAAATATGAAGGGAGGACAGTCAAGGCCTTCACTATTCACCCCGTTCCTAGACCTTTGGCTTTAGAAAGCATAGATTGAGAAAAGCCAACTTTCCACACACATGCGCACCGCATACACACACACACACACACGCAGAAGCATGCAAACACACACACACACACCTCACTCTTACCGCGTCTCTTTCTGTCATATCTGAAAGGCTGTCAGATTTTAGTCCCTCCCCTTTTCTCTGTATGGCCCTGGTGTTGCCAAAGCCAAAGCCTCTGAATGCTAATATTTGGACACTAGCAGCCTGGAAGCAGAGTCTCTTTGTCCGGCACTTTTTTATTGGGCCCGATGAAAGGACGAGGGTTATTTAAGTCAAATCCAGTCCCAGTGAGTGATTTGGTCTACCTCCATCCATGTCCCTTTGGCTAAATTCAGCTGGCTCTATTGGACCATACGATTGGGATAGAAGTTGGAACAGAGAGGTAGACTGCTCTGCTATGGAGCTAAGGAGCTAGGGAAAGGGCTATTGGGTGATTTGAGGGTGCAGATTTGTATGCTACTACAAATTGAAGCTGGATCTGTACGTTTGGCCAAAAAAGCCCCCCGGTCCCTGACGACCAGCTCCATGCTACCAACCGAAATCAAATCCTTAGGGTTATTATGTGGTCTGATAGGCTGTAAACACAGCCGCAGAATGAAAAAGACAGTCTCTGAGGATTTGATGGGAGAGAAAAGTGATGGAGGCAAACGTAATGCCCTGAAGAGAGAGACAGAGAGAGAGAGAGAAAGAGAGAGACAGAGACAGTGAAAGAGAGAAAGAGAGAAAGAGAGAGAGAGAGAGAGAGAGAGAGGGAGAGAGAGTGAAAGAGAGAGAGAGAGAGTGAGAGAGAGAGAGAGAGAGAGAAAAAAAGCGAAGGAGAAAGAGAAAGAGAGCAAGAGTGTGTGAGGGGCCTTGCTCGGACACAGCTCACAAATTAGAGAGAGAGAGAGAGAGAGAGAGAGAGAGAGAGAGAGAGAGAGAGAGAGAAAGAGAGTGAAAGAGAGTGAAAGAGAGACAGAGAGCGAAAGAGAGAGAGAGAGAGAGTGAGAGAGAGAGACAGAGAGCGAGTGAAAGAGAGAGAGAGAGAGAGAGAGAGAGAGACAGAGAGAGACAGAGAGAGAGAGAGAGAGAGAGAGAGAGAGAGAGAGAGAGAGAGAGAGAGAGAGAGAGAGAGAGAGAGAGAGAGCAAGAGTGTGTGAGGGGCCTTGCTCGGACACGGCCCACAAATCCACAAATTCCCTGCATGTCATCATTGCAACGCAAAAGCAAATCCCTAACACCCCCACCCCACTAAGCTTTTACTATGGAAAACTGAAACTGGGCCTGCTCAATTGGGTCCATCTGTTTACTCTCTGCTCTCTGCGTGTCGCCTCTCAATAGCCCTGAGATATCCTGAAGAAAAACAGAGGACAGAACGCTAACAAAAACAGTAATAGCTCAACAAAAGTCATCCAGGCACAACTGTTCGATAGTGATTTACAACGTGACTCAAGAATGATTAAAGTGAGATAGATTAGCCGACAGACTGTCAGTTTGACATGTATTAGCTCACTGATCATGACAAGTACGCCCATATCCATTCAACTACATATACTCACTCACATAACACACACACGGCAAAGTCTCACACCATGGACTATCCCGTGGCTTCCACATCCGCTCAAGTCTTCCATAAATCATTGGGTCTGGGTTTCGAATGGGATCTGTGTGTGTGTGTGTGGTTTTAACGACAGAGCAGAGGGGGCTACCATACGACACAGGCGCGGCTCTTAAAGGCCTTAAGTATTCCTAACACACAGAGACAGAGGAAAAACAGTGGTGGGGACAAAGTCAACAGCAATGCTGAAGTGCCTCTAATTCCATCATAGGGCTTTCACAGATTTAATAGTGAGGAACCTTGTGGGTTTCTATAAAACCAAAAGGGGGCTGGGAGGCTGACATTTCAATCGTCCCCCCAGAGTTTTTAGGGGTCCCTGGTGGTTTTGGAGATAGACGGCAGAGCGGAGAAATAGTGATATCTGTCATCTGTGGCCCTGACACTTCAATCGCAGGGTCACTGGTGACAGCACACACATACACACGCAAGCATGCATGCATACACCCGCACCATCAAAACACGCACGCACACACACCATCACTATGGTACTAGCGTGGTCCTAGCTGGGTCGAGCTGGCTTGAGTGGAGAGAGGATGGGTTATCTAGTGATAGGTGGAGCTGGCCTCCTTGCCATTCTGAAGGGGCATTCTGTAGGGGCATTCTATAGGGGCATTCTGAAGGGCATTCTGTAGGGGAATTATGTAGGGCCATTCTGAAGGGCATTCTGTAGGGGCATTCTGTAGGGGAATTATGTAGGGCCATTCTGAAGGGCATTCTGTAGGGGCATTCTGAAGGGGCATTCTGAAGGGGCATTCTGAAGGGGCATTCTGAAGGGGAATTCTGTAGGGGCATTCTGAAGGGGCATTCTGAAGGGGCATTCTGTAGGGGCATTCTGAAGGGGAATTCTGTAGGGGCATTCTGTAGGGGCATTCTGTAGGGGCATTCTGTAGGGGCATTCTGAAGGGGCATTCTGAAGGGTCATTCTGAAGGGGCATTCTGAAGGGCATTCTGTAGGGGCATTCTTGTTCTTCAAAGCACGTGAGTCCTGATGAGCTGCCGGCACTGGAGGCTCTACAGTTGCACTTGAACATAAATAATTCCATCCAAACAAACGTGTGAGTGAAGAGGAAGTGAGTGAAGGTCTACACCCCAAATGTCACCCTATTGGTACATAGTGCACTAATGTTGACCAGAGCCCAAGGAGACGGCGAAGTCACCTTACATTATCGGTGTCCTGGAAAGAACGTTTATTTTGAATACCTTTTTTATTTTACATGAATTGATATTTAGCCCTGTACTTTTAAAGTTTCATGGCTAGGACTGATCAAAGTCACCCAAAAGGCTTTGTGAATCCGACATTTTTGGGGGGTTACATTTCAGAAAAGTTGACTTTCGGTGAAGGTTTTCTCAGGACGCAAAATACATTAAAATTGTGAAGAAAAGCTTTTAATTCCACTCTTTCGTAAATGTTCATGTTTCATTCCAATTTCATTCCTATAGAAAACATCCATCTGTCTCCATGCTGTACGTCTGTAGTATGCCAAAATATTCACCTCTCCCTTCTGAGTAAAACACTCCTAGACACTATGAGGAGAACGTGTTTCTTAACGCTTGGCACAAACTGCAGGAGGAATGTGATGCGCACCTGTTGAGGGGTGAATCCAATGGTGTCGATGACAAGCGGTCAAGTGTGTGTGAGAGTGAGTGGAAGTACTGCTCCCTGCAGACGCTGGCAAAGTGAAAAGAAATGGCAGGTGTTGGAAGAAAGGCAGAGAGTTCTCTATCCTCCTTACAGTTGTGTTGTTGATAGCGAGAGGAAATCGCCAGGAGACGGGCCAGGGTGATGGCGTTTGCTGTGTCATCTCATAAGGTGTGCCTGAGCCCCTTACTATAGCAGCTCATGTCACTCCTCTGAAAATATCAGATTTGAATCTTCCTTTTTCATCCACGTCAACTCTTGAGGCTAAAATGGATGTGTGTTTTGGGCCTGGGCCAACCTAGCATCTTGTCAAACTTAAAATGTCTGTTTCAAGATGTTTAAGGGATGGTCCAAGGCACCTGTCTTGTCAATTGTCCAAGTGAAGCTCAAACTCACTGACACTGACAAATGCTATCGCATTAAAATCGGCCGCTGCTCAACGTCTTTCTTGAATGAGGTGAATTCTGGAGTCAGAAACTGTAGAACAAGTAGTGGTGTCCATATCATCATGGCCCTCAGGCATTCCAAGCAGACAGACAGACAGAGAGAGAGAGCGAGCAAGCGATGGGAAAGAGAGAGAAGATGGGAAAGAAAGAGGAGAGGGGAAAGAGAGGCAGCGAGAAAGAAAGAGCGCAATAGTAAGTGAGAGATCAAACGAGAGCGACAGAGCAACAGTGACCGAGGGAAAGTGAGTCAGAGAAAGATAGAGGTGTTTGCTGGTAGTTCAGGGTCGTTCCATGTCATTTCAGCAATCCAATGCAAGTCAATAGTCCCTATATTAGCATTTTCACGCTTCATATCCAAATCATCTATAAATATAACATCACTGAGTTAGACAATCATTTTTTGATACTTTGGGATGATTTGAATATTAAGCTTGAAAATGCTAATATAGGTATTAGGTACCATTGACTTGAATTAGATTTGCGCCACAAATTCTAAAAAGTTAGCATTTGATACAGTGACCGACAAAAAAACAAAGCATGGGTTGCTGTCTTAAGACTGCTTACAGGGTAAGGAAACCATTATGCAATTTTGTAATTTGGGTGAACTATCCCTTTAACAGGAAAAACACCATCTAGTGGTCAGTATCTGGTAATATAAGGACGTAGGATGGGACATAAACCTAACAACTTCAACGACAAATTTATCTGAACAGCGGGGAAAAAACATCACCAAATTCACTGAGAATACATTACAACGGATGAAGAAACAATCCTCCGATCCGCAGCTCCATACTACTTGTCAGACATAGATAACTGATACTATCCACTCGTTGTTGGGGTGGGATTGGCATGGGGTGTGGGGGGTCCGTGGGAACTTTTGACCATTTCTTTGGATTCCTCGTCTTACTCATTGTCAGAAAACAGTTTGGCCCAAATCGAATATTAGGTACTATAATTATTGAATATTAAATGAATCCTATAAATTAAAATGGCCAATTTGGATGCAATCAATTAGCTCAAAGAGATCAAATTTCAACAAAGTAATGTTGCAGGAATGTAATCATATCCGTTTCTAACAACAGAAACGATTTCAGAACAAACTGAACTGATAGGTTTCGAAATCCTTTTGTTCTTTTTGAGGTGGAACGACCCTGTAGAGACCTACCCTCTTCCTCTGCCACAACTGGGGCCTGGGAGGCCTGGTGTCATTGAGCAGGACTCTGATATGTTCTCGGGTGTCAGGGACGTGTCCCAGTGTGATGATGTACTGGCGTCCCCAAGGCTAAGCTAGGCATAGGGTTACCAAGCTGTCCAGAGGGCATCATCACTCCCTTTACTCCAGAACTACAGGGACTGGATGAAAGCACCAGTGTGTGTGTGTGTGTGTGTGTGTGTGTGTGTGTGTGTGTGTGTGTGTGTGTGCGCATGCGTGCGTGCGTGCGTGCGTGGGACGCACCAAGGGAGGAGTGCCTTACACGTGTCATATCGCAAAATGCATTTGAGACACTTTACCTTAAACAGAACCAAACAGTTTTTCAAAACAATTTTGATGTACTGCAAATACAATACTTCGACACAAATACCTGCTATAATATAACTTTGCTGACAACACCACCACAAATACTTCAGGTTTTAGTGTGAATTGTTGAATCGCTCCTCTGTTCAGCGACAAGGTTTCACCGTCACCTGCAGATACTTAGGGGGCAAGCGAGGGTGCTGTAACACACACAGTGGGCTAATTGGGCCCAATTAAGTCATTGTGCAACACAACCCAGAATCTGTCAGTCCGACAGTCTAGAGCCCCTCTGGCCCTCTGTTGAGAAACACAGTGTTGGGTTACAGCGTAGACACATTTAAACCTTCCCAACAACTACCACCCTTAGTCAGTAACAGCAATGAGTTAGGAGATCCTGTACATTCTGTTGAGTTATGAATGATGACATGATACAGTAGGGTTTATCACTGCTGGGGAGGGTGAACATTCCTACAACGTTTGTTCATTTTCCAATGTTCTTATTAATGTTCTGGGAATGCTGAGGTGATCAGACATGTTTTGCTGGGTTTAAAGGAGGGTGGAGGGTAAGATGAGTGTTTACCTCGCCAGACATGTCCGGAGCCAGAGAGATGAGTGGCCACAGAGAGGAGTAGATACCGAAGAACACCACCCACAGGCTGATGCTGCCCCAGATGGCAATGTGACTGAACTGGAGGAGACAGAGCATGTTCCTTCATTTTGTCTATATATAAATACAGTGTTGGCGGTGAGTTACACAACAGTAAATACAGAGTACTTACCATCTTATTACGGAGTAATTACACAATGACTAAGTGATTATGCTAGTAGTTCTGCTGTAAAGCCTATGTAATGTGAATGGTGGCCAAGAGTGGCAGGAGGAAGAGGAACAGATGGATGGAGCATTATTATGGACCTTTTAAGAACTGCCTTTGTTACAAGTGTCTGTGGTACCATGTGAGAAAGTTGATGGAAAGACAAAATATTGTAGTGAGAGGAGAGAGCCTACCATAGTCCATGACGAGGTCTCCAGGCCAGCTTTGAGGCACACGGTGATGACCACAAACTAGGAAACAGAACATCACAAAGTCAAATGCTAAACCAACATCTTCCTAGCCATTGAGAATAAGTTAAAATCAAAGTCACCAGAAGTTTGACACGAAAAGGCACTGACAGATAGCATTTTATATATGAATGCTAAAGGTGTATTCTTTGGCTTAAAACTTGAAATAATGTTTTACTTATACATATTGGATCAAAACACAGTAACGACACACAAGACGGTCAAAAAAAATAAAGAAATCCAAAACAAACTGATAAATAGTCTCACAGCAAGACGCTGAGGCTAACACAAGGTTACAGATAGGCAGACAAAGATGTCTTCATTCTCAAAGCTCAAAAAGCAGAAATACAACACTGGTTATCAGTCAGGGGTGGGCTGAACTGACTCTGTGTGCTCATCCAAAAAAGACTTAGGCTGTGTCCCAAATGGCACCCTATTCCCTTCATAACACACACACACACACACACACACACACACAGGGAAAAGGGTGCCATTTGAGACTCTTACTTACTGTATAAACCATGTTGCCTAAGAGGAGATAGTCTGGGGTCTTTCCGTTGCCGAAGACCGTATCTGTGAAAAGGATGAACATGAAAAGCTTTTAGACGTATGGTCTTGTCCCTCTTCTCTAGTTCCATTAGACCAGATGAAATGATGTGAAATCTCTGCTATGGAGTAAACTACCAGAGAGCAGACAGACTGTCTCTGCATCCCAAATGGCACCCTATTCCATTTATAGCGCACTACTTTTGACCGGAGCCATATGGGCCCTGTTCAAAAGCAGTGCACTATAAATGGAATAGGGTGCCATTTGGGATGCAGGCTGTGAGTACAGTATGGGCAGGCGAGCATAATGCCCCTTTAGAGATGTAAGACTGAACATAATGCCCCATTAGATATGTAATACTGAACATAATGCCTCAGAGATGTACCACTGAACATAATGCCCTATTAGAGATGTAACACTGGACATAATGGCCCAATAGAGTAGTGAGATGTACCACTGGACATAATGGCCCATTAGAGCAGTGAGGTGTAACACTGGACATAAATGGCCCATTACAGCAGTGAGATGTAACACTGGACATAATGGCCCATTAGAGCAGTGAGATGTAACACTGGACATAATGGCCCATTAGAGTAGTGAGATGTACCACTGGACATAATGGCCCATTAGAGCAGTGAGGTGTAACACTGGACATAAATGGCCCATTACAGCAGTGAGATGTACCACTGGACATAATGGCCCATTAGAGCAGTGAGATGTAACACTGGACATAATGGCCCATTAGAGCAGTGAGATGTAACACTGGACATAAATGGCCCATTAGAGCAGTGAGATGTAACACTGGACATAATGGCCCATTAGAGCAGTGAGATGTAACACTGGACATAATGGCCCATTAGAGCAGTGAGATGTAACACTGGACATAATGGCCCATTACAGCAGTGAGATGTAACACTGGACATAATGGCCCATTACAGCAGTGAGATGTAACACTGGACATAATGGCCCATTAGAGCAGTGAGATGTAACACTGGACATAATGGCCCATTCGAGCAGTGAGATGTAACACTGGACATAATGGCCCATTACAGCAGTGAGATGTAACACTGGACATAATGGCCCATTAGAGCAGTGAGATGTAACACTGGACATAATGGCCCATTCGAGCAGTGAGATGTAACACTGGACATAATGGCCCATTACAGCAGTGAGATGTAACACTGGACATAATGGCCCATTACAGCAGTGAGATGTAACACTGGACACGGGAGTAAAACTGCACTGATGAGAGAAGAGAAAAGAGACATTAATTTACTTCCATTACTGCCACTTGAGCGGCACTGCGTTGCCGTACTGTGTGTGTGTGTGTGTGTGTGTGTCCATGAATGTCCATTGCATATGCTTGATGGAGCAATCTGATGGAGGAATCAGGAAGCAGTCTGGACTACGGTTGACATGACCAGTTAAGCCGGGTTATTATTGAAAACAAAAACAAGAATTAGCCCAGTAATCTTTGACTAATAGAATTAGTCTAATAATCTTGGACAAATGAAGTATTCAAAACAAAGCAAACTGCTACTCAAATACCAGTTAAGGGATGGGTCAACTTTTGTTCAGTTAAAAAAAATGTGCCTCATTGATTGTACTAGAAGCATTTACTTTAACACTCCCTAATTTCTGGGCGTGCTTGGGGAGAAGAAGAAATAGCGAGAGAGAGAGTCTGGCTCATTTTTGCTTTCGGCTAGTCACATGCCTATGTGTGCTTCGAGGCCTTGCTGACAGCCTGTCAGTCAGACTGAAGGGGCTTCTCTCTTCGCTTTGTTTGGAGAGCAGGCCCAAGCCTGTGTGGTCCTCTGGCTCCACCAGCCAAGACTCCATCGACTCTAAGATCCCCATTCTCTCAACCCTGAGCCTTACCACAGTCTGAGAAGAGTAGCTACTTGGCCATATAGTGAAGTGTGAGCTGAACAGGGGAACTTAAAAGTGTGTGTGTGTGTGTGTGTGTGTCTATGTTCAAGTGTGTGTGTGTGTGTGTGTGTGTGTGTGTGTGTGTGTGTGTGTGTGTGCCTACGTGTTCATGCACATTTATGTTCAAGCATGCCAATGTATATAACTCATGAGGTTGTGGGTAAAAAAGAAAAGTAATCAAGATAAGGTATGTGTGTTAACTGGCCTCACTCCACCCAGAGCATATAGAGACTAGAAATCCAGGCTCAGTCACAAATAGCAGGGTGCCAGATAAGTCTCTGGGAGGTTAGGGTTAGAGTCTCTGGGAGGTTATGGTTAGAGTCTCTGGGAGGTTAGGATTAGAGTCTCTGGGAGGTTAGGGTTAGAGTCTCTGGGAGGTTAGGGTTAGAGTCTCTGGGAGGTTAGGGTTAGAGTCTCTGGGAGGTTAGGGTTAGCGTCTCTGGGAGGTTAGGGTTAGGGTTAGAGTCTCTGGGAGGTTAGGGTTAGAGTCTCTGGGAGGTTTAGAGTCTCTGGGAGGTTAGGGTTAGAGTCCCTGGGAGGTTAGGGTTAGAGTCTCTGGGAGGTTTAGAGTCTCTGGGAGGTTAGGGTTAGAGTCCCTGGGAGGTTAGGGTTAGAGTCTCTGGGAGGTTAGGGTTAGAGTCTCTGGGAGGTTAGGGTTAGAGTCTCTGGGAGGTTAGGTTCAGCGTCTCTGGGAGGTTAGGTTTAGAGTCTCTGGGAGGTTAGGGTTAGAGTCTCTGGGAGGTTAGGGTTAGAGTCTCTGGAAGGTTAGGGTTAGAGTCTCTGGAAGGTTAGGGTTAGAGTCTCTGGAAGGTTAGGGTTAGAGTCTCTGGGAGGTTAGGTTTAGAGTCTCTGGGAGGTTAGGGTTAGAGTCCCTGGGAGGTTAGGGTTAGAGTCTCTGGGAGGTTAGGTTTAGAGTCTCTGGGAGGTTAGGGTTAGAGTCTCTGGGAGGTTAGGGTTAGAGTCTCTGGGAGGTTAGGGTTAGAGTCTCTGGGAGGTTAGGGTTAGAGTCTCTGGGAGGTTAGGGTTAGAGTCTCTGAGAGGTTAGGGTTAGAGTCTCTGGGAGGTTAGGTTTAGAGTCTCTGGGAGGTTAGCGTTAGAGTCTCTGGGAGGTTAGGGTTAGAGTCTCTGGGAGGTTAGGGTTAGAGTCTCTGGGAGGTTAGGGTTAGAGTCTCTGGGAGGTTAGGGTTAGAGTCCCTGGGAGGTGCTTACCGTGCTTGAAGGCTGTGAGGGGGACCCAGAACAGGATGACCGAGTGGAAGAGGCCATTCAGACAATGAGCCCAGAAGACCTGCAAGGAGGGGGGGGGGGGGGGTTGGGTGGGTTCCAGGGAGAAAAGGAGAAAAGGAGAGAAAAAGCATGAGAAACCCGGTGGCCGACCCAACCCACCTAGCGACCCCTGACCTGGGCTCTTTGTGGCGGTTTTGTAGGGCCTCCTCTCTGAATGGCCACCCCTCTGACAGACACTTTGTATATCCTGTGTGTGTGTAGGACTGGAAAAGAGAGGGTGCAGGGATGTGTGTAGGTTTGGTGTGTGTGTGTGTGTGTGTAACTGTGTGTGTGTGTGTGAGACTTTGTGTGTGTGTGCACGCAAGTCGGGTGGACTATGTGGGGGGGTAGTTTTCCTTTCCCTGTCCTTTCCTGTAGACCCCCCCTCCCACCATAAAATTTCAACAGTCTTCCATATGCAAATGTAAGATTGGGAGAAAAATGAATGAAGAGGGCACTGAACAAGCAGAAATCAATCTAAAAACACAGAGAAGTTGACATGTTTGACGTGGATTAACTTGTTTTTACGGTAATTAGTCAGAAGCTGGAAAAGAAGGGGCACAGTGGTGTGTGTGTTTCCACACAGGCGTTTGGAGTGTGTGTTGTTGGTGTGTGTTTGTGGATCTTGGATGAGCCGTTTAAATCAATAGTCCCTCTCCAAAACCACAGTGTTTCAAATGTACATTATGCTCGGATGTCGCCAAACACAACACTAAAGGGTGATGTAGCATGAAATGGCCGTGAAATCAACTCCGCCAAAAAAGTCTGTATTCATGCCCCCTCGTTTCCCGACCCTGCTCCACTCACTGCTCTGTTATTCCTAAAAGTTGAACTAGATTTGAATAAAACAGCAAGCAGCACATTGACTGGGGGGTGGGTAATCACTTTACTCTCAAGATTCACTTTTTAATCCATTTTTGGCAGGCAGCATGACCAATTTAATTTCACACTTCCGCAAAAAGCGCTCTCGACAACTTCATAAAATCGGTCTATGAATACACAATTTCTTATCCAAGACAAATTATAAAACCGCCGGCTTATTGAAGTCGACGCGTTTTTCACAGGTTTTAAGCAATTTTGGAATAACAATCAACTCTAAGTGCTATAGCCAAACCGTTGTTTAAAAGAGTGGGCGTATGCAGCATGGTTTTCCTTGTACTTCAACTTGTTTCCCTTTAGTGCAGATTCCCTAATGGTGGACCCGTGTCATGTGTAATTAAGTACGGCAATTGGGGATTCTGTGGTTAGAAGTTAAGTCAGGGTTGTGGGTTAAGTCAGGGTTGTGGGTTAAGTCAGGGGTGGGTTAAGTCAGGGGTGGGTTAAGTCAGGGTTGTGGGTTATTTGCAGTACAAATGTCTCATTATTTCATTAAATTATAAGCAGGCTATATACAAAAAAGAAACAATGGCAGGTTTTTTCAAAACACTGGTGAGCTCAAAGACATGAAAACCAAGTGTTGTAGTCCACAGGTAGGGAGGAGAGGAGAGGAGAGGAGAGGAGAGGAGAGGAGAGGAGAGGAGAGGAGAGGAGAGGAGAGGAGAGGAGAGAGGGATTATACTGAGAGTGTCTTGTTCTGGGCTCTATGTCATACCTTGGCCTCTCTGGCATGACCTTCTCACCTTTGCTATCGCCTTAACAAAACAATGGCCTTACTTCACCTCCCACCCTGCCAACAGGCCACCACGCTGGGGCAGGAGCACCCCCCTCTCTGTGGTTCAATGTGTGATAGATGATCTCCAATGTTACAATTACACGTTTAAACCCAATTAGTCTCCCACTGGCAAGTAGCATACAACTTTCCCCTCTGTCCCTAACTCCACCCCTACCCCCAACCCCACCTCACCTAACCCTCCAACACAACACAGTGTAGAACAACAACCCCACCTCACCCTTCTCACTCTGCCCAACAACAGTGTGGAACAACAACCCCACCCCACCTCACCCAACACAACACAACACAACACGTGTGGAACAACAACCTCACCCCACCCCACCTCACCCAACACAACACAACACGTGTGGAACAACAACCCCACCCCACCCCACCTCACCCAACACAACACAACACGTGTGGAACAACAACCTCACCCCACCTCACCCAACACAACACAACACAACACGTGTGGAACAACAACCTCACCCCACCCCACCCCACCTCACCCAACACAACACAACACAACACGTGTGGAACAACAACCCCACCCCACCTCACCCAACACAACACAACACAACACGTGTGGAACAACAACCTTACCCCACCTCACCCAACACAACACAACACAACACAACACGTGTGGAACAACAACCTTACCCCACCTCACCCAACACAACACAACACGTGTGGAACAACAACCTTACCCCACCTCACCCAACACAACACAACACGTGTGGAACAACAACCCCACCTCACATCACCTTCCTCACTCTGCCCAGCACAACAGTGTGGAACAACCCCAACCCACCTCACCCAACACATTGTGGAAAAACCATACTTTCCAAGTGCCCAGCACCCTAATGAATACTAATGAAATCAATAAATGTTCATAATCATTTGTCACAGTGAAGCCTCACTCCCCTCCCCCCACCTCCACCCCCCTCCGCTGTATCCCGGCAAGTTTAGAAGAACCCCGGCGTGAATGCCTGCCTGTCCTTATTCGTACCGGGCTAAAAGATTCGGGCCCATTGTGCAGCGCCTAATTGCTTAAAAAAGCATGAATGGATGTAGTTTATATCGAGCCAAATATTTCCAGTCCCCTCCCCTTCCGCTTTAATGCTGTTGCACAGAGAGGGGGGGCGGGGGTGAATGGTGAGGCGGTGTTATTACTGGGGGCCACGTCAGGGGACTGAAGTTTCTTAGAGTGACTTAAGTGTCAGGAATATGTAATTAAAAGTGAAAGGGGACACAGTGGTGTGGGCGGGCGACGTCTGAAATATTTCACACCCTTCCCCTGCCCCCTCTCACCTCCTCAACACAAATGCCTTTAATTCGCTTAGACAAAAGCCCCAGGGGTGCAGAGAGAAAGGGGTTTCTCACTTCGGGCCATGTGACAAAGACAATATCAGAGGGAAAGAGTTGACAGGTCAGTTAAAACACAACAGTGACCTGGACAAGTCATCATTTACGTGTCTTTAGAGAATGAGGGGTCAAACAAAAACGGAGGAAAACCAATGTGAATCAACAAGTCCGTTTTTTCAGAGACCTGTCTTGCACAACATCACCCTGCTATTCCCTGGAGGGTCATGTAACACTGGGCCATACGGAGCCCTTCTCTCACCCAAACAGAACTACAAGCTGTGAGGGGGAAATGCCGGTTGTGGTCCGTGGGTCACTAACTGAGGTGACTGGCCCCATGCAGGCTAACCTTCCGGGGAGAGAGAGAGACTAGTAGACTGGGGTTGTCTTATTTACAGTACTTAGGCCAAGCTAGGCCAGACCAGGCAGAAGGCCTCCAGCGCAAACAGCCCCTTGCTTAAACAAATTGCATCATTTTCCGCATTGGTTGCCATCACACCCTGGCAGCAGAGCACTCTCTCCCTTTACACCCCCCTCCCCCATCATCCTCCTCCCACCCCCCCTGCCTCCTCTCTACCCCTCCTCCCTCCTCTCTACCCCCCTGCCTCCTCTCTACCCCTCCTCCCTCCTCTCTACCCCCCTGCCTCCTCTCTACCCCTCCTCCCTCCTCTCTACCCCCCTGCCTCCTCTCTACCCCTCCTCCCTCCTCTCTACCCCTCCTCTCTACCCCTCCTCCCTCCTCCTCCTCCCCTCTCAGGGCCGCTATCCCCCCCACTTCTCCTGTCCCTGTCGCCCGTGACCTCTGTGGCCACTCTGGCTTTAATCCGTCTCCATGCTGCACTAACTGGGTCTCCACGCCTGTAAAGTAAGGGAGTTAGGCGGGGGTGGTGGGTGGATGGAGGGAGGGGTAGGCGTGGAGAAGGGGAGACATCTTCATTAACAGACAGCAGGGAAAGCTAACCGACAGCTCCCCCAACAGACAGAGACAGGCGGACAGGCAGGCAGACAACGTCTGACCACTGCACCCGGTCAGACTGGTGGTAGAGACCCCATGAGTCAGACACAGGCCAATTGGGACAGATGCGTTTGGAGCGTTTCAGAGCTTATCAGGTCTCCATTGTGTGTAAAGGATGTCAATTCAGAGACAGAACAGAGGTTAAGAAAAAAACAGCCTGGTTAATTGCAGTCTTCTGTCTCGATTTTTGTTTGTTGGTGCCAAGTAAACCTAAGTTAACCTATTTAAGCTTAGAAAGACTTAAGAATTTACTATGCTATGAATGGAAATGTGTCCCAGAAAAACATGATGCATAAAACATGAGGCATTAAAGTCGAATGACAGAAAATTATGGAATCGTTGAGACAATGTTCCTCTAATGTTCTTCAATGCAGCACAAACGGACACATCATCTACCTTTGTGTTGAAGCCCATGGCATTCTGGGAGGTTTTGTAGAGTTCCGGGTACTTCAGCATGTTCTCTTTCCTGCATGAGCGCTCAAATATTCCCAGAGTGAGAGGAGGCAGAGCGGTGAAAATCTAAACACACAAACACACTAATGTCAACATTTCCCCTCACAGAACCCAGAAGTCAGGATCAAGGTAGTAAACTCAGAATCCCAGCAGATTAAATTAACGGTCTGTTCGCAAAGACGCTATCAGATAAAATTTTAGATGGGAATTTTATCGTTCCTCAGTGAATAACCCAATAAAAGCCAGGGTTTTCATTATGGCAAGGACCTTCAAGACGTCATTGATTCCATTACTTCGTTAAAAGAAAACAAGGAGACACTAATGATGTCCTATTAAGATGTACGTCTGGAAAGAGACAATTCACTTACTATGGGCTAAACAATACCAAGAAAAGGATCAAAAACATGAGATTATTCATCCTGTCCATTAGCCAGTTCATCCCACATTTGGGGTGGGGCAGGTAGCCTAGTGGTTAAGAGCGTTGGGCCAGTAACCGAGCAGACTACAGTGAGGGAAAAAAGTATTTGATCCCCTGCTGATTTTGTACGTTTGCCCACTGACAAAGAAATGATCAGTCTATAATTTTAATGGTAGGTTTATTTGAACAGTGAGAGACAGAATAACAACAAAAAAATGCAGAAAAACGCATGTCAAAAATGTTATAAATTGATTTGCATTTTAAATGAGGGAAATAAGTATTTGACCCCTCTGCAAAATATGACTTAGTACATGGTGGCAAAACCCTTGTTGGCAATCACAGAGGTCAGACGTTTCTTGTAGTTGGCCACCAGGTTTGCACACATCTCAGGAGGGATTTTGTCCCACTCCTCTTTGCAGATCTTCTCCAAGTCATTAAGGTTTCGAGGCTGACGTTTGGCAACTCAAACCTTCAGCTCCCTCCACAGATTTTCTATGGGATTAAGGTCTGGAGACTGGCTTGGCCACTCCAGGACCTTAATGTGCTTTTTCTTGAGCCACTCCTTTGTTGCCTTGGCTGTGTGTTTTGGGTCATTGTCATACTGGAATACCCATCCACGACCCATTTTCAATGCCCTGGCTGAGGGAAGGAGGTTCTCACCCAAGATTTGACGGTACATGGCCCTGTCCATCGGCCCTTTGATGCGGTGAAGTTGTCCTGTCCCCTTAGCAGAAAAACACCCCCAAAGCATAATGTTTCCACCTCCATGTTTGACGGTGGGGATGGTGTACTTGGGGTCATAGGCAGCATTCCTCCTCCTCCAAACACGGCGAGTTGAGTTGATGCCAAAGAGCTCCATTTTGGTCTCATCTGAACACAACACTTTCTCCTCTGAATCATTCAGACGTTCATTGGCAAACTTCAGACGGGCATGTATATGTGTTTTCTTGAGCAGGGGGACCTTGCGGGCGCTGTAGGATTTCAGTCCTTCACGGCGTAGTGTGTTACCAATTATTTTCTTGGTGACTATGGTCCCAGCTGTCTTGAGATCATTGACAAGATCCTCCCGTGTAGTTCTAGGCTGATTCCTCACCGTTCTCATGATCATTGCAACTCCACGAGGTGAGATCTTGCATGGAGCCCCAGGCCGAGGGAGATTGACATTTATTTTGTGTTTCTTCCATTTGCGAATAATCGCTGTTGTCACATTCTCACCAAGCTGCTTGGCGATGGTCTTGTAGCCCATTCCAGCCTTGTGTAGGTCTACAATCTTGTCCCTGACGTCCTTGGAGAGCTCTTTGGTCTTGGCTATGGTGGAGAGTTTGGAATCTGATTGATTGATTGCTTCTGTGGACAGGTGTCTTTTATACAGGTAACAAACTGAGATTAGGAGCACTCCCTTTAAGAGTGTGCTCCTAATCTCAGCTCGTTACCTGTATAAAAGACACCTGGGAGCCAGAAATCTTTCTGATTGATAGGGGGTCAAATACTTATTTCCCTCATTAAAATGCAAATCAATTTATAAACATTTTTGACATGCGTTTTTCTGGATTTTTTGGTTGTTATTCTGTCTCTCACTGTTCAAATAAACCTACCATTAAAATTATAGACTGATCATTTCTTTGTCAGTGGGCAAATGTACAAAATCAGCAGGGGATCAAACACTTTTTCCCCCTCACTGTAGGTGAAAAATCTGTCAATGTGCCCTTGACCAAGGCCCTTAACCTTAATTGCTCCTGTAAATCGCTATGGATAAGAGTGTCAGCTAAATGAAAAAAATAAATAATAATAATTTGATCACACATTTTTTGGGGGGGAAACAGTGTACACAGCCTATTGAAAACAACAACAAAAATTGCTTCCCTTTTGCATTGATCGCCATATGCTGAAGTTATGACTGACTAGCACTTGCACTGATTTTATTGAGTGGAGGCTGTTGAGCGTTTAGCACTTTTGGCCTTTTATTTTGACTAGACATGCTCCGTTTATATGCAAAAGCCATCTTGGACGAACATCTGCAACGCCCTTGACTAGTTAGCAGGTATTTTCGCAGAGCTATTTTAATTTCTATGTGGTGTTGTAATATTTCTTTCTGCAGCAGCTGTTGAGAGAGAGATGGGGAGAGAGGGAGAGAAGAGTGAGAGAAGTGAGAGGAGTGTCAGTATTGTACAGTATGGCTGGGGTGCTCTGCAGGAGGACATGCTCCACTGCATGGGCTCTATTCTCATTCAGGGTGCCAAGCATCGCCATTTAGGGGCGGATTCGGCCCGCTGCCTCCGACAGACTGCCACAGAGCCTGTGAAATTTCCCCGCTTTTTAGATAAAGTGAAAGAGTTGGCCGCCTCATACAGTGGCTTGCGAAAGTATTCACCCCCCTGGGCATTTTTCCTAATTTGTTGCCTTACAACCTGGAATTAAAATTGGATTTTTGGGGGGGGGTTTGTATCATTTGATTTACACAACATGCCTACCACTTTGAAGATGCAAAATATTTTTTATTGTGAAACAAACAAGAAATAAGACAAAAAAACTGAAAACTTGAGCGTGCATAACTATTCACCCCCCAAAGTCAATACTTTGTAGAGCCACCTTTTTCAGCAATTACAGCTGCAAGTTTCTTGGGGTATGTCTCTATAAGCTTGGCACATCTAGCCACTGAGATTTCTTCCCATTCTTCAAGGCAAAACTGCTCCAGCTCCTTCAAGTTGGATGGGTTCCGCTGGTGTACAGCAATCTTTAAGTCATACCACAGATTCTCAATTGGATTGAGGTCTGGGCTTTGACTAGGCCATTCCAAGACATGTAAATGTTTCCCCTTAAACCACTCAAGTGTTGCTTTAGCAGTATGCTTAGGGTCATTGTCGTGCTGGAAGGTGAACCTCCTTCCCAGTCTCAAATCTCTGGAAGACTGAAACAGGTTTCCCCTCAAGAAATTCCCTGTATTTAGCACCATCCATCATTCCTTCAATTCTGAGCAGTTTACCAGTCCCCGCCGATGAAAAACATCCCCACAGCATGATGCTGCCACCACCATGCTTCACTGTGGGGATGGTGTTCTCGGGGTGATGAGAGGTGTTGGGTTTGCACCAGACATAGTGTTTTCCTTGATGGCCATAAAGCTCAATTTTAGTCTCATCTGACCAGAGTACCTTCTTCCATATGTTTGGGGAGTCTCCCACATGCCTTTTGGTGAACACCAAATGTGTTTGTTTATTTGTTTCTTTAAGCAATGGCTTTTTTCTGGCCACTCTTCCGTAAAGCCCAGCTCTGTGGGGTGTACGGCTTAAAGTGGTCCTATGGACAGATACTCCAATCTTTGCTGTGGAGCTTTGCAGCTCCTTCAGGGTTATCTTTGGTCTCTTTGTTGCCTCTCTGATTAATGCCCTCCTTGCCTGGTCCGTGAGTTTTGGTGGGCGGCCCTCTCTTGGCATGTTTGTTGTGGTGCCATATTCTTTCAATTTTCTAATAATGGATTTAATGGTGCTCCGTGGGATGTTCAAAGTTTCAGATATTTTTCTATAACCCAACCCTGATCTGTACTTCTCCACAACCTTGTCCCTGACCTGTTTGGAGCGCTCCTTGGTCTTCATGGTGCCACTTGCTTGGTGGTGCCCCTTGCTTAGTGGTGTTGCAGACTTTGGGGCCTTTCAGAACAGGTGTATATATACTGAGATCATGTGACAGATCATGTGACACTTAGATTGCACACAGGTGGACTTTATTTAAATAATTATGTGACTTCTGAAGGTAATTGGTTGCACCAGATCTTATTTAGGGGCTTCATAGCAAAGGGGGTGAATACATATGCACGCACCACTTTCCCGATATTAATTTTTTAGACATTTTTGAAAGAAGTTATTTTTTTCATTTCACTTCACCAATTTTGACTATTTTGTGTATGTCCATTACATGAAATCCAAATAAAAATCCATTTAAATGACAGGTTGTAATGCAACAAAATAGGAAAATCGCCAAGGGGGATGAATACTTTTGCAAGGCACTGTACACTGTTATATGTTTAAAATGTTGGCTGTTTATTAAGGAATCTCGAAAACAGCCAGAGCGGTGACTATGTTGTAATTTCTTGATTGATGACGAAATCACTTCCATTTGTGGGCCATCAACAATATGCAACTTCTCTCCTCTCCCTTCCGTCACTCTTTTCTGTTTATGGACTTAGGTATATCTTTATTAAACAGTATAAAGCTACACGTTGAATCCCAAACAATGTACTATTACATGTTTATTTTTTAGTTGCAGGGTTAAAATAAACATTATTTCCATCCGTGCGCTCACTTCATTTGACAGAAAAGAAACATGGTCCAAGCACACCAACACAGTCGTGAAGAGGGCACAACAATGCCTCTTCCCCCTCAGGAGGCTGAAATGTTTTGGCATGGGCCCTCAGATTCTCAAAAGGTTCTACAGCTGCACCATTGAGAGCATCTTGACTGGCTGCATCACCACTTGGTATGGCAACTGCTTGGCATCCGACCGCAAGGTGCTACAGAGGGTAGTGCGTACGGCCCAGTACATCAATGGGGCCGAGCTCTCTGCCATCCAGGCCCTCTATACCAGGCGGTGTCAGAGGAAGGCCCTAAAAATTGTCAAAGACTCCAGCCACCCAGGTCACAGACTGTTCTCTCTGCTCCCGCATGGCAAGCGGAACCGATGCACCAAGTCTGGAACAAACAGGACCCGGAACAGCTTCTACCCTCAAGCCATAAGACTGTTAAATAGTTAACCAAATAGCTACCTGGACTATCTGCATTGACCCTTTTTGCACAAACTTATTTGACTCATCACATACAATGCTGCTACTATTTATCATCTGTCACATTCCTAGTTATATGTACATATCTACCTCAATTACCTCGTACCCCTGCACATTGACTCGGCACTGGTACCCCGTGTATATAGCCAAGTTGTTACTCGTGTATTTATTCCTTGTGTTATTATTTTTCTATTTATTATTTTTCTTTCTGTTATTTTAAAAATATATATACATTTTTTAAAACTTTAGTTTATTTAGTAAATATTTTCTTAAAACTACATTGTTGGGAAGGGCCCGTTAGTAAGCATTTCACTGTTAGTCGACACCTGTTGTTTACGAAGCATGTGACAAATACAATTTGATTTGACATTGGTTCATTAAGAGGGGACCCAACACCCAACCCTGTGGGACACCAGTTGCTCAGAGCTGGTTGTGTGCTGCTCTATTCAACCTGTTCCTTTATAATTCACAAACGACCACCTTCACTAACTACACTCTTTAGGGGCATGCAAGGCTGTTTTCACATTCGGTACATAGTTCAGGGCACAAGGGGAATATGGACTTGACAACAGGTCATAAATAAATGGGACATTCCCAGCAGTAAAGGGATCACGCCACGGCAAATTACTTTTCTTGCCAGAGAGCGACAGGGGAGGAGAATTATATAACATGCGCTTCCACAGTAATAGAGAGAGCCGAGTAAATCACATTAACACTCACCACATTGTACAGGCCGATGCACCAGCGCTCAAACAGAATCTGACCAGAGAATCCATTGACGAAGGCAAACCAGATCTGAAGGAGACAAAACACCAGAGCAAAGAGGACATTAGAAGTGCAACATTGAGGAAGAAAGGCACGTAAGGTGATTGTCATTAAGAAAAAAAAAAAAACACATTCTGCCAACACAAAGGCAATGGTTTCACGTCTTTACTCAAAGTGAATCTTTTCCTTTTCAACTGATATCACATTTATCTTTTAGGTGTTTTTTCAAGCGGTAGATAGGGTTCCTTCATCAGTGATAGAAGTGCATGTGGTCTCTCCCCCTCCACCGTTTGAATGCATGCTTTCCATCACTGATAGTAATGGAGAGTGGTGTCCCCATTAGTCGATTAGCATCAGTCCATGTGTGTCCAAAGAGGATCTGCAGATATCACACCATTACCCTCAATCCCTGATGGGACATGTTTTACTGTCCAATGACGATAAAGAAACTTCACATTGACACCTACTACACATACCAATACAATATCATCAATTACTACAACGTTAACTTTGGTTAAAATAATGTATTGCCAATAGGTGTAATCAAAAAGACATCCTGACATTAAGTAATACGCCCTTTACTAAAGGAAAGAATTGAAGAAACATTTTCCCGGCAATGTAAAAAGAGCTAAAATTAGTCTAAAATCTAATCTTGGTCCTTTTGAAGTTCTGACCTGTGCTCAACACATCATTAGTCTCTGAAGGCAACGCCTCTCAAACTTTGTGGGGGACAGGAGACAGGGACCAAGACTGACTGAATTAGTGGGTACGAGTGGGAGTGGGAAAACGAAGCCTAAGAGATACCATTTCCACAGTGTAATATTTCCAATGGATTTAGCCTGGGATAACATCTGAACATACAGTATATCAAGCCCACCGTTTCCCTCCAATGAGCCAGCCAGCAACATCCAAGTGACAGCCAGCCTTAGTGATGAGGCAGGAGCCAGGGGATTGGACAGACTGGCTGGATAAAGACAGCCTTGGATCTGCTCACGAGGGAGGAGAGGGGAGGTGAAGATAATGTATCTAAACCATATGAATCTTAGTTATCACCTCATTCCTTGATTAGTCAGACTTGTCTGGACACAGCTTCACCTGTCAGGCAAGAAACTAAACTGCCACGGCTTTGGAAAACAGGGAAGTGTACATTTAGCTGGTTGTTGCTCTAACACTAACAACTACCGAAAACTAGTACCTTTTGGAGAAATATCCAGAGACTGCAACGATAACACATTTTGTCATTGATGGTAGACTTGTTTCCATATAAATAACGTAAATCGATTTCCAACCATGTTAATTAAAGCATATGACAAGCAAAGAAAGGGCTTGTTGTTTTCCGGTGAGAAACAGCCTGTCTGTCTCTGTGTAATTGTGTGGACAGACAGTGGCGCTGGACAGACCCTTTCTGTTGGGTTGCTGTGCTGTGCCACGGCAAGGCTGTGAACATTTCCTCGCTTCATTTAACTGCATTATGAAGGCCTGAAATGCTACATATTCTCGGTTCGGACTAAGGGCCTCACCCGCCACCGCCACCCACTCTCTACATGACAAATTCCCAATCCACCAGCCAGGCCCTTCCCATTCAATCGAGCGAATGCGCGAAAATGTTCCCAAAACAAATGTCTGTCACCCGCCCACCCCTCCTGTTCATTCTCTTGGGCGAGGAGAGTGAAGCAAGTGTGTGTATGCATGCTCCTAAACCCCACTCCCTCTCCCCCACCTCTTCCCTCCATCAGGTGCATTCTACCATGATGTTGTTTTTTAAAGTGGGGGCCGCTGGTGGTCAACTCCTGTTTTTCTTTTACACACACACACACACACACACACACACACACACGTTAAAAGAACGTGACTCCCCCGGAGATGTTTTGCTTTGTGCTCCCTCTGTATTTTTGGGGAAATCTACACCTGATGTATTCGGAGCATGTGACAATTTCATTTAATTAGAATCCCATGGTACAGTACATCCATCAGAAATAAAATAGATGTGTTTAAGGATCTGTCTTCATGAAACTAATATATAGGCCCCGTTGCTACGGGTTACAGCAAGACGAGGCGAAAGCCACGGAGCAGGTTAAACCGGCAGTGTGGTGTGGCTGGCCTAGCAGGCGGGTCAAAGTGCTGAATTAATTAAGGGCCGGCTCAATGAGGGGCTCCGGGCTGATATATTGTTGTGCTAAGTTGAAAAAGAACCCTTTTCAGAGCATGCTGTAACAGCTTCTGCGTGAGTGTTTTGGCCTGGTCCTTCAGGTCCCGCTAGCGCCCTTCTCTCCCTCTCTCTCGAGAGATGCATTGATTCGCTCATTAGGGGAAGGTCCAGGCAGGGGTTTTTCCTTCATATTTTCCCCCTCAGCAGAGGGCTGGCGGCTGGCCTCTCTCTCCCACATTCTGAAAAACAGATCGGAGGAAGGAGGGAAAGGGAGCCGCCGATAAAGAAGCTCCCTGGTTACTCATCAGCAGAATCAAAAATCAATGATTCCGAAACGCCGTCCCACAGCTCCGTAGGCATCTGTGTGGGAAGAAGGGGGTGGAGGGAGAGAGAGGAGTGACATTTGTCCTCAACAAAACGACAGCACTCTTTGCGCCTATGCAGAACCCCTGAAAAAATCCAAACAGACTCCTTATCCCCCATATAAAAAGGCAAAGGAGAAAGAGAGGGGTATGAAGGAAGAGAACGAGAGGGGTATGAAGGAAGAGAAAGAGAGGGGTATGAAGGAAGAGAAAGAGAGGGGTATGAAGGAAGAGAAAGAGAGGGGTATGAAGGAAGAGAAAGAGAGGGGTATGAAGGAAGAGAAAGAGAGGGGTATGCTCCAGGCGTTCTCCAGGCTTTCTGAGCCGCACCGAATGAGCCTCTTGTAATTACCTCATAAATGCCACTTGTCCATCAGTCTCTCTGGGGCTGCTTGACGACGTGTCAATCAAGCCAAGTAGTGCTCGGCTGGACCAAACATTTGAAGTAAGTCGCTATGGCAACATCATTGAAAAGGTCTCAGTTTGAATGTGGCTAATCCTTCCAGTTTGTCAAATTTTAGCATTGCAAGATTATAGACAAAGGAAAGAAAGTAGTGTATGACTGCTGCGTTGAATATCCTTTGGCATGTGTGTAATTTATAACTTCACAGTATCTTCAGCTCCCTCATTTCCCCCGTAATGTTCTGATCATCATTGTCTCCCTCCAACCATACCTCACAAAGTTAAGAAAAAGTTAAGTCCTGTCAAGTTTGAGTGTTCCTTCAGAAAAAGACAGCTCATTAGCTGGGGAAGAGCGAGACCATGAGAAACCTGACTGGGGCATTGAATGGTAGCCCCACCTGTCCCTCCAGCAGACAGCCTCACTTCCTGATGCTCAATTAACCTCCTTCCATCCAGGCTCCCAGCAAAACAGCAATTATAACACAGCTTCTGCTCCCACCATCGGACATCTGTATATAATGACGAGATGTTCATGTCTCCGCCCTAAAAATGGGAGTCGTTGTCCCAAAGGTGGGAAAGGCAGGCGACAAGCTTAGGTCCAAAATAAGCCCATAGAAACGCATTGGGCTTATTTTGGACACATTTTGGCGAGAGTGAAACCTCTCGCTTCGCCTCTTCCTCTCTGCCTACACTCACATTCCCTACAATGGCCTTGAACCCCCCCACCCCCCCCCCCCTATGCTTTTCAAACCACCAAAGGCTAATGCTAGACAGAGAAGTAGAGAACAGAACAAGCCAGGCCCGGCCAGGCCACAGTCCTCTATACAATCTCCTAGCCATGGTATTCAGTTTCTAATACACACTGTAACAGACAATGTTCTCAGAAAAAAGTAAAAATTCCCCATTTCTACCTTTCTCCCAGTTTCTGCTTCTAGGACATGACCTGGGAGCGGGAGAGTCAAAAACATGTGCTCACAAAAGTAAACCTATGAGTGCAACAAATGTAACTTTTAGCCCTCCCCTGGGTTGCTTGTGTCTTGGCTGTCAGGCCCTTACAAAACAGGGGCGTTTGATACTTTACAAAGAAGCAAAACAGTGAAGAAATCCTCTATTATGTATATGAATCCCCTGTAGGAGGGTAGTGAGGGGGGGGGGGGGGGGGGGAGGGGGGGGGGGGGTTACATTTTCAGGGAGTTAACAAAAGGTGTGCTGGGAAGGGACTCGCCTTGCGGACAGAACTGTAGGCTGCACAAGCTGAGAGAAACAACCTGCTTATGAAAAGGGAACTGGTATATTTGAAAGAGCGCTGGTGGCTGGACACAAGAGGCTAAATAAAGTGGGGGAATAATTCAGACAGGAAAACGTTGTAATGAGCTTGTTTTGCTCAGAGTCTCCCACCACCACAAGTCAAGTCCATGTATCATTTACATAAAGGAACGAGAGAGGGTCATATGGCCTGGTGTGTGATGAGAACCGCCGGTCTTTGGCAATCATTTCAACATTTTTGCCAACTATTTCAAGTTCAAAGAGTGTTTCCCAGTGGGTGCAACAAGATTACCCCAAGGGGGAAAAAGCCAAGACAACAAAATTTGCATTTACATTTAAAGGTCTAATTTCTGACCATGCCGTGTATTTGCCTCCATCACCGGCGGCCCTTGATTGCAATTTGAATTTCATTTTTGTTTCTCATTTACATTTGGTATCCTTTACCTAAATGGTTTGACGGAAATCCAAGCTGTACTTAGTGTGTACACTGAGTCAAAGGGAAATGGTGAATGAGACAAAAAATACAAGGATCTGTATGTCTATGGTGCCCTATGAAAATGAAAGGATTGCCTGTTGCAGTGTCAACAAAGGCAGTTTACTACCATTAAAAATGGTTATGTTATCTTGGACATCAGAGTCTCTCAGAAGTCATGTCCCAACAGTGCAAAGATCTGTGATCCATTGAAAGACATTGTTTCTATAGACGTGGGCCATCATACATAGACAAGACGCAGACATGCTGGAATCCTTGAGGTTACGCTGAGATTTACCGCAGCACATAAACCAAAACGAAGATGAAAAAGGAGTTCAAAGATCAAGTGGCCCAGAAAAATATGGAAAAAAATAACATTTTAAAGGGCTCATATTTCCGTACGGGTTGTGTCGCTTACAGCGTACAACCCTACGGTGTCTGTAATGCGCCGTGAGCATTTTGTCAGCAGTGGTGACATTCTCATGACATCATCAGGATGATTGGGCCCAGAAGCCCCTTGTCTAATCCTCCAGCGCGCCCAGAAGCACACAGTGATGTCTCACTCAGGGGGGAGAGGGGAGTATGTAATTCACTGTGTCTGTATCACTGGCTCCCAATGGACAGACATCTCGGGCACAAGGATTGCCAGCCAAAAGCTAATTGGCGACTTCACTGCTTCAGAGACTTTCAGAAAAACATTGAGCTGTTCCAGAGGTGCAACTTCCTTCAGTCAAGTGTGTTGGGCTATAGATCAAACCGTCCGAGCACCCTGTGATAAAGTTGGTGCTGATAGCAAGCCGTCAGCTTGTCAGATCACTCTTGTTTGTAGATCTGAAACGGCTATCAGCACGAGGCCTGGCTTCTGTCAAATGCCATCACAGACCACAGAGGCCAAAATGCTTCACATGGTGAACAGCATTCCTATTATCTATACTACAGCTTTCTAAAAACTGCCATTGGATTCTTGGCTACTGGGTGTCAGTAAAGCTGAATATACATGGAATCTGTTTTATAGCATATGTTATATATATCTGTATATAGACTTAGACAAATTGGCAAACTAGCATATAGGGCATAGGCATAGTTATAAAAAAAATACAAAAGAGGAAAATCCCTTCACTTCAAGCTGGTAATGTCATGCGGAAAATCCACCTTTTTTAATGCCACTGCCCTGGGAACCCTACTGAGGCGGTTGGTGTCAAGAGAGCTGCATGACTTACCTCGATGATGTACAGGACAATGTTCTTGTAGAAGCAGTACAGGATACACTTGGATACGCGGTTGTAATTCCAGGCGCCGTGGACCAGCAAAAGATTCTTCAAGTATTTGAACTGCGTGGGAGGGCAGGGAGAAGAAGGGCCAAGATAAATGAATAACCTAAAAGTTGTAAGACTGGCATTATAGAGTTTACATACAGAGTGTTCCTGGACAACCCAGGACCGGGGCTATGCCTTGAGGAAAAAACTGCATTTGAGAGGAACTCTTAGATTAAATAAAGGAACAATCTTATCGTCGTTTGAAAGCAGGAAACTGAAGGGCAGTTGAGGGCAAGGTCTTCACGGATACATTTCAGGCATTTTTTGTCACAGTTTAATACAGCTTGGGCTTAGTTTTGCCTTAAGTTGTTGAAAAGGGAAAGGGGCAGAGAGGGGGTACACTCTCCCAGGGCTCCACATAATACTTTAATGGCTTTCTGATAAGCCTACTATTTGGGGCATGCGGCGGACTTCATATTCGTGTAATCGCTTGTTGATAACATTGATTAGATTGAGAAGGTTGCTCTTGGGCAATTGTTTTGTCTTGGTTACCGTCAAGCTTAGCTTTTACAAACAACACACATACTGTAACACTGATGTAGGGATGTTCAACATCTCATCCTGTTTTCCAGTTCTATGGACCTTGAGTTCTATGTAACTTCTAAGTAATTTACTTCTATGTAATGCATAGGCCTTTATGAAGTCAAACGCCAACAGAATTGTGATTATTTGAACGGCCAAGTCGTCTTTCAAAGAAACAGCAGGGAGGAGACGGTATTCCTTAGCAAATTAAAGCATTTAAGGGGATCCTGCTCTGCTGACCCCGGGCACTCTGAGATCAAACGGCTTGTATTCCCACAGTCATGAGCTGATGACAGATGGAAAGCAGAGGCGCCTGGGCCCTGAACTTAATTCAGCTGATCTCAGAACAAGTTTCACAGTGCTGTTTGTACATCTCAATCACATAGAACTAGAATGTATTGCTGACCTCACAAAATTGATTTCCAAGTAAAAGGACAGTACTGCACTATAAATTATTTTCAGGTTGTTTAATGCTGAACTGTCTTCCTATGCAGCTATGATGCTACAGTCTATATAATCAATACATTGTCTGGAGTGAGTCTGGACAGGGCTGTGGCCTGTACAGTACAATTCAAGGAAACAACTTATGCAATTGCAAAGGTCGATTTTATTGCACAGTAAATTGCAGAAGGTACACTGTTACACGCCAATGAGGGTGAAACAACACGCCTGGAAGGTAATTCGATACGTTACTGAGATGCAACCTAAACGGATTAAATTAAGCCGTCTGCTTTCGTCATTCTGAATGTCATGTAGATAGATAGTGGGGGCACTTAAGACAAGACAGTCTCTGGCAGAGTAATCTGATGCCATGGAGACAGCATCGTGCTTTAGTGAACTAGTCTTGGCTCGCTCACAGACCCTGTGGCTATATGTACAGTGAGGCATAGAGAGCACATACCATGAAATAATGGAGAGACATGAAAACATGTAGCCATGATACAGTATATAAGCCCTGTCGCTTTTGTTACCGCCACAATGCTGCTTATGCAAGATGACTTTCAGAGATACTGGTTACTGAGATAGAATAATGCGTGTACATAAGGATTTTCAAGATGGGGTTTCTATATCAGTTCCTAACTGTGGCTATAGAATAAGGTGTCAACAGATGCCTGTCCTGCTACTGCTCACCTGGGTAAGTTAAGATGACCCATCTGATCCACTGATACTGGCACACTTGCCCAAAGTATTTTTTATTTATTTTACCTTTATTTAACTAGGCAAGTCAGTTAAGAACAAATTCTTATTTCAATGATGGCCTACACCGGCCAAACCCGGATGACGCTGGGCCAATTGTGCGCCGCCCTATGGGACTCCTAATCACTCCCAAAGTAAACCCCTCTAACCCTAACACTCCTTTCAAACTCCTCACCTGTGGGAGTAAGGAGTTGCCCCTAGACGGGGTCAGGTTGACATTTTCCCCACTAATGGTTAATGTTAGGCTTGGGGGAGGGGAAGCTGATCCTAGATCTGTACATAGGAAAAACGTCCCTCTGGAGCCCTCACCTGTGCGATAGAGTAGTCGGAGGAGTTGGCGGCCTGCAGGCCCTCGTTGCCAGAGATGCCCACACCCACGTGTGCTGTCTGGATCATTCCCACGTCGTTGGCGCCGTCGCCGATGGCGAGCGTGATCACCTTCACCTGCTTCTTCACCATCTCCACCACCTCAGACTTCTGCAGCGGGGACACCCTAAAAGGAGAGTAGGACGTGACGCAGGACGTTAGAATGAGATGGGACATGATTGGTTTAACTGTCCGTGAAGCAGGACGTTAGAATGAGATGGGACATGATTGGTTTAACTGTCTGTGACGCAGGACGTTAGAATGAGATGGGACATGATTGGTTTAACTGTCCGTGAAGCAGGACGTTAGAATGAGATGGGACATGATTGGTTTAACTGTCTGTGACGCAGGACGTTAGAATGAGATGGGACATGATTGGTTTAACTGTCCGTGACGCAGGACGTTAGAATGAGATGGGACATGATTGGTTTAACTGTCTGTGACGCAGGACGTTAGAATGAGATGGGACATGATTGGTTTTACTGTCTGTGACGCAGGACGTTAGAATGAGATGGGACATGATTGGTTTAACTGTCCGTGACGCAGGACGTTAGAATGAGATGGGACATGATTGGTTTAACTGTCTGTGACGCAGGACGTTAGAATGAGATGGGACATGATTGGTTTAACTGTCCGTTTTCTTCATGTCTGCAAAACACATTTCACACTTTCAGCCATTTTCCAGAACTGACCAATCGAAGCGAGGTGCAGACATCTACACAATGCTGATTAATACAACAGAAAGCATTCTGTAAAGTTCATCTCATAGTGCTTTCCTAATTCTGAAGAACAAAAAAGGGAGTTGCAAAGGTGGGTTGGTGCCGAGCCGACTAACAACAAAACACAAGGCCGAGGCTGTACTCGAAACTGAGACGAGGTCTTTGAAACAATGTCGCTTTAGGTATTACACAAGCAATTTATCTCATTTTCTGGATGATAATTCTTGACGACAGACATTCTCCTTCCCCGTGTCTGCGGACCTCATCCACCCCTGACCCCTGGCTGACCTCCCTGGCTGCCTGCGCCTGTAAAACCACTCGTTATGTGATGGATCTGCCACTTTCTGTGGTCTCTCCTTTTTCGAGCTCTCCAACTTTTACCCCTGAAATGACAGGCTGAGTCTTACAGGCTCCCGGAGCTCCAAGCTACAGAGCTTTCTCTGCCTTGGCCCAGGTCGAAGACATGGCATGCATCCAAAATGGCACCCTATTCCCTATATAGTGCACTACTTTTGACAAGGGCTCTATATAGGGAATAGGGTGCCATTTGGGACGCAACCCATGATGTACAGCTACAGTACAAAAACTCTCAAGAGAAGGTGTTGTAAACTGGATGTCGTGGTTAGGGTTAGCCAAACCCAGTGAGACAGGTTTATGTTTTTTCTATGTGCCTAAAGAGACCTCCTTGTTCATCTCCCGAGGTCTGTCAGCGCTCAGGGTGCTGTATAACGAGAGAAAGTAGCACAAAAAAAAGCTGATGTCATGTATTGGATCACGGCAGTGATGTCATGTATTGGATCACGGCAGTGATGTCATGTATTGGATCACGGCAGTGATGTCATGTATTGGATCACGGCAGTGATGTCATGTATTAGATCACGGCAGTGATGTCATGTATTGGATCACGGCAGTGATGTCATGTATTGGATCACGGCAGTGATGTCATGTATTGGATCACGGCAGTGATGTCATGTATTGGATCACGGCAGTGATGTCATGTATTGGATCACGGCAGTGTGGCACCTGTATGTAGTTTGTTGTTGTTCCTAAAAAACGTGGCAGTGATTTCTGTCCAGACCTTCTGAGCACTTCAGTACTTCCCTTTATTTATGCGGCCAGTGCAAATCAACACACGCAGCAGCTTCGTAATTCTAACGTTACCATTTTATATTTGACTACCTCAGGTTTTAAATTGCTAAAATACATGAGCTACACACTAAATGATTACCTTTCAGGACAGTGCATAAACCTTTGAATGGGCAGGTTTGTCATGATTTGCTCCTACGATACATTAGGCTAAATTTAATGCCAGCTGAACTAACCATTTTGGGATTCTCTGTACTTGGAGTCTTGGTTCTCAGTTCTCTCAACAGGAAACATCCAATGAGCGTCTGAATCGGAGTATAGTGTGGCTCTAACACATTTCGAACAGTAAACTTATTTAGTTGAAAGCATGTACTATGTACACACACTATAGTGTAACGCTGTTATAGGTGACTGGGCCTTACCTGCAGCATATCACGGCTTTACAGGACAAGGCGAGGTCTAGGAAGTACTGCCGTGCTCCAAACGTGAGGGCGTATTTTAGCGTCTTTCCGTCGATGATGAGAGCGAAATCATTCTCCTTGTAAAGGGCGTCTCCCAGCATTCCACAGTGGTGGCTGAGGGTCTCCCTGGTTGCCTGAAAAAGGTACACAGTTCCTCATCATTAGAACTATCTAGACAGAATACATGATACAAATTACAATGAAGTAAATTAAATATGGTTATCAATGTAATGCTTTTGAGAGAACACGATGCTTGGCAACCCTATTCTCCAGTGATTTCATTGACATCATCGATCCCGTTATTATTTTTACAGTGTTATTGTGACATATGGTAAAGATTATTCAAGCTTGCCAAGCCAATTTAGATTTGTTACAGATGATAGAACATCATGCAAGGATAGAACATAAGAAAATAAAAACACACAAAAACACGTAAGGCATACTCCATTAGAAATGGTTTGATGGTTCATTTGGAAAAGCATAACTTTACACTGGCATTAATACCAATAGCATAGCAAAGAGAAAAGTGGTTTCTACTCTCTCACGGCGCAGTTCCATAATTTTGTTCTCAGCAACCAAGTACTGTACAGTCATCTGGGTTTACGAGCTATTTTTCAGGAATGTCCCGAGCCAGCTGAATTTGTTCAAACTGGTAGCCAGGAATATTTCCATATGCTGATTAAACCTGGACGATTTTAATCACTGCCGACTTGAATATACGGATACTACATTTACCCCTCTGTTGGTTTTACGTTTCAAACTCAGAATTTCTCTTCAAATGGCAAATAGGGCCTTAAATAGGAGACTGTTATTCTAAGGGTTAGGGTGTGCTGGCGGATGGGTGGTGTTTGGCTTGGGAAAGCACTGAACCTCGATAGAATTTCCCCCATAAAGAGTGATTCCTCGGATCATCTGCTGGAGCGAAGGCTCGTAAGTAGGGGCTCCCGTGAGGACAGACACCCTAGACATATGTCATTGGGATCCGCCATCCTCTGCGTTTCATGTCGGAAACCGAGAAGCGCGTACGGGTCCCTGCTAGATACGATTTCCACAGATCTCAGGTCAGCGCTGTGCTTGAAAGCCCATTCGAAAGTCCTAAATTGTAACCTGGCTTGCGAGCGTCTTCGGAGGCCCCATCTTTTATAAGTCCCTAAATCAATGAGGGCTGGTAAAAAGATAAGCCCTTGCTCTCTCCACTCTCCGTTCTCTTACTAAGCTGCCGTATAGCAGCTGTCCTCCATGTTTGACCTGTGTTTTACATGCCTACTGGACAGAATATCCAGACTCCCAGCCAAGAGGCGATTACTAAAACCCCAAACCGAGCAAAAAGTTTGGGACGTGAATGGATGTATTCTCGAGTCGTGTGTGTGATATAGTGCTACGATGACAAGCGATGTTGAAATGCCATAAATATTGAGGATGGCCGGTAAGATTAAGTGCCCTCTAACAGGGGCGGCTAAGGCCAACATCCTGCACTCAGGAAAGCCCAGGATGGAGATTGGACCTAGTCGTGGTGACATCATCTGTGCATCTGGAGAGAAAACTTCTCCAACCATCTCCCAGATGCCAAACCCATCAGGAAATGAAACCCCAATCAAGGATCCATTTCTAAGAGTGACCGGAACAGATATGGATGTGCTTATAAAAGAGGATTGTGAGGATTGCGAGCATGTGGTTTTGGGGCCATGGGCTTGGTTAACGGAAATAAGATATCAGACTGCTTAAAACAACATGGATGAAACGTGATCGCAGCTCTGGTAATATTTATTTGGGCAGTAGGATACATTGCATCTTCTAGAGCAGTGGTTCCCTAACTTTTTTACTCTGGCCCCACTTCCATTATTGGGGATCAACATTGTCCTGTATGACTAACAGCCCATAACTAAGAAGTGACTGAAAGGATTGTAAGGGGAACTCAAAGAAGGGCGGAAAGTCGCCCTGTTTGCCCATTTGAGTGGTAGACTCCGGCAGACTGGTGTGGTCTGAAGAGTGAGGTCAGTGTGTGAGACTCCCAGGTATCCGCGTCTGGGCGTGTGCGAGAGCGAGGGTATAAACTGGGTTACGAGACCTAGGTGGGCCGTTCCACCCGAAGGTGGTCACACCTAACGCATTGAACAGATGGCTCGGCCGGGCACGAGCATTATGAAATGCGGGAGTGACCTAGTGGTCATGAATGAGGCTTGGGAGGGGTCCGTTGAGGAGGGTTAGATACCTAAGGGCACTGACGGGGCCATGCAACCCTCTCCTGGCATAACAAAGCTCTGAAACCCAAGCTTGAAGGACAATATTTGGAGAGAAGGGCCTCAGGTTTCAAAGCCGACTGACCGACCGAGAGAGAGATGAAGAGAAAGAGAGATGGGGGGGCTAAAGAGGTAGAGAAATTGAACAAGAGAGAGGAGACAGGGAGGAGTGCAGCTGTCAGGACTTCTCCACATGAGCGTGCCCATCCCCTATCGGGGCCATAAAACAGCACACAGGCTTTCAAGCGCAGTGTGAGTGTGCGCTGGGGGAACAGCTACATACTACAGTGAGCATACTATCACATTTGATATCGTTATTCATCCTGGAACAAAAAAGAGAGATTCCTAATAGGGAACACTAATGTATGGAAGCCTGTGTACAGTACTGACTTTGTAAAGTATATGTCTGGGAATGTATGTGTTTGGATACAAGTGATTTATCACAAATTCATGATAACCACAAACAGTGCAGCCATTTGCTCAAGTAGGGTACCCATTCCCCCCCATTTCCTCTGAGGTATTTTAGTGCTAATGCTACTTGTCTCCTCCTAAAGCCTCTTTGTTATGGCTATACTGACCAGTTTAGCCTATGTGACTGGGTTGTGTTTGGTTTAGGAGTGGCTAATCAAGACTTTGAGCTCATTGTTGATGCAACTCTTGAGTGATGTAACAAACATGACACACTTGACAGGGATTCCGAGTTGGAGGACATGTATCCATTAGTCTCGTACAGTTCTATACAACCTTGGACTGACCCAAAGAGGGGCATATCCGACCCAGAGGGGCATATCCGACCCAGAGGGGCATATCCGACATACACAGATACATAAAGCACACAGACATATGCACATCCGTGCACACACCAACATCGACAATCCACGCAGGCACGCACACTTCCCAGTCAGTGTGTTCTTCAGGCCCAGTGTTCAGCCATGGCAGCTCCACCAGTCAGTGTGTTCTTCAGGCCCAGTGTTCAGCCATGGCAGCTCCACCAGTTAGTGTGTTCTTCAGGCCCAGTGTTCAGCCATGGCAGCTCCACCAGTCAGTGTGTTCTTCAGGCCCAGTGTTCAGCCATGGCAGCTCCACCAGTTAGTGTGTTCTTCAGGCCCAGTGTTCAGCCATGGCAGCTCCACCAGTTAGTGTGTTCTTCAGGCCCAGTGTTCAGCCATGGCAGCTCCACCAGTCAGTGTGTTCTTCAGGCCCAGTGTTCAGCCATGGCAGCTCCACCAGTTAGTGTGTTCTTCAGGCCCAGTGTTCAGCCATGGCAGCTCCACCAGTTAGTGTGTTCTTCAGGCCCAGTGTTCAGCCATGGCAGCTCCACCAGTTAGTGTGTTCTTCAGGCCCAGTGTTCAGCCATGGCAGCTCCACCAGTTAGTGTGTTCTTCAGGCCCAGTGTTCAGCCATGGCAGCTCCACCAGTCAGTGTGTTCTTCAGGCCCAGTGTTCAGCCATGGCAGCTCCACCAGTCAGGCATCAGGCAGAGAGGCCAGTGATGTCTGAGAAACAATGAGCCGTGGCACACACAAATTCTCCTCTGTCCTTCTGGTTTGACCCCTGACCCGTTTCTGCACTACACCCACTCCACACAGAAACCTTCAGATAGGCTTGACTCAAGCTTTGATTCATTTACATTTTTTACATTTTAGTCATTTAGCAGACGCTCTTATCCAGAGCGACTTACAGTTAGTGAGTGCACAAATTTTTCATACTGGCCCCCCGTGGGAAACGAACCCACAACCCTGGCGTTGCAAGCGCCATGCTCTACCAACTGAGCTACAGGGGACTATTTGACCATTTTACATTTATGGCCCAGTATAGGGGTTTAGATAAGCTTGCGCAAATCACATTTTCACGTAAATCATTATTGACGGCAATGGGAGATTTGCGCAAAAAGGTCAGTCAAGCAAGTGGATCTTAAGTCAGAATAACGCCCTGATTTTTAGAAGTGTGAGAAAGACTGATTGTATAGCAGTGAACATGTGTACCTTGCTCTCCATTCCCTCTCTTTGACTAAATTAGTCAATGAGCCAAAGTTGAAGCTTCAGCTAATGACCCCTTCCTTACTAGCTACTTCTTGGATAACAATTTTCACTTCGGGTCTCGGGGGGGGATGGAAGATTTAGCACAGAAGAGATCTCGGGTCGCTTTCAAGCCATCTAAAACTTCACCCTCTCTTTGAGAACTGTTTCTAAACACGGAAAAGGGGGGGAAAGAAGCGCTCCAATTACTCTCGGGCACCACATGAACTCCAATTCCCAGCAGCACCGCCGACAGGACCTCTGTTCATTGAGCCCGAATGAAGGGGGGGAGAGAATTCCTCCATATTTTACAAGCAAACTTATAGGCATCTGCTGAGCCACAGGAGAATGGGAGCTGACATTTCAAAATGGGCCATCCGCGTTTTATGCTTTATGAACGGCGGTGTCTGAAACTTCTCCTCTCTACCTCCATTTATCACACTAACCAGTCGGGTTGACAGAGTGAAGGTCGTCCGTCATCGCTGTATCCCCTCCTCCATCCCCTCTGTGCATCCCTCACTCCAGCTCCGACACACTGGGCACACACAGTGAGCGCTTCCTCCTCCACTCTGTTCCCTCCTTCCTCCCCTGGAGGACAGCAGCAGTGGTCCCTTGTCCTCCTTTACATCCCTCCAACAACAGACAAGGCTCTCCCTGCTGACCTCTTCCCTCTCTACTGCTCTACTTTTAAAGGGGTTTAGGGTGGGGTGGAGGGGTCCCCCCCGGGCCGTCTTCTGTTCTTTTCTCCATCTTGCAGAAGGCGGCATGCTGGGCTCTGGCTATGTGCTGACCGACATCCCCCTCTCCAACCAGCCCACTAGGCCCTGTCAGAGCCCCCAGACCCAACCCAGTCTTCTCTCCCAGCCCCATCAGAGTCCCCAGTCCCAACCCCATCAGAGCTCCCAGCCCCAACCCCAACCCCGACCCCCTCAGAACCCCCGGCCCTGTGACTAGCTGGGGTTTACTTTACTACAACCCTCAGTTTATACTTTACTTTACTACAACCCTCTGGATGGAGGCATCTTTGGACCAATCAGATCAGCTCTGAAAAATATCTGACATGGAAAGATCTGATGTGATTGGTCAAAAGACCAATTAGTGGAAATAAGATCAGAATTGGACTGGCTGTGTAAACGCAGCCTATGGGCTTGAAGCATATGCACTGTGGTCACTAGAGGCAACTAACACAACAGGGCGGGTTGTTACAGGAGAGTCAGAGAAGCCACTGACAGAGAGAAGAGAAAGAGAAGGAAAGACTAAGGAACAAAGAAAAATCAGTGTTTCCCCTAGGCGTGCTAGTGGGCGTGGCGGCCAAGGACGCTGTCTCCGATTTTAAAGGCCCTCCCCTTGGCCGCCACGCCAAGGGCGCTGTCTCTTGGCCGCAGAGACAAAATGGTGCTGTTTTAAAGCAAATGTTCTGCAATTCTACACATTTTGCCATGACTTATGCCGTGTTCTTATGCGATCTGAGTGACTCGAACATTATAACAAAATCAATGTTGGCCCCCATTACTGTCTAGTTTTTTGGGGAGTGATTGTTTGTTCTCAAAGATGATCTTATAAAAAAATATATAGCTCCATTATCTTTTCTACATACTTTCTATCTGGTTTTAGTCATTGAAGTTTACACAAAACTTATTTTCAGCATTTTTTGGAGTGGCGGCAACGATTTAGCAATCAACTAATGAGCTAACAGTAATCAACAGCACTAGCTGATTGGGGACACCGGGCCACACACAGAGCTCGGTCTTAAGCGAGATTACACCGTCAGGCATTTGTGGTGGTGACTTACCTTTGGCACAAAGAGCGTGTTTGGCATTCTTAGCGGGCTCCAGGGTACAAACCAGAACAGATTGGTGTTTTTGTTTCACACAGGGATGGATTAGGATTATCATTTGAGAGGGAGCGTTGCGATTTGGATTATGCTGAGTGACAGCACTACTAACATAATAACTAAAAACATTTGAAAATCCAATGCAACAGTTCAACAAAATAGCTTTTTAAAGGTGCAATCTGGCATTCAAAAAACAACAAAGCAGTCACCACTGGAGAAATGTAACCACTCTTAAATTCATAGACTGCGCTATACCATTAATTAAAAATTCCAAACATGGATGCATCAATCCCAGACTGTCCCTTTAAGGATATTATGGGACTATATACAGTCCACACCGTAAGCCTACAGGTTGCTAAAGTATAGCGCATTCCCTGTTCAATTAAAGTGATTTTGTAGATTATTATTAATAACATCTCATCAGTCTGCCATACTCACGTCAAGTGTGTCTTCGTTGATCACCAGCATGCCCATGTTCTTGGTCAGAAGTTTGCAGGAGTGTCCTGGAGAGGGTCAAGTGAAACAAGAGATGAGCTGCAATGTCCGTTTGTGCAAACATCAAAAACATACTGAAGTACAGTATACATTTTTTTCACACTGTCATATATTATATTGGTAACACTTCATTTGGATAGTCTGTAGAGCATCTACAGATGGACTATATATATATATATATATATTAGGGCTGTCAAAAATAGCGCGTTAACGACGTTAATTAGTTGTTTGCTGTTAATTACGTCAATTTTTTAAACGCATTTCACGCATGCGCAGTGTGACAAATTATTCAGGTCAGGAAAGTGGTTGGGAGCTAGAGGCGAGATGGAGCAAGGTGAGCAAAGTGGGCCTATTGACGGATTCAAATATAAAAAGAATGATGATGGTACAGTTAACAAGTACAAGGTTATTTGCAAGATTTGTAAGAAGGAGTTTCAATTTCACCGGAGCTGTTCAAGCTTGAAGTACCATGTCAACGCCAAACATGCGTTTGCTGGGCCGTCAGATTCAGCAAGTGGTTTGCGCCAGACCACGCTGAATGTTTGCAGGCAATTAACAAAATCAACCTCAGATAATTTGACCAACACAATAGCAAAATGGATTGCAAAGGATTGTAGACCCATTAGCATTGTAGAAGACTCAGGTTTCCTTGATGTTTTGCAAGTGGCGTCTCAAGACTCATTCTATAAGCCACCGTCAAGAGCCACAGCCAAAGACAAATATTATGGTGTGTAGTATGTTTCAGCTTGATTTAAAACACCATTATTTGGCTGTGTTAATAAACAGACATAATATGAAAATTATGTATCTGTGTCCTGTTATTTATCTTTTGGTATGCATTTCAGAAAAAAAATGGTTAGGATTCAGGTGTAATTGCAAATAGTGATTAATCATGATTAATCCACTGAAAATTCTGATTAATTTGATTAAAAAATTTAATCATTTGACAGCCCTAATATATATATATATATATATATATTTTTTTTTTATTTTTTTTTATTTTTTTTTTTATTTATTTATTTTTTTTTTATTTTTTTTTATTTCACCTTTATTTAACCAGGTAAGCCAGTTGAGAACAAGTTCTCATTTACAACTGCGACCTGGCCAAGATAAAGCAAAGCAGTGCGATAAAAACAACACAGAGTTACATATGGGGTAAAACAAAACATAAAGTCAAAAATACCACAGAAAATATATATACAGTGTGTGCAAATGTAGCAAGTTATGGAGGCAAGGCAATTAATAGGCCATAGTGCAGAATAATTACAATTACTATTAACACTGGAATGATAGTGCAAATAGAGATCCTGGGGTGCAAATGAGCAAAATAAATAACAATATGGGGATGTTATTGAGTTGAGTGGGCTAATTTCAGAAGGGCTGTGTACAGGTGCAGTGATCGGTAAGGTGCTCTGACAACTGATGCTTAAAGTTAGTGAGGGAGATAAGAGTCTCCAGCTTCAGAGATTTTTGCAGTTCGTTCCAGTCATTGGCAGCAGAAAACTGGAAGGAATGGCTGCCAAAGGAGGTGTTGGCTTTGGGGATGACCAGTGACATATACCTGCTGGAGCGCATACTACGGGTGGGTGTTGCTATGGTGACCAATGAGCTAAGATAAGGCGGAGATTTGCCTAGCAGTGATTTATAGATGGCCTGGAGCCAGTGGGCTAGATCTGAATGAATGAAATAATCTTATTAATTACTTTTTTCTTTACATAGTTGAATGTGCTGACAACAAAATCACACAAAAATGATCAATGGAAATCAAATTTATCAACCCATGGAGGTCTGGATTTGGAGTCACACTCAAAATGTAAGTGGAAAACCACACTACTGGCTGATCCAACTTTGATGTAATGTCCTTAAAACAAGTCAAAATGAGGCTCAGTAGTGTGTGTGGCCTCCACGTGCCTGTATGACCTCCCTACAACGCCTGGGCATGCTCCTGATGATGTGGTGGTCTCCTGAGGGATCTCCTCCCAGACCTGGACTAAAGCATCCGCCAACTCCTGGACAGTCTGTGGTGCAACGTGGCGTTGGTGGATGGAGCGAGCCATGATGTCCCAGATGTGCTCAATTGGATTCAGGTCTGGGGAACGGGCGGGCCAGTCCATAGCATCAATGCCTTCCTCTTGCAGGAACTGCTGACACACTCCAGCCACAAGGTCTAGCATTGTCTTGCATTAGGAGGAACCCAGGGCCGACCGCACCAGCATATGGTCTCACAAGGGGTCTGAGGATCTCATCTCGGTACCTAATGGCAGTCAGGCTACCTCTGGCGAGCACATGGAGGGCTGTGCGGCCCCCCAAAGAAATGCCACCCCACACCATGACTGACCCACCGCCAAACCGGTCATGCTGGAGGATGTTGCAGGCAGCAGAACGTTCTCCACAGCGTCTACAGACTCTGTCACGTCTGTCACATGTGCTCAGTGTGAACCTGCTTTCATCTGTGAAGAGCACAGGGCGCCAATGGCCAATTTGCCAATCTTGGTGTTCTCTGGCATATGCCAAACGTCCTGCACGGTGTTGGGCCGTAAGCACAACCCCCACCTGTGGACGTCGGGCCCTCATACCACCCTCATGGAGTCTGTTTCTGACCGTTTGAGCAGACACATGCACATTTGTGGCCTGCTGGAGGTCATTTTGCAGGGCTCTGGCAGTGCTCCTCCTGCTCCTCCTTGCACAAAGGCGGAGGTAGTGGTCCTGCTGCTGGGTTGTTGCCCTCCTACGGCCTCCTCCACGTCTCCTGATGTACTGGCCTGTCTCCTGGTAGCGCCTCCATGCTCTGGACACTACGCTGACAGACACAGCAAACCTTCTTGCCACAGCTCGCATTGATGTGCCATCATCCTGGATGAGCTGCACTACCTGAGCCACTTGTGTGGGTTGTAGACTCCGTCTCACGCTACCACTAGAGTGAAAGCACCGCCAGCATTCAAAAGTGACCAAAACATCAGCCAGGAAGCATAGGAACTGAGAAGTGGTCTGTGGTCACCACCTGCAGAACCACTCCTTTATTGGGGGTGTCTTGCTAATTGCCTATAATTTCCACCTGTTGTCTATTCCATTTGCACAACAGCATGTGAAATGTATTGTCAATCAGTGTTGCTTCCTAAGTGGACAGTTTGATTTCACAGAAGTGTGATTGACTTGGAGTTACATTGTGTTGTTTAAGTGTTCCCTTTATTTTTTTGAGCAGTGTTTATGGGGCTCTGGTGACAAAACGGATGGCACTGTGATAGACTACATCCAATTTGCTGAGTAGAGTGTTGGAGGCTATTTTGTAAATGACATCGCCGAAGTCAAGGATCGGTAGGATAGTCAGTTTTACGAGGGCCTGTTTGGCAGCATGAGTGAAGGAGGCTTTGTTGCGAAATAGGAAGCCGATTCTAGATTTAACTTTGGATTGGAGATGCTTAATGTGAGTCTGGAAGGAGAGTTTACAGTCTAACCAGACACCTAGGTATTTGTAGTTGTCCACATACTCTAGGTCAGACCCGTCGAGAGTAGTGATTCTAGTCGGGTGGGCGGGTGCCTGCAGCGTTCGATTGAAGAGCATGCATTTAGTTTTAATATACATACTATAAGTAACATTTAAACTATCTACTACCCTAACTCTAACCCTAACCCTTATTCTAACCCTAGCCCTAACCCTTATTCTAACCCTAACCCTAGCCCTAACCCTTATTCTAACCCTAACCCTAGCTCTAACCTTTACCCTCACACTAACCCTAACCCTTATTCTAACCCTAATCCTTATTCTAACCCTAACCCTTATTCTAACCCTAGCCCTAACCCTTATTCTAACCCTAACCCTAGCCCTAACCCTTATTCTAACCCTAACCCTTATTCTAACTCTAACCCTAGCCCTAACCCTTATTCTAACCCTAACCCTAACCCTTATTCTAACCCTAACCCTTATTCTAACCCTAACCCTAGCCCTTATTCTAACCCTAACCCTAGCCCTAACCCTTATTCTAACTCTAACCCTAACCCTTATTCTAACCCTAACCCTTATTCTAACCCTAACCCTAGCCCTAACCCTTATTCTAACCCTAACCCTAACTCTTATTCTAACCCTAACCCTAATTCTAACCCTAACCGTAACCTTAGCAAGCAGTTGCTTATCAACAGAGAGTTTGTTGATAGTATGACCATTTGTAGATCTATAGAAGGACTAGCTGGACTATCCAAATAAAGTGGCCATTACATAATTATACATCATGATTATCTTTCCAAAATAAACTAAATACTGAATGAAGGACAAATAATAGGTTATATGTACTCCCTCCTGAAATTGAGCTCTCTGTTTGCTTTCCCTTTGTTATTAGCTGAAGTCACGATGGGGTGAAAAATACAAATGATTGGAACTTCATTAGGTGCACAGCGACAGTCTGCAGTCCATCAGTCGAAAAACTCTGAGTAATGCTCTGGGTTACATGTCTGTTTCCTGGTTTAAGGGGGCAGTTACACCATTGTTTGTTCAACATGGTTCCCCAGGGAGCGGCCATTTTGTCTCTGGTCAGGGTCACCAGAGAGGTGAGAGATAGTGGCTCTCAGGGGGATCCAGTTATGCCCAGCCCCCCCAAAAAATGGGCCTACCTAAATCCTCAGGCTAATTCCTGAGCAATATCAGAGTGGACCATCTGCGAAGTGACCATACAAACATTGTGGGCTTGGTCGAGCTTGGAATTGACTCCGGTTTCATTTTGAGTGTTTACCATAAAACCTCCATCTGCATGTATAAGTGACGATGTATAAGTGAGTGTTTGGGTGTGAATGTCTAAGAGAGAGAGAACCACACACACCACACACAGGGGGTCTGTATGAGGAGTGTGCAGGTTTCACCTCCAGAGACTCAAATCAACACCAAACAGGGTGGGGGTCTGGACCTGGTGCAAACTTGCCAAAAATCTGCCAACATGTGTAAAATGTCTCCCCACCTCTATACCCCCCTGTCAACCCTGCAACAACCCCTAGCTTAATTTGTTTATCTTAAAGGATCAGTTGACTCTGACCAAACTGGCCTTTTTATTCACCAGAGAAAGTAAATTCCTTGTTTTTTGGAGCCTGGCGGAACTAAACAACAGTGCTCTCCAAGGAGTTGGGGAATGTGAACGGCGTGACACCGTGTCACACGGTCATCCCAGAGGTTTGTTAGTTGTTTGGGGGGGTAAGTAATTAAAGCTGCACAATGTGGTCATAGTGGCTTCTCAAAATGGCTGCCGGGGCAGTGGGCATTAGGAGGGAGGGTGGGGGTGGCACTCCACTAAATCACTGGGCATGGTGAGGGGAGAGCGGGTTGTTAGGGTAGGCCAGTGTTTGCGTTGGCATTTCGGAGGGCGTTTGCCCTTTCATGTCTGCCTTCCAAGAGGGGACGAAGCCCCCCTCAGCCAAGACTAACATGGTGCTGTTTGCCTGGCCGTCCTCGCTCCAGTGATGTGCTGGGAGACTGAATACACTCTGAACACACTACACCAGCGGGCAGTGTGCTTTCATGGAGTCGTAGTCCAAGTGGTCCTGCCTAAAGCATCAAGGGCAGCTTTAGAGTCAGGTCACTCAATGTGATATCATTGCTGATTCTGCCAGGGCAGAGACGTGCATAAGGTTTCAGAATGGTTGTGTCACCATGTGTATTTTCCAGTGGACTGGATTACAGCTGTGACAGTTCTCTCTGCGCTCTCAGCCTCTAGAGCAGCAGAGGTCAACGCCAAACAGGCTCAACCATGTTCTCAGCACCCGATGAATTTTAAACGGGTAAACAGAGTCCGGTTTTACAAGCTCTTCCTAAGGTTGGCGTGAGGTCCTTTTCACAGCGTGGGCCGCCACAGGCCGGGAGATGCTGGAAAAAGAGAACACGGAGAACGGGACAGTCTTGTTCGCCACGAAAGGTGTTCCACAAACCTAGGCAGCAGTTTTTATTTTATTTTCAGGAGGAGGATGAGGAGGGAGGAAAGCGGTAAAAAACAAAGTAAATATTCAGAGGCGTTTTACAGAGCGACTCAGTCAAGCGGCGGACCTGTAAAAATGCTTCCTGTGAGCTTGTAGCGCACGCAGGCCCCCACACAGCTGGCCAGTGGGGCACAAAGGGCTGATTCAGCCCCACGGTAGGTAGGTGGCCACAAATGGACACCTTTTAATATCTATTTTCCCGGACGCTCCTGTAAATCGAGTTTGCTGTTTCGAGGTCTGCGCGTTTTTATCAATTTTGCTATTACGGCCACATCTGAGGGCTTGGTGGCAACGCGCTTTACATGCCCAACGTCAGCTCTCTGGCGCATTGACAGCAATGGTAATGGTGGAACCCCTGTGGACACCAGGTATGTATGTAAGAGGTTTTGTGTGTGTGTGTGTGTGTGTGTGTGTGTGTGTGTGTATGCGTGCATGCATGCTTTTGTGTGTATGAGAGTGTGCATGCGATGTTATTCCTGTCAACATCAATGTGGTGTAGCAATACATCATGTGCAATTAGAAACATGTTGTGCCAACTTTTATAGAGAAAATCTGCTTGTCAATAGACCGTTTTGCCCCATGGCCACAGTGCTGACTGAGATTTGCTCCATGGCCACAGTGCTGACTGAGATTTGCTCCATGGCCACAGTGCTGACTGAGATTTGCTCCATGGCCACAGTGCTGACTGAGATTTGCTCCATGGCCACAGCGCTGACTGAGATTTGCTCCATGGCCACAGTGCTGACTGAGCTTTGCTCCATGGCCACAGTGCTGACTGAGCTTTGCTCCATGGCCACAGCGCTGACTGAGCTTTGCTCCATGGCCACAGCGCTGACTGAGCTTTGCTCCATGGCCACAGCGCTGACTGAGCTTTGCCCCATGGCCACAGTGCTGACTGAGATTTGCTCCATGGCCACAGTGCTGACTGAGATTTGACCCATGGCCACAGCGCTGACTGAGATTTGCTCCACGGCCACAGCGCTGACTGAAATTTGCTCCATGGCCACAGTGCTGACTGAGCTTTGCTCAGTAGACATTTTATTACAAAACGTTAGGGAAGGATGTCATTTTGATGTTTTGCTTTTTGATGTTTCTGGTTCACTTTACTGTTTGTGGAGTCTTACCAATGTTGATGGCCGTCTCCTGCTTGTCCCCGGTCAGGATCCAGATCTTGATGTCGGCCTTCATCAGTGTCTCAATGGTCTCAGGCACCTTGTCCTGGAGCTTGTCCTCGATGGCTGTGGCCCCTAAGAGCTGCAGGTTCTAGAGAGGGAGAGAAACATGAGGGAACAAGGAGGAGATAATGTAACACAAGACAAGGGGCTTTTACAACGTCAAGTGTCAGTGAAAAATTAGGGGCTGGACTGTGTCACTCATTCGCTCCCTGTTTTTCTCTCCAGGAAGCTGCTCTTGTTTTCCCACCCTCCAAAACTGGGCCATGGATTGGGGGATTTGGGGTTAGGGTGGATAGGGGGGATAGAGGGGAGAATGAGATTTAGGGGCCAATTGTAGTCGCAGCACAGTGGTTGTGAGAGAAGGAGAGAGGGCCGTCACAGGCGAGGGACATGCACACAGGGTTCATGTGTTTTTTTAACAGGAAGCCAGGCGGGTCTTTGGGACGGGCCTGGGGGGACCTGGAGGGGCCAGATGCTTTGACAGGGCCCCGGAGAGGAGAGAGGAGAGGCAGCTGCAAAGGGGATGCCAGAGTTGGGCCGGGGGTGCAACGGTCAACCCTCCCCAAAGAGCTGTGACCTAGGCCGGGCTGCAGTATATCTTTAACCCACTGCCCATATGAAACCACGCAGAGGGGGGAGAGGTGCGTGTGTTAATTAATGTTGTGACTTCCCAGTTACATTGTCTTGACATTGACACAATGTTACAGTGTTTGCTGGGAAGAACCAACATGAAATCCTGATTTGTGCATTAAATGACAACACGTTAAGTAAATCATGGACATTGTTCATCGTTTACACAGGCTAACTGCAAGACGACGGCTGAACATACACCAGAACATGGACTAAATAAACTAACAGGCATAAGGTGTGTTTGTGCAGTATTTATTTCAGCATGTATTTCATTGAAGCCCAAGTAGTCGCTGTTCCAGCGTAGCTTGTCAAGAGAGTTCTGCAAAAAGATGTGATGGTGTGCTTTCCTTTTGATTTGCTCTGAAAGGACATGGTGATCTCACAGGTCCTAAACCCCAACACCACTGCTACGTCCCAATGACATCTCGTTCCTCATGAAGTATGCACTTGTTCACTTCCCTTCACTGATTTGAAAGGGATGACTGGTATAAGAAATGTGGTGGAAACTGCCAATAGCCCATGCCTCCACTAATCCCATGCTTTTAGGAAGTGAGGAAGTGCACACTTCAGGAGAAAGGACAGATTGGGACATGACCCTTCTCTCAGAGATAATGTAAATCTGGCCTCATTCAGACTGCCATCTAGTGGTCTTATCCCATCCCTGCACCCTCCTCTCTCAGAACTTTTACACTGTGATTGAGTCCATTTGTTCTGGGATTCGCTGAAGGTCTGGCAGCAGTGGAGCCCTTGATCAACAAGCCTATGATTGACTAGCACTTCAACACCACGTTTCTCACAGAGGAACTGACTGTTGCTTTGCAGTACTGGGCCGACCCAACCTGCCCCATACATTCATTAAGCCCCATAGTATACACTGCATCCAACCATCCAAACCCATTCGGATTATATTTCCGTGCCCCATATAGCACCATATTCGCTATTTAGAGTACTACTTTCTGGTCAAACGTAGTGCACTATATAGGGAATAGGGTGCCATTTTTAATGCAACACATGTATGCTTTCAGCACTGGCCCGACATTAATCAAGTTGAAGGTCTGAATTCAGTTCTACCGATGTAGGTTCAGTGAACCCCTGGAAAGAGGTTTAAAATGGATGCCTTGTGTGACGTTGGTGTCCTTAGGGTGAACCTAGTAGGCAGGTAAGTCAACAACTAAGTCATTATCTTGTTTGCAGAGCTGATTGCTCAGTGCTGGAATCTCTTGGCTGATATGAGTTCACATATGGTTCTGGGTGTGGGTTGGGGAAGGTGGGGTAGAGGTAGTGGTAGAGGCAGGGGTAGAGGTAGAGGTAGAGGTAGAGGTAGGGGTAGAGGTAGTGGTAGGGGTAGAGGCAGGGGTAGAGGTAGGGGTAGAGGTAGTGGTAGAGGCAGGGGTAGGGGTAGAGGCAGGGGTAGAGGTAGGGGTAGAGGTAGGGGTAGTGGTAGAGGTAGAGGTAGTGGTAGAGGCAGGGGTAGAGGTAGGGGTAGAGGTAGGGGTAGTGGTAGGGGTAGAGGTAGAGGCAGGGGTAGAGGTAGGGGTAGAGGTAGGGGTAGTGGTAGAGGCAGGGGTAGAGGTAGGGGTAGAGGTAGTGGTAGGGGTAGTGGTAGAGATAATGGTAGTGGTAGTGGTAGAGGTAGTATGTATGTATACACTCACTAACTAAGTCGCTCTGGATAAGAGCGTCTGCTAAATGACTAAACATGTAAACAAACAAACATGGGTAGTGGTAGAGGTAGGGGTAGAGATAGTGGTAGAGGTAGAGATAGTGGTAGAGGTAGAGGTAGGGGTAGTGGTAGAGGTAGGGGTAGAGATAGTGGTAGAGGTAGGGGTAGTGGTAGAGGTAGGGGTAGAGATAGTGGTAGTGGTAGAGATAGTGGTAGTGGTAGAGATAGTGGTAGAGGTAATGGTAGAGGTAGAGGGAGAGATAGTGGTAGTGGTAGAGGTAGAGATAGTGGTAGTGGTAGTGGTAGGGGTAGTGTTGAGATAGTGGTAGAGGTAGGGGTAGTGGTAGTGGTAGAGACAGTGGTAGAGGTAGGGGTAGAGATAGTGGTAGAGGTAGAGATAGAGATAATGGTAGAGGTAGAGATAGAGATAGTGGTAGAGGTAGAGATAGTGGTAGGGGTAGAGATAGTGGTAGGGGTAGAGATAGTGGTAGAGGTAGTGGTAGTGGTAGAGATAGTGGTAGAGGTAGAGATAGAGGTAGAGATAGTGGTAGAGGTAGAGATAGTGGTAGAGGTAGGGGTAGAGATAGTGGTAGAGGTAGAGATAGTGGTAGAGGTAGAGATAGTGGTAGAGGTAGGGGTAGAGATAGTGGTAGAGGTAGGGGTAGTGGTAGAGGTAGGGGTAGTGGTAGAGATAGTGGTAGAGGTAGGGGTAGAGATAGTGATAGAGGTAGAGATAGTGGTAGAGGTAGGGGTAGAGATAGTGGTAGAGGTAGAGATAGTGGTAGAGGTAGGGGTAGAGATAGTGGTAGAGGTAGGGGTAGTGATAGAGGTAGGGGTAGAGATAGTGGTAGAGGTAGGGGTAGTGGTAGAGGTAGGGGTAGAGATAGTGGTAGAGGTAAGGGTAGAGATAGTGGTAGAGGTAGAGATAGTGGTAGAGGTAGAGATAGTGGTAGAGGTAGTGTTGAGATAGTGGTAGTGGTAGGGGTAGTGGTAGAGGTATGGGTAGAGGTAGGGGTAGAGATAGTGGTAGGGGTAGAGGTAGTGTTGAGATAGTGGTAGTGGTTGTGGTAGTGGTAGGGGTAGAGATAGTGGTAGAGGTAGGGGTAGTGGTAGAGATAGTGGTAGGGGTAGTGGTAGGGGTAGTGGTAGTGGTAGAGGTAGTGTTGAGATAGTGGTAGTGGTAGGGGTAGTGTTGAGATAGTGGTAGTGGTAGGGGTAGTGGTAGAGGTAGTGGTAGGGGTAGTGGTAGGGGTAGGGGTAGAGATAGAGGTAGAGGTAGAGGTAGGGGTAGGGGTAGGGGTAGTAACTTCAAACTGAGAATAAATATGTGCTCGCTGTTTCCTGGTGGTGTACAGGACTATTGAGGGGACAGGGGAAGTGATGGATAGGGGTTTGATGGGGAGTGATGTGGTGTGTTTGCGTGTGCAAGCGTGTGTGTGTCTGTGCATGCACGAGTGTTCACATACGTGTGTGTGTGTGTGAGAGTGACTGACCATCTCGATGAGCTCATAGCTCTCCTCCAGTTTGAGGGCTCGGTTCTGCAGGGCGGTGGCGGCACGGTGGAACACCTCCAACCACTGCTGATAGGATGACTCGCTGATCTCAGCCACAGCAAAGCACAGAGTGCGCAGCCCTGAGACACAAAGGACATACATCATCACTTAACTCACCTGAGTAAACCCAGAAGGCCTACATAACCTACTAATGACACAACGGGTGTTAACTTACGGCGAGTGACATTACTCTGCATTTTCTTTATATTACACCATTTAAAAAACCTGTGGATTATAAACTGCAGAAACGAGAAATATGCTAATTTTAGCACAGGGGATATGTTGATGTAATTCTGCCAACCTCTCACAAGGGGGTCGTATATTCATAGAGGTAAAGCAATGAAGGAAGAAAGGTTTTTGAAGTGTTTGAATAGGTCCTGTGTGTGTTAGGTAGCTAGACAGGGGGAGCTGTTCCCTCACTCACCCTCTGTGGCAAACTGCTCCAGGTGTTTCAGAGTGATTTCTTTATACCTGGAGCTGTCGGCCAGACGGTCGTAGACCACCGTGTCCTGTTTAAACAGCACAGTCATCACATATACTGTCTGGACAGCCAGCAAATAACTACCATGTAAAACAATCAACCATGTAAAATCACTGGCTACCAAACACCACCGGTGTGTCAACACAAATATACAGTGAGCTCCAAAAATATTTGGGACAATGAATTTTTTGTTGTTGTTTTGGCTCTGTACTCCAGCACTTTGGATTTTAAATGATACAATGACTATGAGGTTAAATTGCAGACTGTCAGAAATTACATCACTTTTTGTACATAGTCCCCCAATTTTAGGTGACCAAAAGTATTGGGACAAATTCACTTATATGCGTATTAAAGTAGTCAAAAGTTTACTATTTTGTCCCATATTCCTAGCACCCAATGACTACATCAAGCTTGTGACTCTACAAACTTGTTGGATGCATTTGCTGTTTGTTTTGGTTGTGTTTATGATTTTGTGCCCAATAGAAATTAATGTTAAATAATGTATTGGGTCATTTTGGAATCACTTTTATTGTAAATAAGACTATATTTCTAAACACTTCTACATTAATGTGGATGCTACCATGATTAAGGATAATCCTGAATGAATCGTTAATAATGATGAGTGAGAAAGTTACAGACGCACAAATATCATACCCCCAAGACATGCTAACCTCTCACCATTACAATAACAGGGGAGTTTAGCATTTTTGGGGGGGTATGATATTTGTGCATCTGTAACTTTCTCATAGAGTCAAATCAACAAAATGTGTCAATGTCCCAATACTTTTGGAGCTCACTGTCTATGAATACATGTTCATGAATATATGTACTGTACGTCTATACCGAACACCCAATAGTTAGACAGCAACTATACAACTGCAGTACTATTTCTATAGAAACTTGAAAGGGAGAGGCATTTCAGTATCTCTCCTGAACATGTTCCAATGTTGCCTTTTAATTCCTATTACAACATTGTTCTGTCTTCTTCATGTGCAAATCAAAAATAAAATAATGTGTGATCTTGATATCAGATCTTTTGTCTGTTACAGGAATAATTGTTTCTTTCGGAAGAGAAGCAATAAGAGAGAAGCATTTGACACCAGCGCTGTGCTGTGGTAATGATGGTCTGTCACGTGCGTTGCCATGGAGATGGCGAGAGAGGGGGAGCTAGAGAGAGAATGAAAGAGGAAAAGAGCGAGCGCAAGAGAGAGAGCGAGAAAAAGACAGAGAGAGCTAGAGAGAGAATGAAAGACAGACAAAGGAAAAGAGTGAGAGAGCGAGGGAGGGCGAGAGAAAGAGAGAGAGAGCTAGAGAAACACTCACAGCTCCTTTGCAGTAGAGGCGGATCTTGCCAGATGGAGTACGTATGATGACTGACATCCTCTTCCTAGTGCTGAGAGACAGAAAACCATCACAATGTTAAAGCTACGACAGAACATTACACCTACTGTAACTAGCAGAGACAAAACATTATCACCTACTGTAACTAGCAGCGACAGAACATTATCACCTACTGTAACTAGCAGCGACAGAACATTATTACCTACTGTAACTAGCAGCGACAGAACATTATCACCTACTGTAACTAGCAGCGACAGAACATTATCACCTACTGTAACTAGCAGAGACAAAACATTATCACCTACTGTAACTAGCAGAGACAAAACATTATCACCTACTGTAACTAGCAGCGACAGAACATTATCACCTACTGTAACTAGCAGCGACAGAACATTATCACCTACTGTAACTAGCAGAGACAAAACATTATCACCTACTGTAACTAGCAGAGACAAAACATTATCACCTACTGTAACTAGCAGAGAGAACATTTGTGAAAGTAAAATATATCACACCTTTGTATCAAGCTAAATTCACTAAATTAAAACAAGTCCATCGAGAACATATGCCAGGGTGGTCGCATAAAAATTAATCTACTGTAAAATGTGTGGCAAGGCTGTTGCATTGCCAACATGGTGTCATAATTACCACTGTCAGCCTCCTGTATTTTAGTGGCACCTCACCACCTGCATGCCACTTTGACCGAGGCACAGTACCTGACCATGTTTAAACATCTAAATCACGTGTCAAAACTCATTCCACGGAGGGCTGAGTGTCTGCAGGTTTTCACTCCTCCTTTGTACTTGATTGATCATTTAAGGTCACTGATTAGTAAGGAACTCCCCTCACGTGGTTGTCTAGGTCTTAATTGAAAGGAAAAACCAAAAGCCAGTAGACACTAGGCCCTCCATGGAATGAGTTTGACACCCCTGATCTAAATGAAGACATCTGCAGTTCATTTAGAAGTAGAACAAACAGATTCTGAGGGAACTGTAAGAGTGGATGGGAGTAAATGAAGCCGTACCTGGTGAACTCTAGAACATGGAGCAGTTCATACTTCTCCTCGGCTCCCAGCTGAGAACAAAACGACAGAGACAGTCATTGCACTTTAAGTAATTGACTCTAAACTAGCCTTCCTTTGCCTCACTATGAAAGTAACCCAACGTTCTCCTTTTGACCCGTCTAATCTTAATTGAACTAAACAGTTCTCAGTCAGCCCGCTCCACTCGGATGCGGCGAGTAAGCAAACTTAATGAGTTTCCTTAATTGTCGAGACCACCTGGTACAATTGCCGATGATTACATGTACATCGAGGAGCTTTCGCAGGCCTAATAAAAGGTTAAGGACCTAGACAAATGTCTTGGAAATGTCGTACTTTGGAGAAACTTTTGAAAAGGGCTTTGGCCTCCGTGCCGCTCTACCTCCTCCCTAAGTGCAATTATCAGGTTAGCCAATTACAGGAAACAAAGTGCCCTTAGGTTAGAGGAGGACGCGTTCACACGCAATTGCGTAACCTTAATCTAATTGAGTCTAATTTAGAAGAGTGGTTATTTTCCACCACGGGGCCTGTGCTCTAGCTACATGCTCCATGAAAGACCTCGGTCCAAATAGTAGGATCTTTCTTTTTTTTTGGAATGGTCCCAGAAGTACAAACTCTACCCATCTGGCAGTCCAGGCAGGCTCAGCCAAACGCTCAAAGGAGCGCTCTATGTATTGCATTATGTGGATTATAGTGCATTGATTTCGTGTTACTTTTATGCTGATCTCACAAAATTAATCTCCATGTAAATGGACAAAAAGAAAAAGTATTTGTATCGTCCTGAAAGAAAACAAATCCTACTTGAACATAGGTCTACTCCACAGTACATTGGTCCGATCCTCAAGGATCTCCCGTCTCTTACAGAGGATGCGTCCCAAACTCTATTCTCTATATAGCGCACTGTTTTTGACCAGGGCCCATAGTGGTATGGTCAAAAGCAGGGCACTATCAAGGGAATAGAGTGCCACATTTTGAGATGAAGCCTCAAGATATTTAATCAGACGGAGGCCTCAAACTGCTGTAGGATTGTCATAGCGACAAGTTCCTCTCCTCCTTGATGACATTTTAAAGTGAGAGAGAGGACTCGTCTGAGCTCTGAGGGACAATAGAGGTGTTCTGTGGTTACACAAAAAGCACTGTGTCTGTCCCTGTGGTGGCTAAAGAAAGACTTTCATTCCTAGCTATATGGTGAAAATAAATAAGGCAAATGATTGTGTTATATACGGGATGTGGAGCTATTTCTCCATTGAAACACATTGCAATGCTATTTCTGCTAGGGATGGGCATTTGAAATGATTACACTATTCGAATAATATCATGATATACTATATATACAAAAGTATGTGGACACCCCTTCAAATTAGTGGATTTGGCTAGTTCAGCCACACCCATTGCTGACAGGTGTATAAAATCGAGCACACCGCCATGCAATCTCCATAGACAAACATTGGCAGTAGAATGAGCTTATTGAAGAGCTCCGTGACTTTCAACGTGGCACCGTCATAGAATGCCACCTTTCCAACAAGTCAGTTAGGCACATTTCTGCCCTGCTAGAGCTGCCCCGGGCAACTGTAAGTGTGTTTATTGCAAACGTCTAGGAGTAACAATGGCTCAGCCACGATGTGGTAGGCCACACAAGCTCATAGAACGGGACCGCCGAGTGCTGAAGCGCGTAGCGCGTAAAAATTATCTGTCCTCGGTTGCAACACTCACTACCGAGTTCCAAACTGCCTCTGGAAGCAACATCAGCACAATAACTGTTCGTCAGGAGCTTCATGAAATAGGGTTCCATGGCCGAGCAGCCTCAAACAAGCCTAAGATCACCCTGCGCAATGCCAAGCGTCGGCTGGAGTGGTGTAAAGCTCGCCGCCATTGGACTCTGGAGCAGTAGAAATGCGTTCTCTGGAGTGATTACTCAAGCTTCACCATCTGGCAGTCCAACGGATGAATCTGGGTTTGGCGGATGCCAGGAGAATGCTACATTCCCCAATGCATAGTGCCAACTGTAAAGTTTGGTGGAGGTGGAATAATGGTCTGGGGCTGTTTGTCATGGTTCGGGCTAGGCCCCTTAACTCCAGTGAAGGGAAATCTTAACACTACAGCATACAATTCTAGACGAATGTCAACTTTGTGGCAATAGTTTGGAGAAGGCCCTTTCCTGTTTTAGCATGACAATGCCCCTGCGCACAAAGCGAGGTCCATACAGAAATGGTTTGTCGAGATCGGCGTGGAAGAACTTGACTGGCCAATTTATCATACCATCTGCTAGTGCCCGTCTTGACTGCATCAAATCGTTGTAAAGAAGCTAGCTAGCTACAGTAGCCAGCTAAGTTAGCCAGCTAGCTAGCTTAAGTAGCAAGGCTAATTGAGGCCGTTTTGCTGCACTCCCTGCACTGGTCTACAACAAATCCATTTATATGAAACAACATCCTACCTGTTGGTTGATCATTGTAGCCTACTCATTCTCATTATGCCAACTTAATTCTGTAATTTTAATTCCATTTTGCATTGATTAGAAATCTCCCACTTTACATGGAGCCTCTGACTGTAGTGCCGCTGTGATTGGACAGTAACAAGGTAAACGTGTGAAACGTGTGTAGGCTCTTTTATTTTTATGGATCACACTCATAAAAACTGTCATAAAACTGTTGTTTTGCTAAAATGTAAAGGTCTGTCCTTGTAGGCTATGTAGCAATACCATATAGATCATTTTAAAGTCATTTTAGACAAAGCCTTTTCATTGTTAAAATAGGCCTATATTTTTTTTCTCCCAGGTAAAAGAAACCTAACGTCTGTTCAGATATTCGGATAACAATCAGAGCGCTTTATTAATACAACGCTCTGCACACGGTGACAGTAGTCTTTCAGTACAGGGCAATGTTTGGCAGCCCTACCTCAAAACGTTTGCACACAAGTGGTACTGTAGATGGGGTAGGTTACCACCTTACAATGTAGAGAGCTTTAAGAGCTGCTTTAAGAGCTACAGAACAGCAGTGAAAGGCACAATAGCATTGTTTTCATTTTCATTATCACAATTTATTTTGTTTATACCGTAGAAATAGAATCACTAGAATAAGAATCGTATTTCTATGGATTTTACTGCATCTACTCACCGCTTGTATGATGACACTGTCTGGGGTTCTACCGGAGAACACAAAGCCCAGGTTTGCCGCTGCTCTCACCAGAGCCCCTTCGTCTGTAGAACCAGAGGAGAGCCCAAGTTAGGGTTGGAGACCAGAAGTGCACCAGAACAGCAAAACAAGTATTACATTAGAGACGCATGTGATGCCACCACTAAAAAGTGCTGACCAAGACAGTTGGGGTCTAACTAAGCACTTGGAAGAATGTAGTTCTAGACCTCCAAAATGATCATACGGTTGTTTATAAAAGAGTGCTACAACCACCATTTGTACATACAGTGCCTTCGGAAAGTATTCAGACCCCTTCCCCTTTTCCACATTTTGTTAAGTTACAGCCGTATTCTAAAATGGATTAAACATCTTTTCCCTCATCAATCTACACACAATACCCCATAATGACAAAGCAAAAACAGGTTTTTAGATTTATTTGCAAATGTATTACAAATAGAAAACAGAAATACCTTATTTACATAAGTTATCAAACCCTTTGCTATGATACTCGAAATTGAGCTCAGGTGCATCCCTGTTTACAATGATCATCCTTGAGATGTTTCTACAACTTGACTGGAGTCCACCTGTGGTAAATTAAATTGATTGAACATGATTTGGAAAGGCACACACCTGTCTATATAAAGACCCTGAGTTGACAGTGCATGTCAGAGCAAAAACCAAGCCATGATGTCGAAATAATTGTACGTAAAGCTCCGAGACAGGATTGTGTCGAGGCACAGCTCTGGGGAAGGGTACCAAAACATTTCTGCAGCATTGAAGATCCCCAAGAACACAGTGGCCTCCATCATTCTTAATTGGAAGAAGTTTGGAACCACCAAGACTCTTACTAGAGCTGGCCGCCCAGCCAAACTGAGAAATTGATCGGGGAAGAAGGGCCTTGGTCAGGGAGGTGACCAAGAACCCGATGGTCACTCTGACAGAGCTCCAGAGTACCTCTGTGGAGATGGGAGAACCTTCCAGAAGGACAACCATCTCTGTAGCACTCCACCAATCAGGCCTTCATGTTAGAGTGGCCAGAAGGAAGTCACTCCTCAGTAAAAGGTACATGACAGCCCGCTTGGAGTTTGACAAAAGGCACCTAACGGACTCTCAGACCATGAGAAACAAGATTCTCTGGTACGATGAAACCAAGATTGAACACTTTGGCCTGAATGCCAAGCGACACGTCTAGAGGAAACCTGGCACCACCCTTACAGTGAAGCATGGTGGTGGCAGCATCATGCTGTGGGGATGTTTTTCAGCGGCAGGGACTGGGAGACTAGTCAGGATCGAGGGAAATATGAACGAAGCAAACTACAGAGAGATCCTTCATGAAAACCTGCTCCAGAGCACTCAGGACCTCAGACTGGGGCGAAGGGACAGCCAAGACAACGCAGGAGTGGCTTCTGGACAAGTCTCTCTGAATGCCCTTGAGTGGCCCAGCCAGAGCCCAGACTTGAACCCGATCTAACATCTCTGGAGAGACCTGAAAATAGCTTTGCAGCGACGCTCCCCATCCAACCTGACAGAGCTTGAGAGGATCTGCAGAGAAGAATGGGAGAAACTCCACAAATACAGTTGTCCCAAGCTTGTAGCGTCATACCCAAGAAGACTAGAAGTTGTAATAGCTGCCAAATGTGCTTCAACAAAGTACTGAGTAAAGAGTCTGAATACTTATGTAAATGTGATATTTCCGTTTTAATGTTTTATTACATTTACATTTTAATAGACGCTCTTATCCAGAGCGACTTACAGTTTTTTAGTGAGTGCATACATTTTCATACTGGCACCCCGTGGGAATCGAACCCACAACCCTGCCGTTGCAAACGCTTTGTCATTATGGGGTATTGTGTGTAGATTGAGGAAAACAATGTATTTAATCCATTTTAGAATAAGGCTGTAACGTAACAAAATGTTGAAAAAGTCAAGGGGTCTGAATACTTTCCGAATGCACTGTGTGTATGTACAGTTGAAGTCGGAAGTTTACATACACCTTAGCCAAATACATTTAAACTCAGTTTCACAATTCCTGAGATTAAATCCTAGTAAAAATTCCCTGTCTTAGGTCTGTTAGGATCACCACTTTATTTTAAGAATGTGAAATGTCAGAATAAAATAATGATTTATTTAACCTTTTATTTCTTTCATCACATTCCCAGTGGGTCAGAAGTTTACATACACTCAATTAGTATTTGGTAGCATTGCCTTTAAATTGTTTAACTTGGGTCAAACGTTTTGGGTAGCCTTCCACAAGCTTCCCACAATAAGTTGGGTGAATTTTGGCCCATTCCTCCTGACAGAGCTGGTGTAACTGAGTCAGGTTTGTAGGCCTCCTTGCTCGCACACGCTTTTTCAGTTCTGCCAACACATTTTCTGTAGGATGGAGGTCAGGGCTTTGTGATGGCCACTCCAATACCTTGACTTTGTTGTCCTTAAGCCATTTTGCCACAACTTTGGAAGTATGCTTGGGGTCATTGTCCATTTGGAAGACCCATTTGCGACCAAGCTTTAACTTCCTGACTGATGTCTTGAGATGTTGCTTCAATATATCCACATCCTTTTCCTTCCTCATGATGCCATCTATTTTGTGAAGTGCCACAGTCCCTCCTGCAGCAAAGCACCCCACAGCATGATGCTGCCACCCCCATGCTTCACGGTTGGGATGGTGTTTTTCGGGTTGCAAGCATCCCCCTTTTTTCTCCAAACATAACGATGGTAATTATGGCCAAAAAGTTATATTTTTATTTCATCAGACCAGAGGACATTTCTCCAAAAAGTATGATCTTTGTCCCCATGTGCAGTTGCAAACCGTAGTCTGGCTTTTTTATGGCGGTTTTGGAGCAGTGGCTTATTCCTTGCTGAGCGGCCTTTCAGGTTATGTCGATATAGGACTCGTTTTACTGTGGATATAGATACTTTTGTACCTGTTTCCTCCAGCATCTTCACAAGGTCCTTTGCTGTTGTTCTGGGATTGATTTGCACTTTTCGCACCAAAGTAAGTTAATCTCTAGGAGACAGAACATGTCTCCTTCCTGAGCGGTATGACGGCTGCGTGGTCCCATGGTGTTTATACTTGCATACTATTGTTTGTACAGATGAACGTGGTACCTTCAGGCGTTTGGAAATTGCTCCCAAGGATGAACCAGACTTGTGGAGGTCTACCATTTTTTTTCTGAGGTCTTGGCTGATTTCTTTTGATTTTCCCATGATGTCAAGCAAAGAGGCACTGAGTTTGTGTATGTAAACTTCAGACCCACTGGAATTGTGATACAGTGAATTATAAGTGAAATAAACTGTCTGTAAACAATTGTTGGAAAAATTACTTGTGTCATGCACAAAGTAGATGTCCTAACCGACTTGCCAAAACTATAGTTTGTTAACAAGAAATGTGTGGAGTGGTTGAAAAACAAGTTTTAATGACTCCAACCTAAGTGTATGTAAACTTCCGACTTCAACTGTATGTATGCATGTATGTATGCATGTATGCATGCAGGTACAGTGGGGAGAACAAGTATTTGATACACTGCCAATTTTGCAGGTTTTCCTACTTACAAAGCATGTAGAGGTCTGTAATTGTTATCATAGGTACACTTCAACAGTGAGAGACGGAATCTAAAACAAAAATCCAGAAAATCACATTGTATGATTTTTAAGTAATTAATTTGCATTTTATTGCATGACATAAGTATTTGATCACCTAACAACCAGTAAGAATTCCGGCTCTCACAGACCTGTTAGTTTTTCTTTAAGAAGTCCTCCTGTTCTCCACTCATTACCTGTATTAACTGCACCTGTTTGAACTCGTTACCTGTATAAAAGACACCTGTCCACACACTCAATCAAACAGACTCCAACCTCTCCACAAATGCCAAGACCAGAGATCTGTGTAAGGACATCAGGGATAAAATTGTAGACCTGCAAAAGGTGGGATGGGCTACAGGACAATAGGCAAGCAGCTTGGCGAGAAGGCAACAACTGTTGGCGCAATTATTAGAAAATGGAAGAAGTTCAAGATGACGGTCAATCACCCTCGGTCTGGGGCTCCATGCAAGATCTCACCTCGTGAGGCATCAATGATCATGAGGAAGGTGAGGGATCAGCCCAGAACTACACGGCAGGACCTGGTCAATGACCTGAAGAGAGCTGGGACCACAGTCTCAAAGAAAACCATTAGTAACACACTACGCCATCATGGATTAAAATCCTGCAGCGCACGCAAGGTCCCCCCTGCTCAAGCCAGCGCAAATCCAGGCCCGTCTGAAGTTTGCCAATGACCATCTGGATGATCCAGAGGAGGAATGGGAGAAGGTCATGTGGTCTGATGAGACAAAAATATAGCTTTTTGGTCTAAACTCCACTCGCCGTGTTTGGAGGAAGAAGAAGGATGAGTACAACCCCAAGAACACCATCCCAACCGTGAAGCATGGAGGTGGAAACATCATTATTTGGGGATGCTTTTCTGCAAAGGGGACAGGACGACTGCACCGTATTGAGGGGAGGATGGATGGGGCCATGTATCGCGAGATCTTGGCCAACAACCTCCTTCCTTCAGTAAGAGCATTGAAGATGGGTCGTGGCTGGGTCTTCCAGCATGACAACGACCCGAAACACACAGCCAGGGCAACTAAGGAGTGGCTCCGTAAGAAGCATCTCAAGGTCCTGGAGTGGCCTAGCCAGTCTCCAGACCTGAACCCAATAGAACATCTTTGGAGGGAGCTGAAAGTCCGTATTGCCCAGCGACAGCCCCGAAACCTGAAGGATCTGGAGAAGGTCTGTATGGAGGAGTGGGCCAAAATCCCTGCTGCAGTGTGTGCAAACCTGGTCAAGACCTACAGGAAACGTATGATCTCTGTAATTGCAAACAAAGGTTTCTGTACCAAATATTAAGTTCTGCTTTTCTGATGTATCAAATATTTATGTCATGCAATAAAATGCAAATTAATTACTTAAAAATCATACAATGTGATTTTCTGGATTTTTGTTTTAGATTCCTTCTCTCACAGTTGAAGTGTACCTATGATAAAAATTACAGACCTCTACATGCTTTGTAAGTAGGAAAACCTGCAAAATCGGCAGTGTATCAAATACTTGTTCTCCCCACTGTATGTATACATACACAGTGTTTAAAGTGTATTTTATATTGTATTATACAGGGCGCATTTGGAAAAGAGACCTAGATCTCAATCTCTACCACAGCCTTGGTGCCTGTTGAACACGACCCTGCATTCTACCACTTCAAAACATCTAGCCTTGGTGGATCAAAGCATATGAAGTCAGATTGAACTTGTATAATATAATAGAGAATACTCAGGGTTAATGTGCATCCTTTAAGTATTGTTCCGATGTCTGTTCCACTACTGCACAAAGAAATTGCTGTCTTTTGTATACTGGTCACGTCCCAGTTTGTGTCACTCCCATCTTCAATAAGGTATTGATGTCATTAGTTGATATCGATGTGATGGTGTTGTCATTATATGTCTGCAGACGATACGGAGAGGTTTGAGGTGCGTGGCAAACAATGAGACTTAGGAACACAGGAAATTGAGGCAGGACAAGGTAAGTGGTCGCCTAGAGACGGCCATTTATTCAACGTCAACTGGAGATCCTCTGCTCCTGTACTCTTATATTTGATTGGTAGATTGATTGACGGACGTTTGGTGACTGACGTGGCATTTCAAGCTATCATAAGGCTGTCAAAAGGCTATTAAGAGCAGTTGTAAGGCTGTCATAGAGCAGTGCTGTGAGGTCAGGACTGGTGGGCCGTACCTGGCGAGGCAGCCTGGTAGACGATCTTATCGTCGGTGTGCTCGGGGACGGCCGTGTGACAGATGGCCAACATGGTCATGAAGTCCAGGATGACAGGAGCTGTGGGCTGCAGAGGGAGGGGAAGAGAGGGGAAGAGAGAGAAAGAGAGCGAGAGGGGGAGGGGAGCAGGGAGAATGAGAAAGTGGAGGGAGCGAAAGAGAGAGAGGGAGAGAGGACACATCATTAGAGAGCATGACCAATTACCACTGGTAAATGATGGCTCACCTAACAACCACAATGTACACACAGTCACTTCCAAGACACCTGCAAATAATAGCCTTTATTGACCGACTGATGATCAAACTGAATATGATGTTGGAAATCTATCTTTCCTATATCTGTGATTTCTTTATGGGAATAACTCTACCCCCAAAAGGACTAGCGATGATGACAAGTATATACATTAGCTCCACAAGACTGCTTCGTCATATCCTCTGTTCCTTCAAGAGCATATGTAGTAGCGTACGCAGAGTTCATGAGATGCTGCTCAGGGCTGGGTTATGAGTAGGGCTGCATCCCAAATTTACATTTACATGTTAGTCATTTAGCAGACGCTCCTATCCAGAGCGACTTACAGTAGTGAGTGCATACATTTTCGTACTGGTCCCCCGTGGGAATCGAACCCACAAACCTGGCGTTGCAAGCGCCATGCTCTACCAACTGAGCCACACGGGACTGAGCCAAATGACACCCTATTCCTTACATAGAGCACTACTTCCAAAAACAGTGCACTATAAAAGCATAAGGAATATGGTGCCATTTGGTATGCAGCCAGGGTTAAGGAAGAGAGAGTGGAGGAGCTGGAGGGCTGGTTGATGCTACTGGGGCTGGTTGATGCTACTGGGGCTGGTTGATGCTACTGGGGCTTCCATCTGGGCTGGGATTGAATGAACACCAGCCCAGTGTCAGTGACCTCAGTTGGGCCAATAATGACAACAAACCCCAAAAGTAACAGCATGGATCTACAGTAGGGTAGGTCAACAGCATGGATCTACAGTAGGGTAGGGTTAGTCAACAGCATGGATCTACAGTAGGGTAGGGTTAGTCAACAGCATGGATCTACAGTAGGGTAGGGTTAGTCAACAGCATGGATCTACAGTAGGGTAGGGTTAGTCAACAGCATGGATCTACAGTAGGGTAGGGTTAGTCAACAGCATGGATCTGCAGTAGGGTAGGGTTAGTCAACAGCATGGATCTGCAGTAGGGTAGGGTTAGTCAACAGCATGGCTCTACAGTAGGGTTAGTCAACAGCATGGATCTGCAGTAGGGTTAGTCAACAGCATGGATCTACAGTAGGGTTAGTCAACAGCATGGATCTACAGTAGGGTAGGGTTAGTCAACAGCATGGATCTACAGTAGGGTGGGGTTAGTCAACAGCATGGATCTGCAGTAGGGTTAGTCAACAGCATGGATCTACAGTAGGGTTAGTCAACAGCATGGATCTACAGTAGGGTTAGTCAACAGCATGGATTTACAGTAGGGTTAGTCAACAGCATGGATCTACAGTAGGGTTAGTCAACAGCATGGATCTACAGTAGGGTGTGGTTAGTCAACAGCATGGATCTACAGTAGGGCGGGGTTAGTCAACAGCATGGACCTACAGTAGGGTGTGGTTAGTCAACAGCATGGATCTACAGTAGGGTTAGTCAACAGCATGGATCTACAGTAGGGTTAGTCAACAGCATGGATCTACAGTAGGGTTAGTCAACAGCATGGATCTACAGTAGGGTTAGTCAACAGCATGGATCTACAGTAGGGTTAGTCAACAGCATGGATTTACAGTAGGGTTAGTCAACAGCATGGATCTACAGTAGGGTTAGTCAACAGCATGGATCTACAGTAGGGCGGGGTTAGTCAACAGCATGGACCTACAGTAGGGTGTGGTTAGTCAACAGCATGGATCTACAGTAGGGTTAGTCAACAGCATGGATCTACAGTAGGGTGTGGTTAGTCAACAGCATGGATCTACAGTAGGGTTAGTCAACAGCATGGATCTACAGTAGGGTAGGGTTAGTCAACAGCATGGATCTACAGTAGGGTTAGTCAACAGCATGGATCTACAGTAGGGTAGGGTTAGTCAACAGCATGGATCTACAGTAGGGTAGGGTTAGTCAACAGCATGGATCTGTAGTAGGGTTAGTCAACAGCATGGATCTGTAGTAGGGTTAGTCAACAGCATGGATCTGTAGTAGGGTAGGGTTAGTCAACAGCATGGAGTGGTTAGTGAACTGGCTTCCAGTAGAGAATACCGTACATATTCAGAATATATGGAAAACAGGTATTGGTACTGACCCTGTATATAGTTTACTATGGGTTTTCTTATTTTATATACAGTGCATTCGGAAACTATTCAGACCCCTTGACTTTTTCCACATTTTGTTATGTTACAGCCTTATTCTGAAATGGATTAAATAGTTTTTTCCCCCTCATCCATCTACACAAAATACCTCATAATTACAAAGCAAAAACAGGTTTAGAAATGTTTGCAAATGTATTAAAACAAAAGAAACGGAAATATCACATTTCTATAAGTATTCAGACTCTTTACTCAGTACTTTGTTGAAGCACCTTTGGCAGCGATTAGACAAGTCTTCTTGGGTATGACGCTACAAGCTTGGCACACCTTTATTTGTGGAGTTTCTCCCATTCTTCTCTGCAGATCCTCTCAAGCTCTGTCAGGTTGGATGGGGAGCGTTGCTGCACAGTTATTTTCAGGTATCTCCAGTGATGTTTGATCGGGTTCAAGTCAAGGCTCTGGCTGGGCCACTCAAGGACATTCAGAGACTTGTCCCGAAACCATTCCTGCGTTGTCTTGGCTGTGTGCTTAGGGTCGTTGTCCTATTGGAAGGTGAACCTTCGCCCCAGTCTGAGGTCCTGAGCGCTCTGGAGCAGGTTTTCATCAAGGATCTCTCTGTACTTTGCTCCGTTCATCTTTCCCTCGATCCTGACTAGTCTTTGCCGCTGAAAAACATCCCCACAGCATAATGCTGCCACCACCATGCTTCACCGTAGGGATGGTGCCAGGTTTCCTCCAGATGTGACGCTTGGCATTTAGGCCAAAGAGTTCAATCTTGGTTTCATCAGACCAGATAATCTTGTTTCTCATGGTCAGAGTCCTTTAGGTGCCTTTTTGGCAAACTCCAAGCGGGTTGTCAAGTGCCTTTTACTGAGGAGTGGCTTCCGTCTGGCCAATCTACCATAAAGGCCTGATTGGTGGAGTGCTGCAGAGATGGTTGTCTTCTGGAAGGTTCTCCCATCTCCACAGAGGAACTCTGGAGCTCTGTCAGAGTGACCATCGGGTTATTGGTGACCTCCCTCCCTGATTTGGTACCCTTCCCCAGATCTGTGCCTCGACACAATCCTGTCTCGGAGCTCTACGGACAATTCCATCGACATCATGGCTTGGTTTTTGCTCTGACATACACTGACAACTGTGGGACCTTATATAGACAGGTGTGTGCCTTTCCAAATAATGTCCAATCAATTGAATTTACCACAATCAAGTTGTAGAAAGATCAAGGATGATCAATGGAAACAGGATGCACTTGAGCTCAATTTCGAGTCTCATAGCAAAGGGTCTGAATACTTATGTAAATACGGTATCTGTTTTTTATTTTTAATACATTTGGAAACATTTCAGAAAAACGTGTTTTCGCTTTGTCATTATGGGGTATTGTGTGTAGCTTGATAATCCATTTTAGAATAAGGCTGTAACGTAACAAAATGTGGAAAAAGTCAAGGGGACTGAATACTTTCCGAATGCACTGTGTATATATAAAAACATTTGTATTAGTTATACTATTTTGATATTGATTACTGCAATGTTGGGTAGAGCATGTAAGTTAAGCATTTCACTGTTAATTGTGCATGTGACAATAAAACTTGAAAACCGTAAAGGATAATATTTTCTTTAAAAAAACTGTGTGCTTGCTTCAGCTCTCTGAATACAGTACATATCAATAATATAAAATTAAAGCCTTCACTTCTGTACCTGTTGTTCTGACAAGATGTCTATCAGCTACCCCTTATTTGTACCATATCATATGAAAACCTCAAAGAAGGACTCACAGTTATAAAAAAAGAAACTCTACGCATTTGATTACTGCTGCTTTTGTCATTATTGTCCTCAGGTCCGTGACGCAAGCTCTTTGAAGAGATATGGCCAGGCGGGGAACAGAGGAGCGATGAAAGAGAAAAACCGGAGAAAAATCAAAGGCCTTCTTCCAAATGAGAGTACACAGAGGCTATTACAGACCAGGTGGCTGTTTGGCCGCTCCCTGTCACAGCAGAATGCTAAATCGGGTTTGGGTGACAGGTAGGGCTCGCTACAGGAGGGGTGTGTGTGTGTTGTTGTGTGTTGTTTGTGTGTTGTGTGTGTGTGTGTGTGTGTGTGTGTGCGTGCGAGCATATGACAGAACAGGGTGATGGTCACCTAAGAGGAGAGAGAGGGCACTACAGACAGCTCGAATGTTCCGATTAGATGTGACAGCTAATAGGACCGACACGACAGTACTGGCTCGGCCCACAGCCCCGTGGGCGCCTCTGTAGCCTAATCTGTGTCATGGCGCCAGTGACGGACACTCATTGCTTCGGACGTGACAGGTGCTGGAAGTTTAGCGGGACTTGCAGGAAGTCGTGTAAAGGGATTCTGCCTCCGTCTCCCTGCCTTCTATCTCGGAGCACTAAGCAAACCAACCAACCAGACACACAGCCTGCATCCCAAAGGGCACCCTATTGCCCTTTATAGTGCACTACTTTTGACCAGAGCCCATAGGGTGTACTATATAGGGAAGGGCTGGGAATTGCCAGGAACCTCACGATACAATATTATCACCATACTTCGGTGCCGATACGACATGTATTGAGACTCGATACTGTGATTCTGTTGCGACTAGATGATCTATTCCATGTTCCAAACGTATTGCTCACCATGTGTCTGCTGCAGAGGGACGAGAGGGAGCCATGAGAACTAGTTTTGATCAGTCAGGGAAATAAAAATGCTGAAAACTAATTGGCTTCCTATTTAAAAAGAAGATGGAGAACAAGCTATGAAGGAAAGATGCTGGGGGTTTTGGTGCAGGTACAGCCAACTAGGGCAAAAATAATATTGCGATATTGTCAAAACTATACGATATATAGTTACAAATAATATACCGATATGTAACTGTATCGATTTTTTCCCCCCTCACTAATATAGGGAATCGGGTGCCATTTGGGACAGCTAGACTGACCACTCCACAGCCTGAAAACATGTCCAGTGACTCGAGAATGTGAAAAGCACCAGAGGGTGACGTTAATTTTTTTAGGTACCCTTGCTCCCCCAGGTCACCGATGCCGTCATTGCTGCTGTATCCACAGGGTTTGTCACAAACAGCCAGGGGCCATGTTAAACTGTTGTTAATTGCTGGGATTAGTTGTGTGTAAGGACATTTGAGCTCCGAGTACAGTAAGCCAAACACAGACGGGCAAAGGAGGAAGTGTTTGAATTTAGTGCATGGAAGAAGTGTTACGGTAAGGCTAGACGATCAGCCAGTCGGTTTCCCAGCTTTAGCACAGGTTTGCTGGTTTACGATCCCAGGTAAAATCTACTACTGTTGTATCCTTGAGCAAGGCACTTAATCCCAAAACTACCTCAAGGGGTGCTGTACTGTGGCTGGCCTTGTGCTCTCTCGAATATGTGAGTGTTTGTGTTGTATGGTGATGTTGACAAAAGAGCAGAAGACACATTTCCGGTGTATTAGTTGGACAAATAAAGTTGTTGTAGTAGAAGTACAACTAAGCCACCATATTCGGGTTCAGGTTGACTCAGAATGTGTTCAAGAACAAGGAAGAGGACACTGGTAAGATGCATGAGCAGCACCACCGATTCTACAAAGCAAGGTTGAACTCTTGTGCTTTATGGAAGAGAGCTTTCATTCTTTACATCAGTGGCATCACATCACAACTACAATCTCTCCACACATGAAAAGGTCTCTTCAAATACCACAGGGGGTAACAGAAGAAGAAAAAGAACAGAAATAAAGTATTCCATCCAAGCTTATCAAATCACCTTTATTTTATTTAATTTTTTTAAATGTCTCCAATACAAAAGAGAAGAAACACCAATACCTCCCATACAAATTATGTTAATTAATGAATTAGGCCTAGTTAATGTCATACCGCCAGCGACTACTTCATTATCATCAACAAATCCTTACAGGGGATTGTGATTTACAAACAACGAACCAGCGCTTGTTCACTTTGTATGCAATTAGGGCTCCGAGTTGGCAACACACTACATATATCTGTATGTCATTAAAACGGATCCTACCCACAAACTCCTTAACGGCACCGAGGAGTTTGTGCTGTCACAACACGGCAAACATCACAGTGGGATTACTTCGTATCCCCGGGCGACGCCGTGCTGGCTAGCCACATAATCAGAAGTGACATCCTGCCTCCAACGCCGTCTGGTGACCCGATGACTCAACCAGCCAATCAATCACGGCTTTTTATCCATCTTGCTTCTCACAGACAGCGCTACACAGCTACGCTACAGGAGATGGTTGCTGCCTTTGAGTGTCTCCAGTGTTTGCAGGATTGGGGCAAATTTATTTAACGTTGTTTTTCCAGAGTTCGATAGCATGACACAGATTTGAATAAAGCGTGGAAGATAATACTGTATGACCACCTGCCTCTATATATTCCATAAATAATATATGCTATATACAGTGGGGGGGAAAAGTATTTAGTCAGCCACCAATTGTGCAAGTTCTCCCACTTAAAAAGATGAGAGAGGCCTGTAATTTTCATCATAGGTACACGTCAACTATGACAGACAAAATGAGAAGAAAAAAAATCCAGAAAATCACATTGTAGGATTTTTAATGAATTTATTTGCAAATTCTGGTGGAAAATAAGTATTTGGTCAATAACAAAAGTTTCTCAATACTTTGTTATATACCCTTTGTTGGCAATGACACAGGTCAAACGTTTTCTGTAAGTCTTCACAAGGTTCACACACACTGTTGCTGGTATTTTGGCCCATTCCTCCATGCAGATCTCCTCTAGAGCAGTGATGTTTTGGGGCTGTCACTGGGCAACACGGACTTTCAACTCCCTCCAAAGATTTTCTATGGGGTTGAGATCTGGAGACTGGCTAGGCCACTCCAGGACCTTGAAATGCTTCTTACGAAGCCACTCCTTCGTTGCCCGGGTGGTGTGTTTGGGATCATTGTCATGCTGAAAGACCCAGCCACGTTTCATCTTCAATGCCCTTGCTGATGGAAGGAGGTTTTCACTCAAAATCTCACGATACATGGCCCCATTCATTCTTTCCTTTACACGGATCAGTCGTCCTGGTCCCTTTGCAGAAAAACAGCCCCAAAGCATGATGTTTCCACCCCCATGCTTCACAGTAGGTATGGTGTTCTTTGGATGCAACTCAGCATTATTTGTCCTCCAAACACGACGAGTTGAGTTTAACAAAAAGTTATATTTTGGTTTCATCTGACCATATGACATTCTCCCAATCCTCTTCTGGATCATCCAAATGCACTCTAGCACACTTCAGACGGGCCTGGACATGTACTGGCTTAAGCAGGGGGACACGTCTGGCACTGCAGGATTTGAGTCCCTGGCGGCATAGTGTGTTACTGATGGTAGGCTTTGTTACTTTGGTCCCAGCTCTCTGCAGGTCATTCACTAGGTCCCCCCGTGTGGTTCTGGGATTTTTGCTCACCGTTCTTGTGATCATTTTGACCCCACAGGGTGAGATCTTGCGTGGAGCCCCAGATCGAGGGAGATTATCAGTGGTCTTGTATGTCTTCCATTTCCTAATAATTGCTCCCACAGTTGATTTCTTCAAACCAAGCTGCTTACCTATTGCAGATTCAGTCTTCCCAGCCTGGTGCAGGTCTACAATTTTGTTTCTGGTGTCCTTTGACAGCTCTTTGGTCTTGGCCATAGTGGAGTTTGGAGTGTGACTGTTTGAGGTTGTGGACAGGTGTCTTTTATACTGATAACAAGTTCAAACAGGTGTCATTAATACAGGTAACGAGTGGAGGACAGAGGAGCCTCTTAAAGAAGAAGTTACAGGTCTGTAAGAGCCAGAAATCTTGCTTGTTTGTAGGTGACCAAATACTTATTTTCTACCATAATTTGCAAATAAATTCATAAAAAATCCTACAATGTGATTTTCTGGATTTTTTTCTTCTCAATTTGTCTGTCATAGTTGACGTGTACCTATGATGAAAATTACAGGCCTCTCTCATCTTTTTAAGTGGGAGAACTTGCACAATTGGTGGCTGACTAAATACTTTTTTTCCCCACTGTAGCAGACACTTTTATCCAAAGCCACTTAGTGCCGAGCATACAAATTTTTTTGTATAGGTGGCTCCAGCGGGAATAGTCAAAAATTAAATCAAAAGGAAGTTTGCTTTCAAGTGTCTATATCTAAGAGATCTAAGATCAGGAAATAAAAAAGTATTTTTACCCATATTTTACAAACAGAAAATTGCCACTAAACTACAAGACATTAGGAACACCTTCCTAATATTGAGTTGCACCCCCTATTTCCATCAGAACAGCCTTGATTCGTCGGGGCATGGACTCTACAAGGTGTCGAAAGAGTTCCACATGGATGCTGGGATGCTTCCCAAAGTTGTGTCAAGTTGGCTGGATGTCCCTTTGGGTGGTGGACCATTCTTGATACACACAGGAAACTTGAGTATGAAAACCCCAGCAGCGTTGCAGTTCTTGACACACTCAAACCGGTGCGCCTGGCACCTACTAACATACCCCGTTCAAAAGGCACTTAAATATTTTGTAAGTCGCTCTGGATAAGAGTGTCTGCTAAATGACTTAAATGTAAATGTCTTGCCCATTCACCCTCTAAATGACACACATACACAATCCATGTCTCAATTGTCAAGGCATAAAATCCTCCTTTAACCTGTCTCTTCCTCTTCATCTACACTGATTTGAAGTGGATTTAACAAGTGACATCAATAAGAGATCATATTTTTTCCCTGGATTCACCTGGTCAGTCTATGCCATGGAAAGAGCAGGTGTTCCTAATGTTTTCAATTCTCAGTGTATACTTCCATACATTTTTTAAACTAGTACCGGTCTACCTTCAGACGAGTCTTGTGGGCGTCCTAGAGCAAAACATGTACGTGTTCTGGAGAGTCTCATCTTTCCATAGAGTGGTCATATAAGTTCGTAGGCCAAACCTTTCGGACGCTACAGACGTTTTCTTGAGAAGACCAATTTTCGGGATGTCTCTTGGGCTGACAAACACCGCTGTAGCTCGGCCACCTTCCACCGCAGATGCGGAAGGCCGCCATTGGCGGATGCAGTGGATTGAGACGCAGCTTAGACAGATTTGGATGGGGATTTGTTATTATTATGCTAATTACATTTCCGCTGGGGCGCAGACATCGACTCTAGGGGTCGATTCAAGTGCGCAGTGGTAGCTGCACTCACCTCACATACAGGGACAATTCTCGTTTCCTCTTCAGAAAGTTGCAGGAAATACGAATCACTGATGCATTCTGTTAATGTCTTATGATAAACTTGGGCAAATTAATACATGTCAATACATTTAGTAGATTCCCTACTAAGTTCAATACATTTTTGAATATTGTTGAATTCCGTTTAATTGTCTGGATTCCGTGATTCTGTCCACGTTCTCCATATCGCAGATTTTATAGGGCCCTAGATATTGCCTATTGGACCAACGTCAGACCAATTAAAAACAGCTTTCTGAATACACACAGTAGTCACAGCACCACTGATGAGTTACACCAGAAGCCTTGCTGCATAAGCAAATGATGATTGCTGTATTCAAAGTCTTATAATTGTATTAAACACAATATGAAAATAAATAACCCTTCATGAATGAGTTAGACTGTGTACATGCCAATAACTACGCTGGTTGTCACTTTTTCATCAGGATTCAATTAAAACTAATACCACGCTAGTACACACATATCTACCCAGTCATTGAGGCCCACTAAAGAACACAAAATATGTGCTGCAGTATGAAACAGGGTTGGGTTCATTAGGCACCAAGAGGAAGAAAACAGACTGCAACATGGATGGACAAAATAAAGCGCTAACGCTTCCTTTTCCGTTGCAAAATTCTTTAACACATGTCCCTAATGATCACGACCCACGCCTGACCTCTCCCCTAACGTCCTCCTGCACACCTAATGACCACGACCCATGCCTGACCTCTCCCCTAACGTCCTCCTGCACACCTAATGGACTTGACCCACGCCTGACCTCTCTCCTAACATCCTCCTGCACACATAATGACCACGACCCACGCCTGACATCTCTCCTAACATCCTCCTGCACACATAATGACCACGACCCACGCCTGACATCTCTCCTAACATCCTCCTGCACACATAATGACCACGACCCATGCCTGACATCTCTCCTAACATCCTCCTGCACACATAATGACCACGACCCACACCGGACATCTCTCCTAACATCCTCCTGCACACATAATGACCACGACCCACGCCGGACATCTCTCCTAACATCCTCCTGCACACATAATGACCACGACCCATGCCTGACATCTCTCCTAACGTCCTCCTGCAGACCCCGCCTCTGCAAGTGGGTGGCAGGGAACCCTGGAGTTACTTACGTGATTACTTTGGAGGTTTTCCAGCAAGCTGGGGTCATTAAATCCTTCCTCCTCAGACGACTGTGTGCTGTGGCTGTGAATGTGAAAAAAGGACACTGGTAAAAAAAACTACACAGACAACACAAGAGCATAAGTACACTACCGGTCAAAAGTTTTAGAACACCTACTCATTCAAGGGTTTTTCTTTATTTTTACTATTTTCTACATTGTAGAATAATAGTGAAGACATCAAAACTATGAAATAATACATATACAATCACGTAGTAACCAAAAAAGTGTTAAACAAATCAAAATATATTTTATATTTGAGATTCTTCAAATAGCCACCCTTTGCCTTGATGACAGCTTTGCACACTCGACATTCTCTCAACCAGATTCATGAGGTAGTCACCTGGAATGCATTTCAATTAACAGGTGTGCCTTCTTAAAAGTTAATTTGTGGAATTTCTTTCCTTCTTAATGCGTTTGAGCCAATCAGTTGTGTTGTGACAAGGTAGGGGGGGTATACAGAAGATAGCCCTATTTGGTAAAAGACCAAGTCCATATTATGGCAAGAACAGCTCAAATAAGCAAAGAGAATCGACAGTCCATCACTATTTTAAGACATGAAGGTCAGTCAATACTGAACATTTCAAGAACTTTGAACATTTCTTCAAGTGCAGTCGCAAAAACCATCAAGCGCTATGATGAAACTGGCTCTCATGAGGACCGCCACAGGAATGGAAGACCCAGAGTTACCTCTGCTGCAGACGACAAGTTCATTAGAGTTACCAGCCTCAGCAATTACATCCCAAATAAATGCTTCACAGAGTTCAAGTAACAGACACATCTCAATATCAACTGTTCAGAGGGGACTGTGTGAATCAGGCCATGGTCGAATTGCTGCAAAGAAAACACTACTAAAGGACACCAATAAGAAGAAGAGACCTGCTTGGGCCAAGAAACACGAGCAATAGACATTAGAACGATGGAAATTTGTCCTTAGGTCTGGAGTCCAAATTTGAGATTTTTGGTTCTAACCGCTGTGTATTTCCCACCGTAAAGCATGGAAGAGGAGGTGTTATGGTGTGGAGGTGCATTGCTGGTGACACTGTCTGTGATTTATTTAGAATTCAAGGCACACTTAACCAGCATGGCTGCCACAGCATTCTGCAGCGATACGTCATCCCATCTGGTTTGGGCTATCATTTGTTTTTCAACAGGACAATGACCCAACACACCTCCAGGCTGTGTAAGGGCTATTTTACCAAGGAGAGTGATGGAATGCTGCATCAGATGACCTGGCCTCCACAAACCCCCGACCTCAACCAAATTGAGATGGTTTGGGATGAGTCGGACCACAGAGTGCAGGAAAAGCAGCCAAAAAGTGCTCAGCATATGTGGGAACTCCTTCAAGACTGTTGGAAAATCATTTCAGGTGAAGCTGGTTGAGAGAATGCCAAGAGTGTGAAAAGCTGTCATCAAGGCAAAGGGTGGCTATTTGAAGAATCTCAAATATAAAATATATTTTGATTTGTTTAACACTTTTTTGGTTACTACATGATTCCATGTGTTATTTCATAGTTTTGATGTCTTCACTATTATTATACAATGCAGAAAATAGTAAAAAAATTAAGAAAAGCCCTTGAATGAGTAAGTGTTCTAAAACTTTTGACCGGTAGTGTAGAGACTGTTTCCCTCAACAACAAAAAAGCGATGACGTTTTGTAAATTGTTTTAATTCTCCAGAGAGTATGGTATAATTGGAGACTGTATGAAGAGCTTGTGTGTTGGGAATTGTTTCAATTGCAGACAGATGTGAAGCTGGTCCCGAGGGCTTGTGTATACAATTACAGTCTTCACACAGTGATGGCCAATAGGGATTCTGTACCATGTTGACAGTAAAAACAAACAAAAAACTTTGGGGAAGCCAGCAGCCAGAGCTGGCCTGAAATGACTCCATAATGCACCAGATGCAGGGGAAACAGGCGAGGGGGTGGATTATTAAGATGCACAAGCCTGGAGTCCCTGGTGACTCTCAACTTCTGGGTAAGATGAATTCATTTGCCTCCCACTCACACATGCAACCCCCCTCCACCTCCTCCCCTACACATCTCCAAGAATCCTTACATGACCTTTCTGTTTTCTCTCAATAGAAACACAATGCAACAGAGTCGGGTGGGTTGTTAAATTGGCAGAGAAGAAAAAGTAACCAGACAAGATTCCTGATATCTATTAATAAGTATTTCTTTCAGCAGAAAAAACACAAAATAAAATATTTAACAAGTATACAGGAGTTTGTCATTACCGAAACGGAGTCACTACCGCAAGAAAACACAATTTTGTGTTGGTATTGACCGTTTCGGGTATGACAATTTAGAGTTATTTTCCACTTTTACAAATCACCGTTGCTACATGACTTGCTGTTTGCATTTTCAACAGATATACAATCAGACATCTAGTAAGTATACGGTACATAAGATTGAAAAGGTTCAGTAAAGGTTTTTAGATAACGTCAGCAGAAAGCCATATGATAAGACCAAGAAAAGTGGAACTTGTCCTGTACATCGACGAAATAGATTTTTCTCAATAAGACTCTGGAACAAAGAGGATGAACATCTATCACCCTTGCAAAAAAACAACATATGGTCTGGTCACAATCAATAAATAAAATTGCAGGTAGGCTATGTTGGCTGTGGGTGCAATATAATTGGATGCAAAACCCTGAAAGCATAGCAGTGACACGTCTTGTCGCGATGCCTTTTAGCATCGCTATCAAATCTTGGGTGAATCGACTCTAGGCAGACAACAGTGGTTTGCTACTTCCGGCAGAAATCAATTAATGATTCTGTGATAAATAGTAGACTATGGATCAGGTCGGTCTTAACAGAAATGTACCATGGTTGCCATTAGCCTCCATAATTAGTCTACCTAAACCCAGGGATCATTAAGGTTCTTAAGAGCCAACCGGCAATATTCCCTGGAAGTCCACCGCAAACAAATGTTGCTTTGGGGAATGGGAGAGAAGGGAGAGAGCAATGCAATTATACCAGGGCTGTGGCAGATGTTGTGCTATACCGAGAATAGATGTGGTGGAGTAGAGGGAATCTATCACACTCAGAGGCCTGTATTAAAATATGGCACAGTGCAGGGAGAAAGCAATTTATCCTGTTCCTTTCTCCACCCGCCTGCGTAAGAGGGATACAGAGACACACAGGAGGGACAGAACGCTCCTCGCTTGATGGCTTCTATTGTATTGAGTAGGTGATCTTCTCATTGAGTGTCTTTCTTGGAATATTTCATGCCTTCACCTGCCTTGTCTCAAGAGAAGACATGGGCATCTATAAACCAAGTTAAAACACAATTACCTATAAATAGGCAAGACCTATAGCAGCCACCACACCTAGGCCAGGACAGCAACAGTAGCTTCTAATTTTAATAGAATCCACACCGATTGTTGTGTCAGGCCACAGCCCTACTCCAGGGGTCGGCAACAAATGTGTGATTTAGGAAATCTGTTGACCAGTTATTCCCACAAATAAAAATAAAAAAAGGGAAGTGATCGTATCTCAATGTAATCAAGTTATGAAATTATTGTTATTTTCAAATACAAATCTATTTTTGGGCTTAGTTGTGGTCAATTTGCGCAGTGTACAAATTATTATAATTCTGTTCCACCCCCCCGACCATCCACTTCAACAAAAATCGTCCCACGGCTGAATGTAGTTGCCTACCCCTGCTTTACTCTAACCACCTACAGTATATAGAAATGGAGCCTTTGTAAGCCCTTTGCATGGATGGACAAAGCAATGGCATCATCGCCGCCCGAGTCCACCGGTTTGAGATTTCTGAGGCTAAAGCTGATCGGTGAAGGATGGTCTGTTATTGATGACCTACTCCAGCCCAGCAGCGATCCATCACGTCACTATGGGAACAAGAGCCCTGGTTGTTCACATTCGGTATCTTTGGCCTCCTTACTAACTCAACAACAGCTCTGTTACAGCACATTCAGTTTCTGTCACCTAGAAGCAACGGATGGGTCAATACCCAAAATGGCCGATGTGTGTTAACAGTTTCTCGGGCCGGAATGGATTTCACTCTAAGGACCATGAAAAAGAGTGCCAAATTGTATGGTTTCCCACAAAGACAGTAAGGAATGTGTCTGTAATGCTCATACCACAGATGGTCTAGAGATGGAAGAAGGGTAGCAGGCAGGCTGGGGTTTCATTTCATTCTTCTCCAAAGAGGCTCCCCATCTCACCTTTCCATGTTGTACACTCTAGGCACCACCATATAAATTACATATCAAGACCCACAATCTGTGTCTGGCCAAATTTTACTCCCAAGGAACGACTGGGATTAACACAGGCTTTCTTTATTATCCGTTGGTCTGCACCTCATCAACTATTTGGGTTTCAGCTTTTTCAGAGAGCGCACGACTCTAATAATAAAATAAAAACAATGGAAGCAGCACCCGACCCACCAGGACTGGGATAGCTTTTAGGATGGCAGAGGTATTACAAGTGGGATACTTGATGTTCATGACGTAGGCCTAAGTGAGTTTGAGGTAGTATATTTGAGAGGAGCCCTAAGGAATAGAACAAGCCAATGAGATTTCACACTGAGCAGCCTGGCAAGAGAAGTGTTTATATTTTTGATACAGTTTATCAGTGAGCAGATATAATTTCAGGAGGGAGGGAGAACAATTCTTGCAGTCTGGTAGTATCTATTATTCATGACTATGGCGAAGATGATAAAGTACTTTTAATAAATATCTGCCTCTGTTTTGTGCCGGTATCTGTCCATATGTTCGCTTCGTTACCTCATATTAAAGTGCTAAATTCAATCTGTTTGCTTCACAGACAGAAAGACAGTAAAATAAATAGGCATGCTTTCACACAAGGTGGGAAACTGGCGACAGCCACGTCTGTCTCCCCAGCAGCCTGCGAGGCACCACATTTGGCATAATTGGCATCAACCAAAAGGCCAACATCTCCCATGCAAAATGGATGAGACACATCCATGCTGTGGATTACAACACACTGCAGCAGATGGATCACAGGAGTGTGCCTGGGTCTCAACAGCTAGATTGATGCTAATGGAGGGAAAGGAGTTTGTGCTGCCATATTGTCAGCTTCAACACAGTATAATAAGTAGAGAAATGCTTCACAACATGCCAAGCAGACAAAGTAGACTGCACTGTGTCGCATTTCCAGACATCTATTGTAAGCTATAACACTATACAGTAGCTGTGAATCCATAATCCTTTCACTGGTAACTCATTTCGATGCAGATTCTGTTTTTTTGTTCTCTAACGCCTGCAGAAAATACTATCTTGGTACCGTACAGCACAATGCCCCAAGTCAGTAACAAAACACAGCAAAAAAACGGATGCACAGTGATTTCTTTCCAAAGTACTGCACCCACAATGCAACACTATACATCACAGAAGCGAGAAGAGAGCACTGCACACTGAACACCACCACAGAAATCTTACCAGTCATCCTCAGCAAAACTACCATCCTCAGCCTCGGGTATGTGACTGTTGAGAGAAAATCATGTTGCAGAATACTGTACAGTCAACCGTGTTCTGTTAACATGCTCTGTTAGCATATTCTGTTAATGTGCAGACAATGAAAAAATTACATTGACTGGTTGGTTATCCAAAGATATTAAAGGGAGATTGGTCAGAGAGGGCTAGTATCTCACATGAGGGTAGATCGCTGGGATAGTGGTTGCTGATGAGGATCTGTTAGCATGGAAGTGAGATGAGTGACTGACAATCTCTACAGTATCGGACTGCTAACAAAGCAGCAGAAGCTTTGGTACGTTTAAAAAGAAAATGAAAAAGGAAGAAACAAAAGTTCGCTTCCACTCCAGTTGTCTTTCGTCAGGCGAGCGAGCAAGAGGACAGCTGGGTCAGGCCTCTCAGCCCCACATCCTGTGTGTGTGTGTGTGTGTGTGTGTGTGTATATGTGTGTGTGTATGTGTGTGTGTGTATGTGTGTGTGTGGCTCATGGGCTGCCAAGTGTTCCCCACTGGGAACTTCAAATGTGGTCACTGCGCACACTGCTCCAAGACGAGAGTGGCAAATTATTTTCACATCTCCGCTCTGGCAAACTAATTACGGTCAAGAGTCCGGGGCTTTTGTTAATTGTCCATGGTGAGGATTTGAGTTGACCGGACAGTGTCCTGCTATCTAGACGACTAGAGAACATTGTGGCTTGGCCACTTTGACTGGCCCAAATAAGACTCGGAGGCTGGGAGTGAATTTAGTATTATCAGATTTGTATTCTCCACAACAACCATTCAATTACACTGTTAACGGACAAAGTACATCACATGAATTCTTAGGTATTTTCTAAGATCTAACTCCCGTTACCGGACATGCCCGAGTCCATGTTCAAGTTAACCACATACACAACTCTTGAATGCTATTACTTCTCAGGTGGGTCAAAGACAGGTCTGAAATCAGCTTACCCTCCCCTCAATTCCTAACATTCACCATAAGGGTTGACCTTGGATCAGTGTCTAGAGGCGACTCCTAAAAGACCAGCCCACATCTCTAGCAACTATATGTCTCTAAGAGCACTGGGGTGCAGCTGAATTCATTAATGTCTTCACATTTTTACATTTTAGTCATTTAGCAGACGCTCTTATCCAGAGCGACTTACAGTTAGTGAATGCATACATTATTTTATTTTTTCATACTGGCCCCCCGTGGGAAACAAGCCCACAACCCTGGCGTTGCAAGCGCCATGCTCTACCAACTGAGCTACACGGGACCCATAGGGATGGCTATATG